>NW_028277413.1:328585-657171 GCF_059751315.1 Micrasema longulum
ATTTAAAGAAATGCTAGAAAACATGATAAATAAGGAAAGTGTTAATGTATTTAAAATAAATGTTAAGAGTTTATATGTAAAAAATAATAGGTAATGTTTTTAAAAATAGTGCGTAAACATAAGTTAATAGAAGTACACAAATACAAGTATAAAAGAAAACTTTGAATATCATTAATTAAGAATGTACAATAGTGATAAATAATGTTAGATGTAAATTTTATTTTATTGTATGCTTATTATGTTTTATGGAACTAAATTTAAATACATTTTAAAAATTAAAAATTTCAAAAATACATAAGACCCTCAAGTTTTCAGAGTTTTCCTTGTTTTCCTAAAAATCAAATAGCGATTTCTCATAATGATGTTTTTTGGGTTAATGACTAAACCCCTGAACGGCGACGATGTATCAAAAATATATAAGCTTTTCATGTCTCTAAAATATATATTATTTTACTATCGTATTAAGTATTTTTTTCATTATTAAGTTGTTATGATTTTTTTAATAACAATGTTTCATTCTTGCTATAGATTTAGATCGGGTTGAGTCATATTGAATAGAGACTAATCTAACCAGAGGATACTCCGGATACATGTGCAAATTATACGACTATATTGAAAACGTAGAGATCGACATTTTTGTCACTGGATTGCTTAGGTTTAAGAAGTGTTCACGAATGCGTTTTTATAATGTTATATATTCTTTTTTTTTACATTTAGTTTTGATAGGTGACATTGCTGCTTTTGTTTTGATGTATATTTTGTTTATTGTTTTTATCAGTATTTTATGGAATACTCTTAATAGTTTTATATTAATTAATGATTTCTTAAGAATAATGTAATTTAAATTGTTAATTTTATTTAAATACGTATTTTATTCGTGTTTATTTTATTATGAATTCGTACAACTTTTACAATTTTTTACAATAATTTATTTTGCTCATATTATTTGAATATGTATTTGTTTACAAGTAATTGTTGAAAAATAAGTAGTGTCTTTTTTTATTGTTTCAATATTTATGTACATAATGTATTATTTGTTTGTAAATAAATAATGCCTTTGTGTAAAATGTACTTATGTTAAAATGCCCTTATGTTATACACACGTGTTTTAGGGCCAGACCATCATAGTTTTTTTATTTCAAAAACTCAATTGAAAAAAAAATAATTGAAAATGGAGACAATCCTTAATAACATGGACTAGTACCCCCCCCCCCTACCATCCCCTACCCCTCCCCTACCCAGCCCCTTCCCTAGTCCGCATCCGGTGCGTATCGCTTCGTTGGTCTAATACTTTATTTATATATTGTTTACATGTAATATACACAACTATTTTTTTATATTTTGACTGTACTTACCAAGACAATTAAGATGACTTTTCGGTGAAAATCCTTTACATTAAAACATAAGATTTATATTTGTAGAAAAAAAATACTACTTACTCAATTTTAAGGAATGAGAAAATGTATTCTTTGTAAGAATAATATTTAGAAGAAAAAAAAACAAAAAATAAGTACACGATGTGGCAATTAATTATAAGATAAACAATAAAAAAGATATACAAAACAGGAATACCAAAATTTCCAATAGAAATGTGAACATAAAGCCAAAACATTCTTTCTTCATACATCTACATTTATATCCATATCTATATCTATATCCATATATGTATCTATACCTCTATATATACGAGTGTGTATATTTATTTATTTATACTTTTACTGTGTTTGTATTCTTTTTTTATACAGAATAATGTCCCGTGCCGAGGGAAACATTTTACAAAATGTGAAACATGCCTATATTAGCTATTTAACAAAGTTAACATAATAATAACAATAAAAAAACGTAAATTATCCAACTAACCTCATTGACATAATAAACAATATAAACTAAAATAATCATAAAAAAACATAACCAATGTATTTCCAAACAAATTTCATAAACGGTACACACATTTTACCTATTTGACTTGATTCACTCGTCGATCCGTGTGCAATCCACCTCCACTATCCACATATATATATATGTCTTTATTTTACATATTTTTCCTATTCTATATATGTCTATATTTATTTATAAAATAACCCATTTACGTTTTTAATATCAGTTTCCAAAATTTAAAAAAATACTAAATGTGATATTCTAAGTACATGATAATTTTTTTTTTTCAGAAGTTTTGCGGATTCCCTAGAAATAAAAACGTTTATGCTTTTAAAATAAATTTAAAAATAACGAATATTTAGACATTAAAAATATTAAATAATGCGCCTAAATATGTTTTTGTGTAAAATAAACATGACTATTCTTTTGTTTAAAATAAACGAATACTAAATATTTTTAACATCTTACAAATAACTAGTATCTACGTAAAAATATCATCTGTTAACATAACACAAAATAAATATTTAGTTTTATTATGTAACATGGAAATTCACAAAGTTAGTGCTCCAAATATTATTTTCTTTGAATATTGTTTGATTTCAAGAGCTTAACATTCTATCCATAGGTAACTTTCCCTGTATTCTAAGGGTGGCTAATTCAGAATAATTAAGCATAAACAAGTGCATTAATTTACACAAAGGGGGTAGTTACGTCTTGGAACGAATTCCCGTTTAAGTAATAGCCTCGTGAGACACAAACCTTCTTACTCCTGTGCGGATTCTGTTAACCCCAAATTTATGGTTCCCGGTGGACCCCCGCTGCCTATAAGGGTGTTGCATTATTTAAGCATTCGTACGTAAGGTTAACTATCATATTTTTAACAATAAATGTAGTAAAATGTTGATATATAAAATAATAAATATCATTAAATAAGTATTTATTTGACATTATATACGTAAATCACGAATATCTTGATGTCAAATGAAATCTCATTATCAGTAAACTACATATTAATTTTATCAATATTAATAATATTTATGACTTAAATTTTTTACTATGTTTTTATTTTTATTTATTAAGGAAAAACAACAGTTGCTATAAAAGAATACAAAATATAAAAATAGTACATACATCCAGTTAAAGTTTTTCACAAATATAATAAGAGAACATGTTACACAGTAAAAAGAAAAAATATATATTATAAAAGACATGAGAAAAAAAAGAGCTCTAAAGAAGGTTAAGGGATGAGAAAATAGAGTCGAGGAGTGGAGGAATGAGATTTTTTATAATATAGTTGACCAATTCAAAATTTTGATATTATAATAAAATAAACATAATTAAAGGAACATAAACTTATTACACACTGACAAATGTTTTATTTTACAGTGTTTCAAAAAGTTTTTTTTTGAAGTCATTAAATTTTGTATTAAAAATATCTAAATGGCGACAAAGTAAATTAAATGCCTTGACTAATTTACTAGTTGCGTTTTTGTGTTATTTTCTAATGATTTCAATGATCATATTTTTTTTCATTATGTCTGTAACCAAATTAGTATAATTCATATTTTATCATTTATGTTTCTTTTTTTTATTGTTATTTTCTTGGATTTTTCCTTTAATCTTTCCTGTCCACGGTGGATATTGAAAATCATCGCACCAATTTTTACTTTGTTGGCAGCTGCCTTGAGCAAGTTCTGAGTTTTGTAATAGAACCAGTCACGCAAGTTCTTTAGCCAAGAAATATGCCAAATACCTGCACTACGTCTTCCTTCAATCCTTCCCTGTAGAATGACTTATAAAATGTAATATATTTTTTGCCATCACGTGCTCAAAGTGCTCAATTGTTTTTTTTTCTTTGTGGTATTCAGTACCTCTTTATCTTTTTGTATCCGTCGGAGAACGTCATCATTTTGGACTTTGTTCACCTAGGAGATTTTCAATATCCCCCTGTAGCATCACATTTCAAAGGCTTCAATCTTTTTTGAGGTGGCTTGATTAAACGTCCACGTCCCGACGCCCTAAAAAATTACTGAGGAGCGGATTTTATATATTTTGGATTGTAATTCTCTTTAAAAGGCTCTTAAAGGGTATACAAAAGCTAGAAATTGGCCGCGGCCGGTATGGCATTTTTGCTTTTTGGGGGGGTCTAGGATATTTTAGATTCTCAAAGTGAGCAGTGGGCGAAATAACTTTGAAAACCTATGATGTATAGGAAGCATGTTTTGTGTGTAAAGATAGAGTCGATGGACGTTTATATTCTTTGCCAAACCCTAGGAGAAAAGGCGTGATTGTTTGTTTCTATTTCATATATATCTACTTTGATTCCGTTTAAAGATTTGTGATAGAAAATGAAAGTCAAGCTGAGGAAAAGCGGCAAATGAACCTCGAATTTTCTTCGAATTAATTATTTTATTCATGATCAGAATTTTTCGT
Organism: Micrasema longulum; assembly: GCF_059751315.1. Classification (NCBI taxonomy): domain Eukaryota; kingdom Metazoa; phylum Arthropoda; class Insecta; order Trichoptera; family Brachycentridae; genus Micrasema; species Micrasema longulum. The sequence continues at coordinate 332,897 of NW_028277413.1, forward strand.
CTTATGTTATGAAAATAATATTTGTTTTTTGTATGCAGAAACAGTTCTATAGAACTTACAAATCCATTCTAAATGTCCTCCTCTCAGACCCTTTAGCATGTCCTGCCTTCGTTTTGTAAGTTCGTTCGTTGCCCATATAATATATCTAACTCTAACGCAATAAATATATTTTTTTGCTCTCGTGCCGCTTCGTACAAACGAACGAACACTTGTGACTCTCGCGCTAACTACTCAGGTTTGTGTGTAATTTGAAAATATCGCACGTATCGTACCTCGCAAAATACATTACGAAGTTGTCAGGGTTGTTGCCGTGAATATAGCAATTAATTGCGCTCTATCCCCGCCGCGGCGGGTGGCAAAGGTTGTTGCGGCCACGTTTCAACTTTTTACTCCGACATTTTCAGCGTGGTTCCTGTTTATTTATTTATCTAACTTGCCCCCGATAAATCTCTCCACGCTTTCTGCCCACGCGCCGCCACTGCGTCGTGAGTGTCCTCTGGGCGGATTGTTTTAATCTTTGCTTTTACCTACCTTCCCCTTCGAAACCAGTGGCGGCGCATTGCGGGAACTGTAATGGGATTACCCAACGCAACGTGACGATTTGTTTCGCTCTACTTTTGTAGGACCATCGCGCGAGATTAACTAAAATGAAATTTTGAAATGTTTTATTATTTTCGAATCGATGAATTTGAGGTTAAAATCCTTGAAAATATTAGTCCGTCTCATGGTGTACTAATACATAGTTTCGAGTTCCCAGATTCTATTTAATTGGCTGTTTTTCAATGCAATATTTTATGTTCCCTGGACAGACGCATGACAAGTCAAACTAATAATCATATCTCTATATATTTTACAAATGATTGCTGATGTCAAAACAAAAAACAAATTCATATAAAAAATCAGTCTAGAATTACAACATTTTACACGCTTAAAATGTCATTTTTATTTTCAATAAGAGACAAATTTTTTATATGAGGGAAATATTTTTTCATGATTTATTTTTATTTTTTGTTTATTGGTACAAAATGTTTGACAAAATAAGAAAAAAATGCATCGGGTTTGTAGATACATAATAAATAATAACGTGTCTTCCCCTCGAATAGATTACAAACTCGTGTTTAGAGTTTGTTCGACGTTCATTTTTATTTTCTAAAAAAGTTCCTTAAAATTAGATATTATACGAGTATTCTAATAAAAAAAATATTTTCTGCTGTATGGAGTTCAGTATAGGGTGAGCCTCGTGTTTTTTTTCAATGAAGAGTTAGATGTCTTAATATTTGGTATTGATTTTAAGTTTTAAAGGTTTATAAAAGTTTTTTTTTCCCACATATGTATAATTATTTAATATTGCAGTTTTATTGCATCTATACTAAATTAAGTTATTATGAAATCTAAATTAGTGGTATTTTTTCTTTGAATGTTTGTACAACAGATCTATTTTTATAGATTTTATCAATTGAGAGATGTATGGTTAATTTTTAAGCAAAATATATATGATTTACGAGGTGTGAAAAAAAACAAAGGACATAATGAATTAATCGGATTAAATGAAATTAAAAGTACCTACATAATAAACCTATTTTTAAGAACATCTTATTTTGTCTTCAAGCCATTTGTCATCCTCATTTTCCTATTTGCGCCCAGTGGAGCAAATTACAAATTTGTTTCACAAATCACTGTTAAGCTTCAGGTTCCAGTCCAAGGACAATTCAATATTGCAGTCTAAAATCACACTTAAAAACATTATTCAAGCATAATAAGTGGACTTGCCCACTACTGCTTTTCGAGGTAGACTTTTCTTCGCTCTATTTCCTATTTTAAGATTTTTACCTGAGACTTTAATTGACTTTTTCAGAAAAGTCAGTCGAGATTATCTAGAAATATTTTCAAAAAGTCGACAATAATTTTTACTCTCTTTATTGATAACCATAAAATATTACGTTAGTACCTATATGAAGATGCCTGTCAAAAGAAAAAATATTGGTCATAAGCAAATTGCGTAAAAATTTTGCGAAATATTTTTTTCCACAGACCTACTTTCATCTTAAAGACAGTGTAAAAGGTTAATCATGCATTTTTGTACGTTAACAGCAACGAATCAAAACATCAAAAATACTGATAACCTTTCACGGATGTCAAATTGCTAACCGAAAGTGGAAAAGAAGATGACCGCAATTTTCTACTCGGATGCAAATAAAACACTATAGACAACTACTATAAAAACAGTAGCACCCTGAGGTACCTGAAGATCAGTTCATTTGGGAAAAATTCAAAAGAACAGCTCTTAGTTCTCGCTGTCACTCTCGCGCGTCATTTCTAATTCTTTATTATACTATTCATTATGTAATAAACTAACATCGAATCATCAACGTCGTTTTCATTCTGTCATCTCCAACTAGAGAAAAAAAGCTTAAATTTGGCACATGCACAAACGATACATTTTCTTAATTTTTTAAAAATTGAATGTGCTGGTCATTAAATTATATTTTCAGATGTAAAGTTATTTAGGTTCCCCGCCGCTTTACTTTCTGTATTTATTTATCGTTTCATCCACTTAAATTTGTCTCACCCCAGCTCTCCTGACTCACCCCCGCTAAGTGAACATTTGGGAGGTTTTACTTGGACTTTAGCTCATTTCCCCCAATATTTACCTTTTTCAAGATAAAGATTAAAGGTTTTCCACGAAGGATGAATAAATTATTCCTTCTTTCCTTAAACAATTTTCGCGGTGATTTTATTATTTCTTTTAATCTAGCGTTAATTTATTTTCCAGCAGCAACGGAATAATTTTTGTTTCTTTACATAAATAAAATAATATCTTGTGTTAACAAAGCGAGATTTTTTTTTAGAATCACTGCGTTTTCTAAACGTAAGTGTACTTATCATTGTAATTTTTAATTAAAAAACCAATATTTGGGTTCTTGTGATACAAATATTTCAATTTTGGGGGCTATTGTAAATAACTCACTATTTAATATCAATTGTAATCAAGTTATGGTAGAGCAGGGTTCGAACCTTGGCCCTCTGATCCATTAGTCCGCGACATAAGCCTAGGGATCACAACCCAGTTCCTTCTATTTTTTAAATTAATAGTGATTTTCTATCTTGAAGGTTAAAAATGCACTTTTTTTGGTATAAATAAGTAATTCAAAATAAATTACACTCCAGCTAAGTAATTTTGACTAAATTATTTAAGTATTAAAATTTTATGAATAATTTAATTAACGTTCCTTAGGTTGATTAAATTAACCCATTAATATAATAATTTATGTTGTAAGCCAAATAAAGCACATTGTGCAGGTTTTTTTGTACTAATTAAAAATAAATAATTGCAAAAATCTAATCCATTTTCGTTTCCTTAATAAAACGCCGTTTTTAAAAAAGATAATTTAGTTACCCACCGTATTGATTTTTTTTTTAAATACCCACTTTTAATTTATTCAAAACATATTTTAATACTATAAAGGTTTATGACAAATATGCTGTTAATTACAAGACACAAAGCCAATCGATGAATGTTTTACTAATGAATATACATACATGGATTTCGGCTCAAAAGCAATTTAATGTTATATTTGCTTAAAATAATATATGTATATTACACGCCTTAATGCCTAAATGATAGTATTACTTGCAAACCCGGGAAAATACAAAATCTTAGAAAAGTCAGATATAAATTAAAACTTATTTAGAACACAGTTGTTTACTATAACCATGAGTATAACATCATCAGTTAAAAACTCGTCTTTTTTTGTGACAACCAGATTTTCAAATCATTGGGTTTGTTGCAAACATGGCAAACTCTACTTAAGTATTAAAAACTTCGCAATCTCTAAAATAAAGTTTATCACTTCACTATTGTTTCTTGACGTACCTAATCATGATTATTTCATCACTAGCCACATATGAAACATTAACTGGTTATGATAAAAATATGAAATATTAAAAAGCTTTGAAGCTATTATTGTATCAGTTTTTTTGCAATTTGTTCAAAATAAATCTATACAAATTTTGCTGACTGCGAAAAAAGTACCCTCAAATCCAAAGTTTTAACCCTAGAAGCGCATAATCTACGTCATTTTTACGTACACTCAAACGCATATTTACGATTTCTGTAAATATGCGTTTGAGTGTAACTTAGATCACCGTGACCTTTCAAACTAACTTAGCCGCCGAGAGCCAACTGGAGACGGCTGCGTTGCCTCGGTCAGTATTACCATTTTAAAGTAATTGTAATGTTGCACGTCAAATTTACGTATTTTTGGGCTTTGTGTAACTTTTGCATTGGTTTGATGATTTAACTGTCAAACGTTTTTGTAGGATTAACCGTATATTTTGTTTTATTATTATTAATAAACTTTATTTTTAGATGCAAAAGCAAGATGGCGTCTATTCGACAGCTGAATATGCATGTTATAGAATCCATTTTAGAAAATGATGATGGCTTTTTGAAAAATGATATCGAAGACAAAATTTCGTACTACGTTGAATTTGCAAACCAGTCAATTAGCCAGGAAAAATTTTTAAAGCCCTGGCCCATAAAATTAATTTAACAATATTTAGAAAACGCTATCGACATCTTACAGAATCATTATCACAATGTTCACAAGTCGAAACATTGCGTGACAAAACTGGTTTGCGTCTGTACCAGTGGCTAAAAGTTAGCTGAAAATTCCATATAATTTGATGTTAGCAGAAACAATAAGGTCAAATAAGAGAAAGATTCTAGAAGAACTCAAAAACACACGTTTTGCCCGATTCCGATGGGTTCCTGTGTTCTGTTTTGATGATGCGTTGACGCTGATTTCCGATAAATCAAAGCCTAAGTCTAAGATAGCATTCTAATAATTATCATGTGATGTAAATGCTACGATCAATCAAGCCAATTAAAAGCCAGGCATGATCTTATTTTACAAATAAACAAAAATCGGTGTTGATTCTTTCGATCAAATGTGTTCCTCGAGGCTACTAATAGGAAGACTAACAGGTGGCCACGGCGGTGTTTTATGAGACGCGCAATATGGTTTTTGGTTTTTTAAACATTTTTTACATTATTCACTGCCATAAAAAGCTGCCTACCCAAGAAAGAACATCGAGTCGTAAAGCTTTTATGAAAAAAATGAACACTGACTTGACTTCACCATGGATGCTAAAATAACTGGAAGCCCCAACTTTGAACTATTTGTTACGTGACAATATCACAAAAATACTTCAAATTACACCACAGACGTTTACAGTGATAATACCAGCAATGAGCCAGAAAAAAGAAGCGACGCTACTCTGGGTATTGATCCAATAAAAAAAAGTAAATGCCCAAATTACAGTACTTCAAATGCAAAAAAGCCGTATGTGGCGAACACAATGTAGAAATGTGTCAAAATTGCTTAAAAAGTTTGAATAATAACTGTAAGACTATTATATATTTATAAAGAGTTAATAAGTTTATTGTTAAAGAACTAAAAATAGTTCATTTATGTTTGAAAAAGAAATGTGTTAGAAAAAAAACGTAAAGAATCTCAATTTTTGTGCATTTTTAAAATATTTTTTTTATAAATAAAAGTTAGAAGGTAAAATAAATAAATGTTTTTCTTGATTTTTTATTTTTTATTTCATCATTCTAATTTAAATAAATCCGATAGAAAAGTCGTACCTAGATGTAGCAAAATATAGTAAATCACATTTGTTTTTATATTTGGACGTCATTTGGACGTTTTATTGGGCTTTATAGCTAGAAAAATGATTAGGCTTCTAGGGTTAAAATAAATATTCCAGTACGTCAAAATATAAAACGATCAATTTTTACTCAGAATTTTTTTTAAACTGAAACAGTAATTTTATCTGGTACCCACCATTTTTTTATACATTTTCAAATGTGTTTCAAAATGTAATATTATTATATTTATCTTAGCATTTATTGATATGTTCTACCAACTACGATATTTGATGGTAAACCAACGGTTTTTTGTTCTATTCCACATGCTAATTCATCGTGAAATAACATCATATACACTTAGATTATTATCTCATGGGGAAGGTAAACACGGAAGGTACATATAAATTCTTTCATTGCCATGTTCGTGAATTTACGACATTCGAAATGCTCCATAAAAGCAAAAATTCTGCGAAGAAATCTAAATGCTTTATTATGCAAATTTTATATTGTCGAAGAGAACTTATTGCCTCGCAGATCGAAATGGAGATAAACGGATTTTATTACCAATGTGTGGCTGTGGTTGCCCCAGCTAAAACTATATAGGAAATCAATATTGCATATTTAAATTGAAAAGTCCCAAAAAGGGGGGATACGCACATTCGCATTTAGCTATTGAAGTTATTTTATTAAAAATCGATTTATTACACTGATATGGTTGGTAAATTATTCGATTCGATTGAGCGTAAAGACATTAGAAAGATCGTAAAGATTTTAATATACTTTTATCGGTAATGTATTATTTCTTGAATAAATCAAATGTTTTTTTTTTAAATCTTATAAAACTGTGTGCTCAGCTGAAATCTGTGATAAATTATCCATTTATGTAGGTTGATTTTGATATTGGAAATAATAGTAATTTTATATCACTGATTTTTGAGTTTAATAAAAAAAATATCATAAAACTGAGTTGAGCGTAAGCATAGACTGATAAAAAACAAAATTGTTTATTGATTTGGCCCATTTGTTAAGTGACTTTTGAATTGAATTTTGTAGTATTAAATATCGATACAAGCATTTAATATGAAAGAAAAATAATAATACAAAAGCAGGAAACAGTCGGCTATCGCCACCATTACATTTGTAGTTTTATATTTCTATCTCCTTAGCTTACTGGCTTCAAATTACGGATAATATAATTAGTCCGAAATTAGCAAACGAAATAAAATGCGGGAAGGAGTCGTACAAAAATATTTCATTTTGAATACGTATCACCAGTGTTGATAATACCAGGGCCTCCAACGATTAAAATAATAAATCTATTGATATATTTGACATAATTGACATATCTCTCTATTCTTGCAACATTCTCAAGTAAAATATCGTTTTCTGACATTTAAATAATAAAATTAAAAACATCTCACAAGCTTTTTCATCGTTTTTTTAGCAATTAATATAATCAACATCCTTCAAATGAGACAAAATCATACAATTCCTTATTGAAGTCAGATAATTCCTAATATGTATATTATTATTAATTATACATTAAAATAATGCATATCGAAGTTTGATTTTTAAAAATTATTCTCTTTAATTCATTTTCTAAAAATACCAAATATCGAATTATTTTTTAGAATATCTTCATTAGGGGTCGTAGGTTGTGTATATGGAAAACAAAGCATATAACCACCCTTTCTGATATGAAATTTGCGTTTACCTTTGTTTTCCGTGAAGCCTGTGAACACCCAATATCCGACCGGATATTTGAGGTCTAACCCACTCGTAAAGGGCCTGTTCACCGCTGGTATTGCCTAGATAAAGGCTAAGGGTCTTCGTTTGGCTACGTCATACTAAAGCCTCGATGACTTCGTGGAAATGCTTCAGTATGCGAATCACATTTCGAAATGAAATTTGAAACAAAAAAGCTCATTTTTTACCCGGTAAAGAGTCAATAATAATAACTTTTCGAGGAACTCTTTTTTAATTATTGCAACTCTGAAAACATTAATTTAGATTTTAATTAAGTGCCTTCTCAAAATATGAGAATTTACGTATTATTTACTTACTGTATTCTTTAGATTATTAAATAGCAAAAAAAATACACAGTTATATTTAATTGTCTATGAAGTAAAATTTATTAGTTTAATAGCCAGACTTGAGAAAATCACCAAAATTCCTTTAATACACAATTGAACTACTTTATATATATTTATTTACTCATTAATTTATATATTCATTTCATAATTTACAAAAAACACTAGCAAAATTTTCTTGTACTAGGAGTAGGCTCAGTATATGAAGGGTCGGCAATTCATAAATATTAGTATGCCTAATGTTGCAATCGGTTCTTTTATGGGCAAATGCCTGTTTTAATAAACCGATTTGTTGCGATATTATAACAAATTAATTTAGTGATTCTGTACAGTTAAGTACACTAATAAAAATGTTTAATACATAATCATACAACATATGTATGTACATCAGAGTTTTACTAGGGTTGGCTGTTTTCTTCAAAACGCACATTTTAGGTTGTGTGGTCAGCTTAACTTTTAAACTCAATTTCAAATTTAATTACGTATTTTTCTACATTTTTTTTCAGATTTGACCAATGAAAATTGGTCAAATACATATTTGAATTATTATATAGATTATAAAAAACGAATGTTTGCATTATTTATCATTTTTTAAAGTAAAAAAGATTCCATCTGTTGTGTATATTTAATCAATACGTTCAGTTAAATGTAGTTATATTGAAAGCAGCCAGCCATTAAAACGTGAAACTAAGATTATAGCACTCAAGTGAAAATAGTGAATAATCAAATCTACAAGACAGTTGGAATAATTTTTACTTTGGGAAATGACAAACAATGCATTCATATTTTTTTTATATTAAAAATAAAATAAAATAATGTACTTTGCTAGTTTTAAAGATTTATATAATCTAGCCGATCACACAACCTAAGATGTGCATTTTGCTGAAAAAAACCAACCCTAGTTAAACTCTGATGTATGTTGTACCATAATGTACTAAATGTATTATTTTATATTTATATTAGGATACTTAATGGTAAAAATTGCTCAATACGTTTGTTATAATAACTCAACTATGAGTTGAAGGAATTTTGTGGATTTTTCGTTCTGTGTCTGATCACACAACCTAAAATATGTATTTTGCAGAAAATAGATGGATCTTATATTTAATAATACCTCATTTAAACTTTGAATATGTGAGGTGATGTTCTGTATTAAAACATATTTTTTCATTTAAGGTATTAAATTAATGAATTTATAAAATTAAAATACTTACGTATTTTTCCACTTTAATTTATTTCAGATGACTAGATTTTTTGAGGCATTAATCTTTCCATCAGCATTAAAGTTCTATGAGATACTCTCCAGAAAAAAAAATCTGATTATTAGTAGCATAAAAGATATTTTTTAATTTGTTATTTTGGATTAACGCAAAAACTGTAATTCCTTCGGCAAACACCCCTAATACGTCACGATTCACGTTAAATTGTTCCTCCTATTGAATTTGGTTGTGAACATTATCACAAATATTGACGTCACACCAACCAAGTCCAAACACGTCGCGTTTTTCTACGAACGTATTTTTTCTAAATTTATTTTTTACATTTATGTATGAAAACATTTCTCTACAATATCCAGATTGATTTTGAAAATACAATTGATTATTCTTATCCATTTCATATATTTTAATCAGTAGTTTTCAGTCAGTCAGTTTTTGTGATCAACAGTATTTTTGGAAGGTGATTATTACAGTTTTTTGGATAAAAGTGGCCTGGCTGTTTTCAGCAGACTATAGAATTGACCTTACTGCACCCGATAACACAAATATCTTATTTTTTTTTTCAAAATTGTTGACTAGCTGCTATGACTACGTTCAATTTGTACGATGTACCCACTGTGTACATATGTAACCTGGTCCGAGTACCTACCGTTAGTAATCTGAGTGATGGGTAGAGGTTAATTTGTACAAGGTTTGCTTACATTGGGCAAACATCGGGTGGCGTACTTCCGTTCCTACGTCATACCCGTGTATAACAGTATTTCCGTTCCTTTATTACACCCACTCTGTTACAGAACACAGGTATTTTAACTCGGGGAGGCTTTGCCAAGCACGCAAATAATTATTTTATGTTCAATTTAATTATACATATAAAAAACAATATAGTTCACAAGTGCTTAAGAAACTTTTTTTTTGTATTTACTCACTTATATCCCGTAATTTCTAACATGAAGGAAGGACAATAAAATTAAAAATTACCAAAAACTAAAATATTATTTAAACAAATGTCGCCTATAAGAAAAGTTAAAACGATAAAGTGACTATATTTAATCTCTAATTTAACCAACGTGCTTCTTCTGATACTTTTATAGATTTGGAAGTCAAAACATAAAACAAAATGGTGAATGTAACAACAAAACTGGCCAATGACTAATCATAAACAATATTTTGAGTTTGTCCGAATTTTGGATGACAAGGACTAGATTCAACTCCCTGGGGAGCTGTAAATATTTACATTTTACAACAGAGATGAAAAAAATATAAATAAATATAGGTAATAAATAAATAAATCATAAATAAAGGTTTCAACTCTTTAACTTCACAAACACCAACAGATGAAAGAGTTGAAGAAATAAGGATTTTCAAATATTTCGCAAAATAGTGAATGTAACACAGTGTTTAAAGTAGCCACTTAAACCAGCCAATGACTGGTCATAAGCCCTGTAGATGCCTAGACTTCTATATTACCTTCTCTAAAACTTCATCTCTGTTGTAATATGTTAAGACTAATTATTAGCTTTTTAAATGCCTAGACTTCTACGTTCATTTGGGTTGAGATATTTAACAATGATAATCTCCTTGTCTCTGTTGAGATATCGGTCTATTAAAAGTGTAATGATTTGATGTAATGAAAGAACTTAAATTCAACACACAAGAGCAAAATAAAATAGTGGCTACTTGTTCAAAAATGTATATATGAATGGTAGCTTGTTTGTAAATATTTAAATGTTGTATTTGTATTTTTTTTTTAAATGCATATTTATTATTATTATTATTATTATTATTGTTATTATTTGTATGAACATGTATATCTTTGATATTTCCGACTGTAAATTATATCTGTAAGTTCATTGTTTTTGTAAACTTAGATAATATTGTATGTTAGTATTAATATAAATCTCCACCAACAAGCTACAGAAAGTGGCGTGGTAGGATTTTAGTTTTAGAAACGTAAAAATGTATATGAAAATTAATTTTTAAAAAACGTTCGTATAAATTAATCTACAAAAAAATTAACAATTTTACATCGATCGATAAGGTGGTTGATAGGTTTCCTCATTAAGGTTTAAAAAAAAATAAAACAGATATTTTTTTATATTCATTGATCAATAAGTCCACTTATATTCACTACACACTCTCGCATACACACAATACTCACACACCCATACACATATACACACACCCTCACACACCCTAAATATACATACTCACCCTAAATAACATGTACAATAATAAAATTGATACATAAAAAATTTTGTGACTAATACTAGTAATTAAAGTAAATATTATTATGTTTTAATAAAAGTTATACTCATAATGTAATTGAGACATATTTAATGTTTATATTTCTACTGACATATTGTAACCACTGTATAAATTCCATAATATATTTTGTTTTAATGAGAAAAATAAAATAAAACAAACTTAGTGAAAGTAGTCCTCCACATACCGAAAAATCGTTTTATATACCACTGGTCTTCCTATCGGTTTCGCTCATACAAACAGTATGTTTTTGTCAAAAAGCATTATTTAATTTCAATTTTATAAACCACGATTGAATGGAATTGAATCTAACTCTATTACTTTTATTGTCCCTTTCACTGGATTTTGGCATTCAAATTATATTATTGTTAATTGAATCGGCATTTACTTCGTAACACTTCATTATTTATTATTATGAAAATAAAACTTTGTTATTAGTGTTCTATGACATTGTGAACAATATTCTGTGTTTACTATATTATTTTTATATCAACCGTCGATGGGAGGAGTGCTCTTCCGAAACTGTAGTAGTGTTCTTGGAAAAGAATAAAAATTGTGTAACATTAATAACAAAGTTTTATTTTCATAATAATTTGAATTAAATATTCAAAATATTCTTGATTTATTTTATTGAAACTCTTATTTTCATTGACTTCAATTATATACATTTGTCTTTGTATTTATTGTTGATCGCATAATCTACTGGAAGATTGATAGACGCCGAATAACAGGAGGCTGGTTCGTAAATTAAACGATTTGGCTGCAAATTACGTTATGAAAAAATGCTTTGAACTCCAAAACAAAATGCCAACAGACACTCACCTGATACTGGGGTCCTCCATCTTATAATTCGAATGCTCTCGCGGTCAGGCTCGCTGGGATGATGTTTTTAACTGGGTTCTTGTCACTTGAATAGTCACTTGCAACGCGACGGTACGATATATTGGTGTAATTAAATAACTAATAGGCAAAATATGGTGCGAAAATCCCAAGATTGTAATTGCGATCAATCAAACATGTTGTAAGCAATCGCGCGGCGTCACAGAATCACAAGCACTTGCGGAAACGGTCAGTACCTTATTACCATAGAAAAGGTATTGTCACACACGGTGAAGTTGCTTTATTTCGATCATAGATCAGGAGGTTTGTTTAAATTATATAGAAACTTTCATAGTAAAATGTGGAGCAACCGATCTTCTTTATTTTAATGATTTAGTAACATCTTCTTCTTTTTTTTATCCACTGGGAACTGCATTAATTCTCCCGAATATCCGTGAAGATTGTCCTATGTATTAGGCACTAACTCGGGGCCCCAATTACAATGAGAAACGAAAATAATTATTTTGTATTTTCTATAAAGTAAAATCGAATTTCCTGTATGAAAATGTGTATTTATGTGAAAATTTGAAGTATCATCCTCGGACACCAGTAATTGAAAATGTCAAACAATACTTTTTTTATAAATATTATATTTTTTATACACAACGTTCAATCTACTTTTACTTCCCATTGTAATACGGGCCGAAGATACCATGAATTAAAATAATAATGTAGAAACAAAACACGCTATTCTCATAGTCGGTAATCAAGCAAAGATGTGAATATTTGGGATATGTAATAATACTTTTTTTTGTATTTTTGTATTGTATAAAAGATGTATTTTTAAAGCAAAGCGCAAAAAACATTCAGGAAAAAAATATCCATCCTTGCTTCTGTCAGCGGTCTACATACGTATACCCGTGAGAAGACCCAAAAATTACAACTTTAAATCTTGAAGTAAGAAACATTGTTAATTACAGTATATTTTTGTATAAGGATGAAATGATGACCAAAAATGAAAAATATAAATTTATTTGAAGTAGTAACATTTTTACATCTCTTTAAGTATCTGAACTTTTAAAATAAATAAACTTCCGCCTCATACTCTGATATTATTTTTATCGATCCATATCTACTTGACGATAAAACAATATTTATATTGAGGTAGGGGGAAGATTTTAAATTACAAATCAAGGGTTGCTGTATCAATATGATGTATCAGCACACTCATGTTTGGAAAAATTAAATGTAAAATTAGGGACGGTAGAGTTGTAAGCAATCAATAGAAGTAGGTATTTTATGTGTAATTGGATTTTATGATCGTCATGCGTCAGTCAGTTTAATTCTAGGGATCCAATGAACATCAATTTTATAAAAATTATAACAGAGATGGAAATTACACATAAAATATGCTAGTTTTCGTATTTTCACACACACACACATACCCTCACATATTATATTATACACTTAATTCTCTTTTTCACTTACTTCCGAAAATAATAATGATAAATTTTGACAACTTTTTCTTCGAGACAAAAATCTTCAAGGTCGCTTTACATTTTACTTTATTAAAAATATAAAATAAAGTCTATCTACAGTCTAACTCTCAATTACTATTGATTTATAGACAAATTTTACAAATAATCTAATACACATATCATTTTGTGCTTTTAAAAATTACATTTAAAAAGCAACGAAACTATTTCCTAAATAAACAAGTTTTTTTTCTGAAAAGCGATTCTGTTGCAAATTACAAACTTCTGGAGATAGGCATTCTGCGCCAAAGGTCCAGCTATTGCAAAAGCCCTATCGCCAATTTTTATTTATACGGGCTGAAGAAGAATACAGTTCTTAGTGGGAAAAAAAACCATAATCCTAGACAAATGACCTAGACTCGATGGCAACTCTCAAGTAAAAAATCCTGTTAAAGGTAATCGGGTAGAGATAATTCCACATCTTAATTTCTTGATTGGCACGTTCGCCTTAAGTTCGATTCAAAGCAACTTGTAGAGTTGTATTGATTTTAAAAATCAACAAACGCAGCAATTGGATTGCGCATGCAGTGCTCTAAATACCACTAAGTGCAGATAGGAAAATTATTATGTTGATTCATTAAATAACGATCACTTACGCCTAAATAAGCATCTTCTTTTATAACATAAAACAATAGTATTGTAAAAAATATTTTACGAATTCAAGGAGATAACAAAGTATTTTTCTTTAGGGACAGACTTGTTTTAGTAATATTAAAATTAAATAATGTTTTCTTCAAAATTATTCCTAAGATAAACATAGGGAGAACAATGAAATTTATGTCGGAAATCAAACATAGGACATCTCATACCACTTCAACATTAGGCGGATTATTGAAAAATATATTATTGCAAAACAACAACAACAAACCATCACGCCGTTTCCCCGTAAGGGTAGGCAGAGAGGATAGAACGCCACAACACTCTATCTTTGCATACAGATCTCGCTTCTTCTACATTCATACATTTTCTCATGCACGCGCGCCGATTATTCCGACTTTTGACATGTCTTAAGTATTTGTTGGATTTGGTCATGCCATGTGTTCCTCGGTCTTTCTCTTTTTCTGCATCCATCAACTTTTGTATTGTAAATATTCTTAGCCGTTCTTTCGCTGTCCATTCGTTCTACATGTCCAAACCAGCGCAGAGCTCCTTTCTTGATTTCGTCGATAATGCTTGTCTCAGCCTTACATAATGTACGGATCTCAACATTTGTGCATCTACCGTACATAGTTTTACCACACATTCGCCTGAGAGATCGCATTTCAACAGCATTCAGCCTACTTTCATCCCTGTTTTTCCAAGTCCATACTTCGTTCCCATACATCAGGGATGGGACCAGGACTCCGTATTATTGCACCGGCTTAAAAAAACTTTCATTCAAAATTTTTCTAGTTGTTTTAAAATGTTGATTACATCTGCAGTCCGATTTGCTTTTAGCACGTGAGTGCCATTGAATAAAGTAGCACACATTATGGCGGCGATATTCCGCAATTATCAGGATAAATAAACAGGCGAGTGTCGCCCTAATGACGTCAGCTTCCCCGCTACCGAGAGCACATGGCGGCCATTTTAAATGTTGCCACATTGTAAAACTGCATCACGGTAGTGATGGAATAATTAGCATTCGCGTCGTGAACTCTAAATTAATTTTAACTGCATCAGCAACCGCTAAATTAATTTTTCAAAAATGTAAATGGGTGCTATTCGAATCGAATTTCAAAATATTATACTTTCTTACACATTATTAACAAAGTAATTGAATATGTTACTAAAACGTATTTTATTCATCTAAATGCACATATTTGGTCAACTCTGTTTGCATAAGTTCACCAGTTTGATCTGGTTATGGTTTCGTGGGTAGTGCTGTTGACTCTGAATCAGCAGGTTCGAACCCCGCTCTACCACAACTTGTTCCTCATTTTCTAACACATTTATTCATGACTTATGACTAAATGGCAGCTTTCAAAAAAAGTTCGAGTGCGGCTAGTATTAGCAGGTGCCGCATTTAATAGTATTAACGCTGTCCGGAGAAGGATGTTTACTCGGTAAAAACTAAATTTCGCCTATCCAATGCCTGCTACAGTGATAAAAGAAATACAGTTTTTGTTACCATTTGTGTTTGCAATATGGTCATGAAGATGAATTACAATATCCGATAAAGGCTCTCCAAATAATTGGCCAAACGCTCAGTGAAAGGGCAGTGAAATGAATGTAGTTAAATATAATTAAAACCACGATTTTTTTTTTTTAAATTTTTATAAATTTTTGTTTTACTATTAATAAAACATTTACTCCAAAAAGTACACATTTTTCTCCCAGGAGTTATAAAAGAAACTCATTTGGGACCGTATATTTAAAGAAAATCATTTTTCGGACAATACATAATTTCATACATATTAATACATCCAAAACAGAAAGAAAACATGATTGTATTTGAAACATAAAACACAATACTTTTCACCGTCTATATAAATTACATTAATAATTATCACTGTCAAAAAGATTTAAGAAATATTTTTTAATTGTGACACTTCTGGATTTTTTACAATTTTTCATGCTCCTCGGGCAGTTTATTATATTTGGAATAGCGAATATTTCCAAAGACCTACTGCCAAACTTTGTTAAGTAAAACTTAGGCACATGAAGATTCCCTGAGTAACGCGTATTGTAATTGTGAATATCATGACCAAATGTGTATTTTAAATTTGAGTAAGCAGAAAAGTTTATGATATTTTAAATTGTATTGGTTATGTCATGCACTGGCATTGCCTTGAAAGGAAGTATGTTTGTTTGTCGGTAGATATCCTTGATATGGGAATCCCATTTATGTCCAAGAATGTTTCTTAGAGCTCTGTTCTGAAGAACTTCAATTTCCGAAATCTGATTTTCGTTGGCAAAACCCCATATACATGATAGATAAGATAGGTGGGAATGAATCATAGCGTAGTAGACGGCAAACAAAACGCAATGATGAAGCAAGCCTCAAAGTCTATGCAATACGCCAGTTACGGGTGTTTTTATTTTATTTTACATGCTCATTTTGGTAGCTCCATGAAAGTTTAAAATTTTAAAAAAAACATTGCTTTTTTGTATGAGTGAAGTCGAAAGGAAGACCCACGGTCTTTACAACGGTTTCGAGTATGTGGAGGACGTACTTATACAATGCCTGTTAAGCACTTATCTCTACAGATGCGAATCGTGGTACATCACTAGGGCTCAAAACAGCAAACTATTTAGTTCTAAAATTAAGGTGTCTCAGAAAAATACTGGGTTTAAGATGGTGGTATGACTTTGTAAGGAATACCGAAATAATTCAATGGACGCAGCAACATACCGTGACAACCGTGATCAAGGGAAGGCGAAACAGCTGGCTGGGCAATATATTACGGATGCCTCCTGGGAACTTGAACCTTGTTTGCCTCCTTTACAAGGCAATATACGTTCACTGCTGACAGTTTGTCGGCAATTCGCACTGAACTACGGGGCGAGGACCTGACTTAGGAGATTGAAGCTTGAAGAGAGTTCGTGGACATTGTATGTTACTTCTAGGGAGCAGACATGGATTATGTAAGCTATTTTGATTCGCATGCTAACAAAATTGAGAATAATACATAATAGCAATAATTCCCATCACTACATTACGGTGTGTATTTATTACTTTGTAAGTAAATAACATCGCTTTTCACCTAGTGGAACTTTAGAGAACTTGATATTTCCAACGTAAATGTTTTACTGAGTGACTCAAGTGGGTCATGAGAGCTTAAATGGTATGCTGAAAAATGTATCATTTTGCCTAAAATTATTTAATCATTTTCCTAAACTTATTACATACTTGAGTACCTACCTTTACATTTTTGACCAAAATTTGTCTTAACCTAAAATGAAAATTTGCTTTATTTCACCTATGTAATATTATGTTCAATTTAATTTAAGTTTTTTTTTTGTATTTTAATTGTTCTTTGTTTTAACTCAATACAGTCAACCCTCCAATATCTTGTGGTTGGTTACCTACCGTGTTATATGGGACTCGTTGCACATTATTCATTCAGTATGTAATAATTAAATTTGAAATTGAAATGCTTTATTCCCAATAAGGTTTTGACACTTACTGTAATTTTTAAAAATACAATCAAAACATAAAATGTTTTTCTTTTCTTTTTTTAATATTAAGTTCACAGAATGTTTAAATGTTTTTATTTTCTTTTTCAATATTAATTTCACAGAATGTTTAAATGTTTTTCTTTTCTTTTTTAATATTAAGTTCACAGATTGTTTGAATGTTTTTATTTTCTTCTTTAATATTAAGTTCACAGATTGTTTAAATGTTTTCTTTCCTTTTTTAATATTAAGTTCATAGATTGTTAAAATTTGTTAAAATTTTTATTGTTTAAATGTATACTATGTATTGTTACAAGAAATGTACTATTTTTTTTATGTACCGTCCCAAATGAGTTTTCTCGTACAACTCCTGGGAATATAATATCATGATATTCATGTCTTATATGTTTTATTAATAAATAAATAAAAAAAATTAAAAAAAAATAACATTACTTAAGAAATTTTATTTTTTAAGGTTTCGAAAGTAGGTATAAACTATTTATTTTTATCATTATTATCTTTGTAGAAAACCTCTTACCTAGTTCTCTCTTATAAACGTTTTTTTTATTTTTTATTTACTCACACATTCATTCACACACATTCATATACACATACATGAATACAAACGTCGCACTCATACAATTTTCTCTTTTCTTTTATAATATGTATTATAAGTTTAACAGTGGATTTTTGTAAATTGGCTCTAGTATTATTAATATATTTTTACTTATTTTTTTATGTAAATAGCTGTAAAAATCCCAAATAAATAAATAAAATAAAAAATTAAGATAACTTGGTATTCTTATAACTTGTGGATATTACTCTTTTTTTGGGCATATTTTTTTTCTAGGCTTTAATGGAGTCCACATGTAGCTGGTTTATCAAAAAGACTTAGTTCTGCAGCCTACGCTGCTAAAAAGATTTGGCATCTTAATGATGTAGATTCAGCTAGGTTGGTCTATTTCAGGTCCTTCTACAGCGCCATGTCTTACGGTATGCTGCTGTGGGTAAATGCTGCAGATATTGATTCGGTTTTTGTGCTGAAGAAGAGAAATTTACAATATGAGTCTCAGAGAATCGCTTAGAGATAAGTTTAAAGAAATCCATATATTGACAGTCACGTGTCAATATATTTATGAAATATTGAGGATTTTAAGAGAAACAGAGATTTAAATAGGTCGAACACAAGAAATAAAGACCTGCTAGTTTTATTTTTTTATTTTATTTATTAGGGATATCAATAGTAATACATGTAACAAATATACAACAAATAAAATATACAGAGAATAAAACCAATGACAGATATCCACAGAAATACATTAAATACACGTACAATACATACTAGTGTGTTTGTGTGAGTGTAAGTGAGTGAGAGGGTGGGTGTTATATTGGAATGAGGGTGAACATGTGTGTAAATATTGCACAAGTGTCAAGTGTCGAAAATATAAATATATTTAAAATATTGAGAATTAGAGATAAAATATAATAAAATAAAATAAGATAAAATAAGACTGTTTTTTTTGAAACTAAGTATAAGACAAAAAAAGTATGTTTTAAGACGCGCATTTTAAATGTTATTTTTATACAATCAAATGGATCAATAGGGGGAAAGTTCAAATTATATTCACTAACCAAACGTATAAGTGGAGAGTTCTGAGCATAGTTCGTACGAACTGCTGGCAGATGAAATAGAGAGCTCGACGTTTGACGGGTGCAGTAGCCGGGGACATTTAATGATAACTCCGACAAAAGAGCCGGACTATCAAGGCGTCCACTAAGTATGTCATGAAGCACCCCCATGTCCAACAGTAGACGGCGATCTTCTAAAGTAAGCAAGTGGTGTTTTTTTGCAGGAAGACATATAATTGAGATCGGCAAACCTGCATCTCCAATTAAAATGTCTAAGAAATGTCCATTGAATTTTCTCGAACTTTTCTTTATGTGTGACATATTGTGGAGACCAAACAGAAGAGGCATACTCGAGCAAACTGCGAACATGAGCAAAGTAGACCATTTTAATACACAAGATATCTTTAAATACTTGACATGTACGAAGTACAAAACCAAGGTTTCTATGTGCACGGGTCAGTATGTCATCGAAGTGATTCTCAAATGTAAGTTTGCTATCAAAAATAACACCCAGATAGTTGTGCCCTTTACTAGACCGCAAAAAAATAATAACTCATTTGCCTCAAACTGCAGACAATTCTACAACAAGGTACCTCTCAAAATTCAGGCTTGGCCATCAAAAAAATTTTCAAGCACAGGTTGTTTGAGAAGAGCTACCATAGAGTTGAAGAATGTTTGCAGGATAAGATAACTTAGCATTAGATTCTTGTTTATTAATTTTAGTTTGTAGATTGTGTTGTTGATTTAAATGTATTTGTTTTTTAGGCATTATTGAATTGTATTATACAGTATTAATTATTTATTTATTTCAATTTTATTTGTTCGTGTACTTAAAATATTTTTATTTTTCAATTGCATGTTTCTTTTATATGTGGATATGCCATGTATTTTGTTCTGTACAATAAATATGGTGATATTGATTGTTATAGATCCGTACCTTATGTAAGACTGAGACGAGCATTATAGAAAAAATCAAGAAAGGAGCTCTGCGCTGATTTGGACATGTAGAACGAATGGACAGCGAAAGAACGGCTAAGAATATTCAAAATGCGAATGTTGATGGATGCAGAAATAGAGGTTGACCGAGAAAGTTATGGCATGACCAAATCCAACAAATACTTGACGATGGACATGTCAAAAGTTGGAATAATCGGCACGAGTGCATGAGAAGATGTATGAATGTAGAAAAAGCGAGATCTGTAAGCAAAGATTGAGTGATGTGGCGTTCTATCCTCTCTGCCTACCCTTACGGGGAAACGGCGTGATGGTTTGTTGTTGTCGTTGATTGTTATAGTTTTATACATACATATATTCGTCCCAACTCAACACAGGAGTTTGGTTCCATGGAGTTAGGGTTTGTGTCTCAATTATATGCAACAAAAATATATTGTAAATAAAATAAATAAATAAAAATAAGAAAAAAAAAAAATTAACATAAGTTAACATACATAATAATGTAATAATTTATTGTCGTTTATAAGTGATTCAATGAATTCTACTTAAAGAATATACTCAACTTAACTAAACGTGGTTTCCATACACGGTTTTTCACGGCCAGACCACGAAATTTCTAAGGGACATTCCTTAAAATCAACTTTAAACAAAATCTTTATATTTTTTTACAAAAACTCTTTTTTTTTTAAGGAAAAAAATGATTATTGTAGTTTGAAAATGGAGCCAATTCTCAATGTCAAGGACAAGCATCCCTTCCCTGTCCGCACTAAATGGTGCATAGGGCACTGTATTGGTGCTCTAATTGCAGATTTTTTCGTTGTTTTTTATCGTAAGTAAAGTCCTTCCAGATTAAGAATACAGTTCTGTATGCGAAATAGAATCAGAATCCTGGACGAGTGCTTTTGACTCTATAACTACGCTTAAGTGAACCTTAAAATGGTAATCGAGAATAGACAAGTCCGCCTACAGTAGTGTAGAGAGTGGCGCGTTCACCTACCATGTTTGAGTTTAGTAATATGGTTCTATTTCACTAATAGAACTGTATTCTTCACAAGAGTGGATCGATTTGTATTGTATTATGATTGTTTTTTTATAACAGACGAACGCACTAAGCAACGCATCATGAGGTCAACTAATCTCCGCACGATCTACTTTTGCAGGATAAATTTTAAGAATAGCCACAATTTTGTTACATTAATTAAATAAAACACATCAATCCACCCAAATTTAGCCGTGTCGTGTGGATTTGGACGATACGTATAAAATGAGCTATTCGCTTTTTGAAATCATTATTTATATTCATTTCCATAACTTTATTGGTGGTTATTATAAATAAATATTCATATTCCCATAAATACATACTATCATCATCAAAGTGCACAGTCATCAGTATCCCGGTGAAGACACGTTTACATCTACAAACCGTTAAACTTATTTTTTGTGCAAGTTTTAATATTAACTTTATTTGGCTTGTATCAAACAAAATGTCAAAGTACACAGCGACCACAAACACAACACCTCAAAAATCATATTTCTTTTCTCCTTCCCATTTTAACAGTTCTGGTTTTGCATATCAGCCCGTAGACCCTTGTCAAGCTAGAGGGGTAGGACCGGGGGTTGGAGAAGCAGGGGAAGTAGACACGAAAAAGGTGTTTCTAACTTAGACACACTTCTAAGCGACGTGAGAGAAAATTATCCCCTTGCCGTAACCTCAAGGGGTGGAACCTACCCCGGAAATGTTAATAGAGGGCCAATTAATTTACCGGCTAAGTGAAAAAGGCTGAGGGAATTAAATTATTTTTAATTTCCGTGTCCTCAGAAAAAGACCGGCTACGAATTCATTATCTTTCGTAGATTTTTTAGGTACTGTTAAACAAAGGAACGATTTGAAAGAGATATAGGTAGTTTTAATAATATTTTTAGTCTGTTCAGATGTTTGTAAACAAGTACCTACTCCATTTTAACTGTTTATTTTGTAATACATGTCTGATAAAAGGTTACTCGCAATGTTTTGGTTTTGACCTAATAAAGTTCAGCCGCAATCAAGTAAGGATTATCACTAGAGCCCTTACAGGGCTGTACAGATTGAACAAACACCTTGCTAGAATAAACCTTTCCGAAACTTCTAGATGTAGGTTCTGCAGTGCAGATGAGGAAACACCTTACACATAATATGTGAATGTGATGCTTTGCATAAAAAAATTTTTTTCGCAGATATTAAAATTTTTAATCGAATATGTAAAAAAAAAGTTAAAAGCATAAATCTATTTTCCATCTACCTACCAGGGTTGCGTTCGACGAAAATGCATGTACAAAAAAAATGGAAGGATGTTGCGATTTTGTTTAAAAAAAGTATGTTTTTGAATGTTTAGAAACAACATTCGCTTTTTATGGATCCCAAACAGATTCTTCAACAATATTTTGATTTTGTCCAAATGTTTGTAGGCAAGGACTGGATTCAACTCCCTGGAGAGCTGTTTATATTAACATATTACAAAAGAGATGAAGAACATTTAAGAGAAGGTAATATAGAAGTCCAGGCATCTACTGCATTATTTCCTTACATTCCTTACATTCTTTTGCATTCTTTCCTTACATTAATAATTTCTTCCCATTTATTTATTTCAAATGGATTTTTTAATTAAACGAAAAAAATATTAACTCACATTCAATACATTTTAGAAAAAAATCGCATTCATGAATAAAGTGCACTCCTGTTGGTGAGAAGAGCCGAGTTTGACATTTGCAAAAAGAATTCTTTATTTGAAAATTAATTATTTGAGGTTTTGGAACTCAACCCCTACTTAATAGCCCTATACTTTACGGATCTGGGCTTGGAGGGGGAAATTGAGAATAATGTAAACTCTCGCTTTCCACACAATAACCCGGCCCTTTATAGACCTGGGCATGAAGGCAAGAACTATTATTTATTTTTTTATTTATTTTATTAGGTAAACAAACAGTATGTACACATATATTGCCAATTTCTTTGTATATTAGAGTAAGAAACTCATGCACACACCAAAAAAATTGTTTACACTTAATACAATAATTTAAATTATGTTCAATATAATAAATGTAAAAGAAACGAAATGAAAAAATATTTATATAATAATAATGTTAAATGTCTGCTTCTCTCAAAATTTCAATAATTTTTGACCTAAATTTACATACATTGTCACAAAAAATATCAGCCTCGGTAAATATATTGTTATATTGGTCGCATATTCTAGGTATTGTAGATTGTTTAAAATAGTTTGTTGACGCGTTTTCAGTGTAAAACAAAAGATTTTGTCTTGTCGGTCTAGATGGCACACGGAATGGAAGTCTTTCTAGTAGGTTAGGAGAATCAATTTTATTATTAATTAATTTGAATAAAAATAACTGGTCCAACATTATTCTTCGATTTTTAAGAGAGTTTATTCCATGGTACTGCATACTTTCAGCATGATTAGAAAGGTTAATGTTTAACCGGTAGTCGACCTGCTTAAAAAAATTTTGTTGGACCCTTTCTAGTCTATTAATACTTACATTATAGTAAGGTGACCAAATAGGAGTACAGTATTCTACCTGGGGACGAACAAATATTTTGTAGAGTTTTTCATATGTCTCCGCATGTTTAAAAGGTTTTGATACTCGCATAATAAGTCCAACCATTTTATATGCTTTTTTTAGGACTGATTCAATATGAATATTAAACATTAGTTTTGAGTCAATAATAACACCTAAGTCGCGAATTTGACTATCTGTTATAGAGATCTGGGTATTATTAAAATAGTAAGGAAAGCTGATCGTTGTTTGTTTGCGCGAAATACAAAATGAATGACATTTACTAATATTTAACTATTCACGGGGACCCGTCACAATAGATCTTCACTGGTCGCAGTGACGTCAGGAGCTTGCAGAGCACTGACCCTCACCACTTAAAATAAGAATAGGAATGGGTGTCAATTTTTTTTTAATACCGACGTTGACTTAGATACAATAGCAATATTTATAAAAAAAATCCAGTCTCAATAGAAACTTATCTTTATTGAGACAAATAATCACGAAGCTTATCATTTCCCTGTCCACAACTAATGCAGTGGTGCAAATGGCACTAAATTGATATTCTAATGGCAATGTATCTTGCATCTGTATGGAACCACTTTTATATATAATTCCTAGGAATGAAACCTAAAACCTAAAAGCATGGTAGGCGAATGCGCCAACCACTACTCTACGAGGCAGACTTATTTCCAGCCGAATAATTTTATAAGGATTTTTACCTGAGAGCAGTTATCGAGTCGAGAACACTTGTCTTGGGTTCTAGTTTCTATTTCACAAACACAGAACTAGGAGAGATCAAGGAGAGTTGTAACAGAGGAGAGTTGAAACAATGGCGATTTCGAGAAATCTATGATCGATGGCGAACTGACAACATCGCGCATTTATTGTTTTTTTGACGTGCCACTTGATGAAGCTGGCAACAGCAGTATACAGGAGTGGTTGTGTGTATATGACATCTGGACGGGAAAAAATACCTAAAGTAAGTTTTTGGCCAGTATTTTGATAGTCTGTTATTCGATACGTATTACGTGAATGCTGACGTGATATTATTTCCAATATGCTCTGACTATTAAAATTTCAAAGCGTGATCTTGTTTTTTTTATAATTTGCCTCTAGTTCAGAGGTTAAATGCATTATTCTGAACAAGGCCTGATTTTGTGGACCTAAGTGAGTTGAAACAAGCTGTTTTAACTCTATTTTTTTATATACTTTACAATTATAATGTTTTGTGGTGTGAATTTGAACATCAAATCGTTAATTGTTCTTGTTTCAGAATGCCTAATCAATATGTTTGAAAGACTTTATTGCTATAATTTATGATTACTGCGCGATAAAGCCTAACCAACATATTTTAATAGATGAACATACCAACGGTTAATTACAGAAGTTAGCTAATTATAGTTCCCAAATACCACATCAAACTGTTACAACTCACCTTGACCTCTGTTTCAACTTACCTCGGTACTAGGAGAGTTGTAACGCAGAGAGTTTTTTCAGTTTTGGCCGATGTTCCCATTGACCCCGATTATTGTTTCCTGTTATTTTATTTAAATTATACTGTGTATAAAATTGGCTACATTAAAATAAAAAGTTCATTGAGGGTGGTCTGTTTTAGGCTGAGATATACCAGGTTATGTAATCACTGTTTCAACCTTCCTCGGTCCCCCTTACATTTTTTTTTCATCCACCTGGGGACAATCTAGACACGGAGATTGCAAGTATAAATAAAAGTCAGTGTATCCTTAAAACATAAGTAAAATCTGTTGTTTTCCCTAAGATAGAAATAAAACAAAATAAAAAAAGGGCACAAAAACTGATCATTGTAACACGCTGCATTTACTGTACTATTGCTGTGCTCTATGCACATCGGATGCGGCTGGGCTGATAAAACGAAGGCAGAAAAAAAAATAACAGAGGCATTGAGGAGATTTTAAGGGGTAGTGACGACGTATTAGTTTTTGTCTACACATCCTCCTACCCTTCCTTCATCTGCGTAGAGTTTGTATTCCTTAAGAATATTTATTTCCTTTTATTTGGTTTTTATTATTCATTCGGATAACCAACAGCTAAATTGATCATACATAAATATAAAAAAAGTGAATTACAGGTTTTCACAAGTAGCACCCCAGTAAATTAAAATATTCTCAAACATAAAATAAACAATGATCTATATCTAAAAGAAAAAAATTACAAAAACAATATAAAATTATTTCTAAAGTAAACCCCGCATGTCATTGTGATTATTTGCAAATAAAATTTATTTTTTATGATTTTGTTATTACATTAAAATTATTGAAAGTTCCCCATAAATAAGAAATTTTTCTATAATTAAATGAGACAAGAGGAGAATAAAGAAGTATATTCGTTAAAACTTTCTGAGGAACGTTAATTTAGATAAATAGAAGTTTCGATAGTAATTTAGGACAGTCAATTGAACCAGAAGCAATTTTTAACATATACATTTTATTAGATATTATCAGCGACGTTTTTGCAATTTTTGCAGTTTTTTTTTTTAACATTTGAATAACAACTTTATAATAACTTTCCTCTATGCGCAGCTGACAGAGTTCCCTAGGACTCTATAACAGCTGCGGGTGGATGGTGGGCTTAAGGATCCCCCTCAATATACTTTTAATATTCGAAAGAATAAGTTTTTTGCCAATTAAATTTTGAGTTTACTTTTATTACTGGAGTTATAAAAGTGATTTTTTTTTAGTTAACAATAAAACAAAGGTCATGATTTTACAATAAAACTAAAATGAAGAAACTCTTATCGTTTAAAAAAACAGAATTTCCTTAAAATACCTTTAATGGGTGTTTCCACTTACGCCACCCCGTCTTGCGCGCAACAGTTTTTTGTTCGTTGGTCCTAATGGAAATGTAATTCCCCGCTGACACTTTGTGCACCCGTGGTCGTGTCGCACCACCCCTCCTCAAACTATGACGCCGCCATGACACCCCGTGGGTTGACAGGTTGGTTGGCTTGTAAGGATTTTTTACCGGCTTCCCCTGCCTAATGGCAACACCGCTTCAGAGATGGTCAAACATGAATTCAATCGACAACCAACGCAGAAGAAAAGCACGGTGGCTTTTTATGACAGTACTAGGTATGATAAACCGTGTCCGAGTGAATGAAGAATACAATTCTGTTTGTCAAATCTCACCAAATTTTTTTTCAGTTAAAGTCATTAAGATTTTCAAAAATTTAACTTACATAAATATTTGTACATTGGCGGCCTTATTGTCAAATGGTTATTTTTTTCAAGGAACTAATAAAATAATGGGTGATAATTAATTATTTTGTTTTTTTTCTTTTTTTATTGTTTCTTTTTCTTTTTTTTATTTTCATTTTAATCGAGATTGGAATGTCACTATAAATGTTCGAATTGTTCCTTTCTCCTTCTTCTTATCTTTTTATTATCACTCTCTTCTTCTCTTCATGTATAGTGTTTTTTTTTAGTAAGTTTTCAATTTTTGTATAAGATTCTGCATAATTACTTAGAATATGTCCATGTATTGTAATTCTCTCAAGTCGAACGGTTTGGAACGGTAGAAAGAAATTGCTTTAATGTCCGCCCTAAATTGTATATGATAATACAAAGTGATAAATAAATAAATACTCTGTACTGTTGAAGATGGTTCAGAAGAAACTTCAGAGATATCTTTTTACTTAGGAGAGAACGAGTACTATTCGTCGTTGATCTCGTCAGACTGGAAATGCTTAGCTGTAGTACTTTGGAGAAAATAATAAATGCAAATATGCTTATGTTTTTTTTCCGATTGATACTTGGTATTACAATCAAATCGTAGGTAATGGAGAGTATTTTTTTGTATGTTCCAAATGACTACCTTAGACATCTTCTTTCTTGCAGATTCAGCCTGCCAATGGCAATGCTAATCTCTCTCTCTATCTTCAATCCGTGCCTCATGTCTGAGGATGGTAATTACGCCTGACTCTAGACATGGCTCATCTGTGAACAGTACCCCTCCATCTGGAATGGTCTTGTGCTCTTCTGCAGGCATTCATCAGTGATGATTCTGATAATTCAGTGACTAAGCCGCTTCATATTGTCATTTGACGTCCACGCACTCTTGTCCCTTCGACACTTCCCAGGAGTATAGTTTTCTCCAAACTATCAGTTTCCCCTAGAAATATGTCCAAAAAACTGCAGGATTCTTTTCTGGCATATGTGTTGTAAATCTTTCTCTCATGTTAAGTTCCTGGAGTATAGATATATTCGTACATCTGGCTGTCCACGGAATTCCACAAAGAATTTGCCAAAACCACATTTTGAAATCTTCGATTTTTCTTTTTCGGATTCTCTGGGTCTACACCGAACATGAGCACTGAGAAAACCTCTCAACTCTTTTTGATACTAATGGTTACCAAACCTTAACCAGCCGACTCATGGTACTTTTAGCAATACCAACTCGTCGCCGTATTTCACCTTCACACCCACCACCATTGCAGATGAGAGAACCTAAATAAATTAAATTGTTGACTCTTTCTAAATTATGCAACAAGGATAATGGTGCTACTTTATTAGCTCGATCAATGATCATTAGCTTAGTTTCGCTCATATTTATTGAGAGTCCCAGGTCTGAACTAGCAGTAGGAAGAGCAATACCTGAACTCAACCATATCTCTTCGGATACCGTCATCTTTCATGGTATTGAAAAAAAGATCAAAGAAGCTAGCTTCCTTTTACTTAGATTTCTGGGTATTTTTATTTTACCGTTTTATCACATTTAAATTGTATGGCAATTTTTTTTATGTCATGTACGGCTTGAATATATTTTTGTGATGTACATAAACGTTTTAAATAAATAGTTTTGAACTTGCACCAAATATTAACATCTGTTATTTTATGGCAAAAAGTTGTACATTTATATGTATAGTATATCGTTAAAATAAATATATAAAATAAAAATACAAATTATCTACTTATTGAATACCTCTGACATGCTTGTGTAACGATAGACGTCATTTCAATCGCGTTATAAATCAATTATATACTCGCAGCTATAGCCTTCATCTATGGCGCACATAACCTAGATTCACAACTAAAGGTTGTATCTTGAGGAACTAAAATAGATATTTTGTTCATTTCATTTTATTTATTTATATTCTCAAACCACTTTTTTTTTAACACTATTTCTTCTTCGTGAAACTTTTGTCATTTGAGGAATTGAGATAAATCGTCTATAAATGCACATATTTGTACGAAATGATGTAATATGTAGTATGAATAAACAAAGTAAATTGTTTTACTTAAATTACAAATTCAAAAAAGTAAAATTAAACTTGTTAATTATATAATCACTTTATAAAGCGCCCTTGAGGTATTACATTACGAAAATGACGCTATATAAGTTATCAATTATAATAATTATATAAATGTTGTGTATAAATATAGTAATAATACATAGGTATACAGAGATAAATATGTGTATGGTGTTTTAAACTATGGGAAGTACTGTTTTGAAAATATATAATTTTCTCTCTGTATATAATTTTATCTATGTGCATTCTTTAATGTTAAAAAAAGGATTTTGTTAAGTTAGTTTCCTCAGCACGGTTAACTTCAGTGAGGAAAAATTTTTTTTAGAGTTTGATAATTGTATATAAAGCAAAAAAAAAATGTACATATACAGGGTGACTGGAACTGAACCCGCCATAGCAAATTCGCACATAAAGGAGGTCATTTGCTAATTATTGGATCGTACTTTCACTACCTAAAGTTTTATAGTTTGAGAGATATGTCAATTTTTAAACTTTATTAAGATTTTCCAAAATTTTACCCTCAAGGATTCAGAACATTAAGTTTTTTCATTAGTTTAGAATTTTTTATTATTTTTTGGTAGTCATAAACATTTTTGATTAAAATACGTCGGAACTTCCCTTAAACTAGAGTTTCAAAAATATATATTACGCTTTAAAAAAAAAATACTTGAAAAAAAGTTTACGATAAAATTCAACCTGAAATTTAAAAAAAACTATGGTGTTCCAATAATTTATTTTACTCTAAGTTAGTTCTCTAGTTCGTCACTTTTTTTTTTAAAGCGTAATATCCTATTTTTTTAACCTTAGTTTGAGGGAAGTTCTTACGTTTGTATTTTAATCACAGATATTTATGACTACCATCAAAAAATACTAAAATAATGAAAAATCTTAATGTTCTGAATGCTTGAGGGTCAAAATTTGGAAAATCTCAATAAAGTATAAAAACTGACTTTTCTCCCAAACTATAAAACAACTAAGGAAACAAAGATCCGATAATTAGCAAATGACCTCCTCTGTATGCGAATTTGCTATGGCGAGTTCAGTTCCAGTCACCAGTATATGTCAATGAATATGATGTGTACTCGTATGTAAGTGAATGTATATGCACCTTGTTTTTCTAGTGAGTCGGGGAAAGTTCTATTTATTTTTAGAAAAATAAAAGAAAAATAGAAAAATAAAACATTATGGGAATATTTTTTGAAAAAAACTTGTTTATGTGTTATTAAAAATC
Source organism: Micrasema longulum (assembly GCF_059751315.1). Classification (NCBI taxonomy): domain Eukaryota; kingdom Metazoa; phylum Arthropoda; class Insecta; order Trichoptera; family Brachycentridae; genus Micrasema; species Micrasema longulum. The sequence continues at coordinate 363,218 of NW_028277413.1, forward strand.
ATTGTAATTTATACATTAAAAACAAATAGGTGCAAAATGTCATGTAAGAGAGCAATTTCTTTTAATTTACATAAAAAAATATACATATTGCATTCCCTATCTCGGCCTCGTGGTGAAGTGGTCAGCGCATTCGCCTACCATGCAAAAGGTCTCGGGTTCATGAAATATTTATTTCAAAGGGTGTTTTTACACTAGAATATTTCTTAGTCCCTCGACTGGCACCTGATGGGTAAGACTAATCATCTTACCTTCACGTAACAAAAAAATATCAAGATACGTTGCGATTGGTGTACCAATGCAGTGCCCTATGCACCATTAGGTGTGGAAAGGGAGTGATGATGATGGTCTCCTATCTACAGCTACATTATATCATTATATAGGTATAATACGATGTATAATTTATACCTTTTCTCTTTTAGCTCTGTGCTACATATACGATAACTTTGTATGTCAAAACATCTCAAATTCAGCAAGAATTACCTAATACATTAATCACACCGCGTCACCTTTATAACTCCTGTATACTTTCCCAATTAATCATATCCTTTACGTTGATAAATTCCTTCTAGAATAATACCGCTGTAGGGTCAAATAATATGAAGAGAATGCGTAGAAAGCTCTTATTTCCCTTATGGTTCATGTAAAAGTTTTGTTCCTTTGTTGCGAGGATTGTGTAAAAAAATAAATATGTACAAGCATTGTGGAGAAGAGAGAAAGGGAACATCTTTGAAAAGAGAATATGGAAGTTTTAAAATTTTCAGGACTTTCATTGATCGGTTTAAGTGGCTCCCTTACACACTGAGTAACATTCACCGTTATATATTTTCGAGAGCCCAAATTTGTTCAATTCATCCATCTGATTTTTGTAGTGTTTGAATTTAGGACATGTAACCTGTATTCATTTACGTAATTTACAAATGTATTGCACAAATATGTATACGTATTTAATACCAGGGCCCCGATCACAATGGAAAGTTAACATCTATCTTTAATTTCATCGACAAAGTAAAATTAAGTTTTCTGTATGAAAAGCATAATATGCACACATTTTTTTCTTTCAAACATGTTCAATTACAGGTAACCGATGAAGATACTTTAAAATGTTCATGCAAATATACTCATTTTCGAACACAAATATCGGTTTTTCTTTAAAGACACTCGAAGTAGGGTTACGAAACAGGGTTGTTTACTACCCATTGTAATCGGGGCCCAAGGAATCTATATAAAACTAGTGCATTAGAAAAATATTTTGGTTAAAATAATAAATAATTAAATGGGTTAGAATAGTCTCCACCTAACATGGCTCAGCCTGTTCTAAGATGAAGACTTTTTATGTTTTAAAGTATTAGTAGTTCCATACTAATATAACATAATAACAATAAAAAGTTAACAAAAACTACGTAATTATAAATGCGGAGCTAATTAAATATAAGAATTAAAAAATTATCATTATTCAAATATAAAGTATAAATTTATGTGATAAGAATACATGAAACACATTTTCAGAGTAACGTGGAACAACACTTAGAATTTTCTAATTTCCTTTTATTTTTTATTTTATTTTTTATTTTATTTAATTTTACAATACGCCCAAGGGGCATTTACAAAAAATATACAGTTAAGTACAAACATAGTGCGTAAAAATTTAAAAGATAAACAATACATTTAGAAACAATAAGAAGCATACTGCCATGCAAAATAAAAAGTGAATCTTTACATAGTAAAAAGAAAAAAATAATTTTTATGGATATAATAAAAGTAATTGAATTAAAAAGCAAATTGTAAGTAACTTGTAAAGAATTCAAACAAAAAAAATAAATACATTTTCATATACTTATAAGTATAAAAATAAATATACAGGTAACTACAAACAAAGAAAGTAATAATTTTATAAATACACAACACATTAAAAGAAATAAAAAAAGATTTTATATACATGTAGAAACAATAAAAAGCAAACTGCAATGCAAAATAAAAAGCGAAACTTTGCATTAAAAAAAAAAAAGATTAAAAAATATGAATATAAGAACAATGTTAAAATTAAAAAACAAATTGTAAATAACTTGTTAAGAATTCTAAATATATATATACACACATATATACACATATATACGTATAAAAAATAAAAAAAATGTTATTAACAAATTAATCTTAAAAACAAATAATGAAAATTAGTTAACAGTAAGTATATGTGTGAAAATAATATAATATACGGTACACAAAAATATTTGATAAATTAATATCAGAAAGAGATAAGATAATAATAATACACATCAAAACAGAGAAAGAATTGTATGAAAAAGAAAGTTTTATTACGACATTAATAATTTGCTTCAAACAGTGCATTTAAGAACGTTTTAAAATTAATAATTGTCGTATTAAAAATGTCTATTTCACAAGTAAATTTGTTGGCTAAGGAATGTAAACGCGGAATCGGAGAGTGTCGTGCATAGTTTATTAAAGCATTAGTGCTATTAAATTTAGTATTATCATTTATTTTTCATATCAATTAAAATGCAGGCTAAATGAATTTCCTTTTTTAATGTAAAAACTTATTTGGGCGATTGTGTACACATTTTTTTGCTGGGCAGTGAGAAACCTTCGTTCGGGTCAATTCGGAAAGTCAAGTATATAGTATATACGAGTATAAGCCAAGCGTGTGACACAAACGGCTATGCGTAAGATGTTTTTACTTCGTTTCAGTCAATTATTTTTAATAATTAAATGATTACTAAATTTTCAGTTTTCACGTCACACTTTGTACAGTAAATTTGGCTTTGATAACATTTAAAAAATCTGATTTTTCGAAGTTTTTCCTAATTCAAAAATGCCAACTTTGACAAGTCAGTCATTTTCAGCGTCCTTCAGAAGGACTTCTCCCGCCTTAGGCAGGTGTCTCTCCACCCCCGCCCTCCAGGTGGGCGGGGCGCGGACTCGGTGTGGGCGGCGCCCCCCTCCCGCCCCCTTCATTGGGCGGCCGTTTTTCATACAGTGGTACCTCCACTCATCCCCCGTGAAGGAGCAAGAAGGGGTAAGGTAGGCAAAGTGGGGATTTCGCAAGGTCGTTTGTAATTTAAGACAGGTTTTATTACTTTCTAGAAATGAGTAAAATTTAATCTTTAACAAATTAACAAATTTCATGACTTCATCAATCGGCATTGCCCAAAACGCCTCAATGTATATAAGTAGACGTAAATAGGTGCTGTGAAAGCGTTGTAATGGTTGCATTTGGTTTTTAATGAGCAATACATCTGATTTTCAAACTACCTAATGGCCGTTTTTACGCCACAGTAAAAATTTATCCGGCACAATAAAATATCAGGGTGGATTGATTTTATCATGTTATAATTATTTTATTTATTTAATGGCACGCACTAACCAGCACACCAAGAGGCCGACTAATCTTAACTTGACTTCCTTTTGCATTTTTTTTACCTGTGAGTAGAAACTAAATAAAAAAAATAAACAAATGAATCGGTCAAAATGTTTATTTTTTGGGTGATACCGTGTGTTTTGGATTTGTTCCGACGTTTCGGCTACTATTGCGGGAGCCATCTTTAAGGAAAATGAGTGTAAAAAAACACGTTTTGATAACAGTGGCCGTGAAAACCTTCGCATCCATTTAAATAAATCGGTATTTACACGCTCTAATTTTACCGAGCCGAGTGGATTTAAACGATGCGTGTGAAATGGGCCTATATCTTAATTCCTTAACCCTGATAGGTTCAAGTTTGTCAGTGAAAGTTCTTAATGGAAGTTTATTGTAATTTAATATAGAAATTAAATTTGGAATAACTGATGACCGGTTTCATCGCTTTCGAGACATCTTCGAGACTGGTATTTTGATTATCAAATAAAATGTACTTACACAAAAGCAGTGAGGAATTAGGAAAGCGAAATCAAAATTATTTTTAAGTAATTTTATGTATTTATTCGTACATGAAGAACCTTTTTTCAAAGTGTTAAGGGGTACACTTAAGAATTTATTTAAATGAGACTTTTTTGCAGTTTATTTTAACACTTTCTTTGAGGTCACATTATTTTAATTATTATTTTTTGTTTATAATGACAAAAAAGGAATAAATAAACAAATCATTATTGCGTTATCCTTTACGTAGGTGGAAAAGGTTTTCGAAGGAGAAGATATATTTTTCGATTTGGTAGAATTGACTTTCTTAAAATGAAATCAATTTAGATTTTTAAGACAGTAGAATGCTAATTTTTAAGCAATAAAGTGTACCTAGATACCATATACTACGTAAAAAGATTATAAATGTATTGATAGGGTATCTACAATTACATGTTTATATTAGGCTTTACAGGGGATCATAATATATTATGGTAATAGGTATCGAAGATACGTAGTCGGTTGTACACCCCATATCAGTTATCTTGAGTGGGTGTTAGGCGTGTGTTTGTGCGTATCGTGGGTGTTTCGGTAAATCCACCTAATTGTGGACGCCTGAGAAGATTCAGACCACAGTTATGTAACGGCGAGATTGGATCGGCGGATGGTACAAAATCGCAGTGACGGCTCGTATTAAACACGTGCCACTGAAAAAAATGTATTCTAAATTAATTTCACGTTAAAAAACAAATAAAATCAACCGCAGAAAAAACATGGTGCAAACTTGTAAGATCACAGGAAAATTAAATCTTGTTCTTATAAAAGTATGTATCTTTTTACAGTGAAGTACAATGCGTTTGAATGTGTAACATCCTGATGTAAATATGTTTGTGCTTGCCGGTAAACATAAATTTTCTCCATTTTTGCAGGCATAGTAAAATGATTTATATCAAAGCTTATTGTTACGCATACATACAGCAGAGGTTACTTAAAATTTTAATGGACTGAGCAGATATTATTTTTTACGAAAGTCTGTGTATTTTTTTGGTGGTTATTAGTCAATACAAGAAAATAGAAACGTAAGAATTACCTTTCGTGTTTTTAATAGAAAACAGCAAGGAAAATATTATTTAGTATGTTCGAATATAAAAAAGCCTTTACTCTTGTGTTACTAACTATATGTTGGTGAATGTTAAGTTCACATGAATTATGGCTTTATGAGATTTAAATGAACTTTACTTTTGTATATTTATTATTTATTAATTACATTATACATACATTTGTTAAAGACAGAGACACAGTTTATAGTCGGGGCATTCGTGCAAGTCCGTGTTGAGTCGGGGCACTTGTAATGCATTCATAACCATACATTCAAAAAAAAAAAAAAAAAATACATTCACACATATATATATATATATGTATGTATATATATATTTGTATTCGCACATACATATGTATATTATATTTTATACATACATTTACATATATATTTAGTTTATACACATCATTGATACTTTATACATTATTACATTTTACATTTATAAATACATATTAATCATTTACCAGTTAGTCCACATTTGATCGCAAAAATCCATTCCCGTTCGAGCAAACCAGTTACTCAAACCACATTTGAATTTCTAAAATGACTCAGATTTTTTTGTTACCTGATCTAGTAAATTAAAAATTCTTGGACCTACCACAGAGAAATGTCTCTTAGCAAAAGTTAATTTACTTTTTGGCACGTAGTAATTTACTTTTGAGGAATATCTTGTTTTATATTTATTTTACGTTTCTACATTGACTTTGCTGCTATTTCTTTAAAATTTATTTTTCATTAGAAAATATTTAACAATATTCTGAATACTATCCGGTACGAAAAAATATTAAACACTATTCTTAAATACCCTAATGTTCGATAACATCCTACAAAAATGCGTATGTTTTACGTCGACTGCGACTAAATGCATATTTTTTTTATAGGAGTTACAGTAACATTTAAGAACAAGGTTTCTATTCAGCAAGTTGATTTTTTTTGGCTAGCAATAATAATAATATATGAATAGTGTTGGCAAATTTAGTGAATTTTAGCTATGAACCTTTAAACTACTACGCAGTTACCTTATGAAAAGAAATGCGTCTGTGTAGCATGTGATATTTAGGAGCTTATCTCCCTTAGTCTTATATTTACAACTTCATCCATTCTTAAAAGCATTTTCATTTATTTATTTTGTTTGTATAACAAAAGTATTTTGGTTTGTACATTATTGTAGTACATTTAGTTATTTATATCTTAAACTTGCTTTGTTTCTTTTTTGTTCCGAATATGTGTTAAAAAATATTAGATAAGTCTTGAATCGAGCTGTATTAACTCCTAAGAATGTATTCATTTATATTTTGTTTTGTATTACATGATTTAAAAATAATATTAAATAAAACTAAAAATTATAAACCATCTTTGGAGAATTCATTCAAGAATACTTACGCTTTTAGAAGTAAAATCTGCTTGGCTTGGCAGTTTGACAGTCTGGAAGATTTAAATAAAAAAAACTACACAAATAATCAGGTTGCAAAAGAATGAAAATAAAAATTCGTGAAAAAAAATTCCTCCTTCACTGGATTCTCCGAATCTCTTATCCACACGTAAATTTCGTATCCCATATACACATGTCTGAGCAGAAGAGTTATTGATTGTAAATTGTTTAACCCCCCCTTCAAGTTCCCCCCTCCCCCCTCGGGAAGGATTGGTGTCAGACCTCCCGCGACTCCCCCTAGGTGCGCCCTTGTCATGCCACAAGTTTTCCTCATTAATATCAGTCTCCACGCGCCGTCCGCTGTAGGGGAGAGCGGGCCGAAACGGGAGCTATGCCGAAGGTCCACTTGATCAAAAAACAGATGAAATACGGAGAAGTTTAGAAAAGGTGACAGGGATAGAAACGAGGTAAATGACATGACCCGAGGTACTTAAAGAAATAACTAAGGGCCCCAAATGGTTTTTCTGTTTTATGCGGGTAGTTTAATTATTTATAATTTCCTTCTCGGTTTTAACAGTCTGGTAAATTTCAACGTTGCGTATTATAAATTACCCATAGGTAGTACTCAACGATTATTATACAATAAAAAAAATGTTTGAAAAATTACTCATTTACATTTCAGAAGTTTTTTTGCGTATGAATGGCATGTTGATAAATCTGCATTGTTGAAAAAAACATTCAATGATTAATATTTTTTTTAATTGTTGCGTTTAATATGTAAATATTCAATACGCCGTCCTGGAAGGCCGTCAATGACGATCTTTAGACTTTATTCGGCGGAATTAAGGGGCGCTGGATTGACATGGGAAGAAGCGAGAGTGTTGGCTGGCGATAGGGTCTCCTGGAGGTAACTGGTGATGTCCACATGCTCCACTTAGGAGCGGATGTGGAAAAGAAAATAAATATTGTTGCTGTAAAACTTTTATCGTAAATGAATGTATGATTTAAATTAAATAATATTGAAATCTCTGAAAATACCTGTCATTATGAATCTTAATATCATCGTGTTAAAGGTTCATGAACATATAATTTTCAACTATTTTATTTTCATGGTTACATCTTATTTTTTTATATTTTTCAATAAAAGCTATTTAACTTTAGTATGTGTGCGCCCCTGAAGAGAAAGGTGCTTTTTTCTATATTCTCACGCCATTTTTTGCCCGTCAAAAAGTTTTCTAAAACTTTTCTCGTTGGAAACTTGTGCCAATAGATGTTCAGGCTTACGAATTGTTTCACGGTCTACTCTATCTATAGAAACTCCGTTAGTTGGCACAGTGAATGAAAAATATTTCTGCATATCGAGGGCCAGGGGATATTTTGGGTCACGGGGGTTTTCAAATATTTATGTTTATAATACAGAGTTCATATCACCAGCTAAAAGTTTGATTGAACGTAGTTATACAGAAAGCAGCCAGCCATAGAAAAGTGAAACTGAGATAATAGCCATTTTGTGAAGAGTGAATTATAAAATCTACACAATATCTTGAATGTTTTTGACTTTAACAAACGTTAAACAATAAATACATAAGTTTTTTTTTATATACTACAAACAAAAATCTTATTGTGTATTTGACCAGTTTAAAAGATTTTTAAAATACCATAAGATTTTTCTAGTGCAAATTGAGAAATGCCGTTTTTGTGATCGACATCTTTTTCCGGAGGTGTTTAATACAGTTTTTTTTATATGAAAGCGGTCTGGCTGTTTTTAGCAGAACATAGAATCGAGGCAGACATTATTAAGCAAAAAGTAATCAATAACATTACTACCTACTTGGTAATTTACTATACAGTTATACAATATTAATTTATTATTTAGGAATGTATTTTGAGTAAATTTTCCAATTTTTCTTGACCTAAACCCAGTAACAATTTTTTTACAAATTTATTAAATTGAACCCGGGTCATAGTTTTGCAATCTTTGGGTAACATATTGAATATTTTGGGGCCCAGAAACCTGATTTTTTTTTGCCCGAATTCATAATTTGTGATTTTATTAAAATATTTCAATTTGTAAATAGAATTCGGACCTATTTTAAACCAAATTCATATCTACCTACCTGCCCTTCCATTCCTAGCGCACTCCGTGTAACAATAATTTTACGTGTGAGTGCCGGAAAAAACATTATATTACCAGTACTCAATCTAACATCAACCGAGTGAAGTGGTTAACTAATATTTCCTCAGGCGAGCTGCGCCTGCGTCCTTCAGACTGCCAGATCCATACAAGCTGTGCCAATGTCTCACGACCGCTAACTTCACCAGGGTTCCAGCACACCTCACTCCTCATCATCAGCAGGTTAGAGGAGTTGCGCAACCTTCCTTCCCCAACAATACAGTCCATTTACTAAATTTTCCTCCTCCTAGGACGAGATATTCTTAACACCTCGTCCACTTCTAAAAAAAAAAAAAGAGACCATTTTTTTATTTTTATAAAACGTTTTCTTTTAAAGATACTAAATGTTATTTATTATTTTTTTATTTGTCATAAACATACAAAAGTTACCATATAAATTATCAAGTCCTACTGAACTGAAAAACACAAAAGAAATTCAATATTAAAAACCACGTTCTAAAAGCCAGAAAAGTTTTTTGATTTTTTTATATAATAGGAGCATATTATACATATATTGGTTTGTTGTATTCTAGTGTTCTTTTCCCATATTAATTATTGAATTTAGGGAGAGCTAGTCCATCTACTAACTAGTGAACCGAGTATTATATACATGCTCCAACTTATTTTTACATTTAGATAGAGACGCATGCTGAGAAACCAGCTTGGACCACAATAAAGCTAACGGATAAAATATTTAAAGAGAAAAAAAAATCAGATAACTTTAATCATATCACCAGCTAGCAATAATAACATTACTTTTATAAAATTATTATCAGAACTGTATTTTTATGTTTCGTATTTCTGAAATAACTCCGCGTGTGACGTCTTAAGTTCTCCTCCTTTCTCGGTCAGTTTGGCCGATTGGTCCGTTGAATTACCGTAAACCGAAAACCTTTCACAACTCTCTTATCATTGGTTGATTTATATTTTATATAACCTAGTGACATCGGTCAACGTAGTTCCTTTTTATTAATTTTTCATACATTTTCAAGAAACTTCGGGGTACAATTTAATGCTCTTATATTTACCGCGCGTAAGAAAACATTTTTTGTATCCAATTTCCTGTACGGCGGAAATTCTTCGTTATGAATTTGATCTTCCACTTATTTTTTGAATATGCTGCATTTCTGGCTACACTTTTATTTTTTTATTTTCTTTTGATCATTTCAATAAAAAAAAATTCTCTATAAGCGCTCATAGAATAATGCTGTTCTGTTGTTATTAGTTTTGGAATTAATATTTTACCAATATTGTAAAATAAATAAATGAATAATTCAATCAAATATGTAAACCACTTTTTTGTCAACTATTAAAGGCAATGAGGAAGATCGGGGTTTTTTTATTTTTTAACTTGTTAATAGACCATTTAACTAAGCCTTCAAAAACAATATTTTAATTTTATTTATAAATAAGAAGAAGAAGAAAGTTTTGTATTTTTGAAATAACTCCGCGTAAGACGTCAAAGGTTCTTCTCTGTTAGTTCTCCCGATTGGACCGTTTACGGTAAGTTAACCGGATAGCCTTCACAGCTCTCATATCATTGGTTAGTTCATATGAACCAGTGACGTCGTTCAAAGTAGTGCGTTTTTGTTAAAATATTTTTTTATTATTTTTTTCGTACATTTTCAAGAAACTTTTCAACACAATTTAATGCTCTAATTTTTCATACGTTTTTCGTATCTTATTTCCCGTAGAGCTGAAGTTCCTAATTCCATATAATAATTATTTGAAATTAATGACAGGGTGGCAATAAGTTTGATTAACATTATGTTAAAATTACAATAAGCTTTCACTAAGAACATGACTTATTTCAATAAAAGCAAACTCTTGTAGAATATTTGAACTTTTTTATTCAATGCTATGCAGGCTTCGTCATGATTTTGCTAAATGTTAAGCAATTTGGATGTTTTAATAAACAACTAAAACAATATTTTTGACCGAAAAATTGGCCAATATCTTTATGTTTTTAAAACATGAAATTCCTGAAACGAAAATTTTTTCTATTATTTTTTTTTATTTTTTTTATTTATTCATAGAAAAACATATCTTTAACAAAAAATAAAAACGTGGGTATCCCTAACTTAATGAGGCCAAGAACCCTGTGTTGAGTTAGGATAAAACATAATGGAAAATGGAATCACGCACATTATTAAACTTTAGCAAAAATTAAATAAAAAAATATTATCGTACATTCATTTATTTCACACGAGACTTTATGGTTTTTTACATAACCATATATTTCTATAAACCTCTGAACAATACGCTTAATAGTATATCAATCTATGCAATATCTCCTCGCAGCAGTATCCTGCAATGATCTCTTCCCTTAGACAAGACTTTGTATTATCTTCTATCTGAAAGATAATAAAATATGTTGCACAGGGTTTAAAAATTAAACTTGCTTTTTTTTAGAAAATTTTCCTGTGTTATTAAAAAATAAAATGAAAAGTAATTTTGGTGTAAAGAAACATAATTTTCTTAGTGATTAAATGAATGCAATTATTTTTGTTCCACGATACTATAGAATCAAATTTAAAAAAATACATTAACATGCTTATATATACATATTTTCTAACATATATCGAACGCATATATTATAATTCTTACGACTTTTGTATATTCACGAAAAACACTGGCATTGCGGAATTTTATTACATGCGATTTTTGCACCTACCTGATTTTAATCAAGCAATTAAAAATTCTTTCAGAAAGTTCGTTCCTATTTACTTCCATTTGCAGAAATAAGTCCGCCATAAAACACCACATAAACGTAAAGTTAATTTTAACCGATAATAAAAACCTTAAATTGAAGTTATACTTTGCGCTGTCAACCGTCTTAGCCGTCACGGGGTACCCCGTTCTGCCGCTGCCGCCCAACTTTGGCCCGCTCTCCCCTCACGGCGCTAGCAGCTTTCGGAAGTCTCACGGAAAAATAATATAATAATAAAAGACTAATTACTTGAAAATTTCCTCAATAAAACCAACACGGCGGCCGGGACGAAATAAAGACGGAACGGAGTGCAAAAATAATAAAATAAATTAATTAAAAACACCCCTTTCCTGACTTTCCCCGTTCCTCGCGAAGTCATCCCTTTCTTTTTCATCCCCATCAATCGGGGGGTAAAGAGATTTCCGGCGAGCCTTAATTCCTTGCCAATTTTTGAAATGATAAAACTGTCATTAAATCCTTTTCTTTTCACCTTAATTTAGGGTGGTTTTTGAGGGTGCGTTGCGAGGATTCGATCCTGAGCTACAGAGAAACAAATCGACTGAAATTCTCACAAAATACTTTTGCATCAAAAGGCCCATTACTAATACTTTTTGATGCTCATGTATATTTATTTGATTTGAATTTGATGAATGATGAAATCAGGTGAGAGTGTAAATCTGAGTCAAGTAAAATTGATAAGATTAAGAATGGGTCTCTGAGATGGTTTGGTCACGTAGAACGAATGGACGACGAAAAAATGGTAAAACAAGTATATTTGGCGAAAATTAACGATAACGTGAAACGAGGACGATCAAGAAAGACGTGGCATGCTAAACTAAAATATTAAGTCTGGTCATGTCAAAAGCAGACAGAACCGAAGGGCATGTATGACAAGATGTATGAATGTGGAAGAATCTAGGAATTTATGCCAGGATAGACGTGTGTAGCGGTCTATTCTCTCTGCTTACCCCTACGGGGAAATGACGTGATGGTAGTAGTAGTGGTAGTAGTAATTAAACATATTGTTACTAAAACTGTCCAACATTACATAGGTACGAGTATAACGAGTATAACATTTACAATGAATTACCTATTATATCGTTTTTATCAATATTCACACCTTTATTGTGTACCTGTCCAAAATTACACTTATTCATACATACTTAAATTTTATTGAACCTCTTGAGAATGGAAAATGAAAGTTATGGCATTTATTTATTTAAACGCTTTAAAAACATATATTACACAATGATTATACATAAAACGGCGGGTAAATTGGGTCACGGCGGTTTTATTCCTACCTACCCGGACTGTTTAACTTGAGAAAATACATAGTAAATATGAACATAATGTATAATAGAATCGAATCATATCGAAGGCGGCCTCCGTGGTGTAGTGGTCACGCACGGAAGGTTCCGGGTTCGATTCCCGGTGAGAACACAAAAATTAAAATGTGATTGTTCTCAAGCCTGGGTGCTCTGTGATGTAATTCACCACTGTAATTAGGCCTTCTGGCCTGTTGTGGTGCAAAAAAAAAAATGTATGTGGGCTGGCTTATGACTTACTACTGGCTAGTTTTAATGATCACTCGATACACCTTGTCATATTTCTCCTTATATTTAAACGTCTGTATTTCTTTCACACGTCTGTACGCTGATTTTTTAAAAGTAAACGAGCTAAAACCTGAAATTGTTAAAAGATTGATTATTACAAACTATGTTAGAAAAAATTATTTCTTGTGAAGGTGGTTTTTCCATCGCTTTTTAAATATCTATCAACTCAATTAACTTACGAATGTAATCTAAATCCAGTCTACAACAATTCATTTATCATATAAATTTAATAAAAGGTGAGTGATACTTACTCATTAATTTTTTACATTTTATTTTCATTTTTTTTGTTTACATTTTATTACATTTCTTATGCAAATCCCACGGTATGACCTTTGTGTGGGTATACTAAATCTAGAATATATTTTGAAATATATAGTGTGTAAGTGATATAGAGACATAAAAAAAAAATGTTTAGTAATATTCAGTTTTTTTATTAATTTAGTAGATTTTAGTAAAAAATAAAAAACCAGATGTAAAAAATAGGTAAAGTGGCGAAAAAAAAAAATGGATTCCCAAATTAAGAAAAATTACGAAAGCACGTCAAAAGTTTACCTAGTAAAAAAATTATTGAAATTTTTATTTGTGACCCAGTTTATAAATAAATTCTCAGAAGAAACGAGGCTTAAATTGTCGTTTTCTGTTGCATCTTGAAAGTATGAATTATAATGTTTAGGGGCTAGGACATTTGCCAATCGATGATCAGTGACCGGTATCGCTTTCATCGATATTGTCAATCTCCTTATCCTTAATATTTTACAAAAATAGAAAAAATAAGGAAATGACAATTGTGTAATAGAAGTGCAATAAAATTGCAATACTATAGGTGCTAGATAGGAGACAACTGTACCTAAAAGAAGCACTTACACAATTCTGGTCGAACAATAAGGAGATATCTCAGTAAAATATCCGTACGAGGTTTTCCCAGAGCATGAGTTATGTCATACCCAAAACCCGTACGACTTTTGCTCGGGGACATCTCTCATTTATCGCACCGAGAGTGTTCAAAATTTTTGAAGAGCGCATTAAGCTCTCAAGGACAAAAAATATTTTCAAGAAAGTAGTTAAGGACTCGATTTTCCTTAGTGGGAGGGATTTGAGTGGGAAACTCCTTGATGATTTTCCGAATGTTTGAGTTTACTGTTTACTATTTAAAAATAAAATATATGTTTCTGATCCTATATTTGTGGGAATATACTCATGTGTATGTGTCAACTAATTGCAAGTCCCATCTCAACACAGGACTTTTAGTCCCATGGAGTTGGGGCTTATGTCTCAAATAATGTACAGTAAACTTATGTATGTAACTAAATAAATAAATAAATTAATAGTAGTGCACTTTTCTTTGAAGGATTTTTTTACAAAGTGTTACTAGGTAAACAAAAAAGTTTACATAATAATAAATTGCAACAAACTTTCTCCTATAATTTTTATTATCGACATTTTTTTACAACGTATAAGATATTCTAAAAAAATGAAAAAAAAAATTCAAATAATATTTGACTACCATAAAACTATCATACTCATAAAACTATCTTTTAAAAAAATAAATATATATATTGCTGATAAGAACATTTTTATTCGTTGCCGTCTTTACATTCAACTGCCTTATGTTTTTCTTCTAGTTACTGTTTTGTCTCTTTTTTGCCAATCGGATTGAATACCTTTTGACGTGGAGGTTCATCCCTTTCCAGTATTTGATCCCCCGCGCCTAATTTAGCATCAACATCCGGTTCCTAATCAACCGCCCTTCCCCATCCGTTTCTTGAGAAAAGATTACGCAAAAGCTGTGTACCCAAATTACTTTTGATTTTGAAACACGGCAGGACTTTTTAAGTGTACCCGAGAGTTATTTTAATGTTAAACAGTTTATCAAGACCCCGCAAACCGAATTTTAATTCGAATAGTATTTGCCGGAAAGCAAAATTATTAGGTACTTAAATATAAGGACATTTTGTTAAAATGAGGGTTCTTTCACAAACTTGGTTGTTTGGAACCATGGCAACATTTAACTAGGCAAGTGCAATGCCAAAACCACAACGAGAACCATCGGACCTCGGGAGGTCATTAAAGAACTGCAGCCAATACTAAGAATGAGAACATAATATCTTCAACATTACCACTTATATCTTGGGCCTAAACACTTTAATAGCCTGCAGAAAAATGGTTGGGACATTTTAAAATGCAAATCATGCAGAAAATAAATATCAATAAAAGGAATTACAATTAACCTTGAAATCATAGTCACCCTACAATCCAAGCTTCCCACATTTAGGTTGATATTTGTTATAATATATTGGGTGTTAACAAAAGACGTGTCCGTTTTATTTCTACCGTACATTTACGAAGACTAGACCGCTGTGCATGTGCAAACCACGAGCCCACTTCGTGATATTGCATGATTGGCCCATTTCACACCACGCCAAAAATCTACACGGCACGATAAAATACAATACGGTGGATCGATATTTATTGTTTTACAATTGTTTATTTATTTAATGTCTGGTACACCATAAGACCGGCTAATCTCCAGTCGATTTTCTTTTGCAGGAGTTTTACCTGAGAGCACTCGCTAAATTTATATAAAAAAACGAAGAATATAAATATTATCAAATTTAAATAGGTACAAACGAATCTAATAAATGTCAATCCACTATAATTTTACCGTGCTGATACGTGTGAAATAGACTAGTCTCTGTCGGATATCACGCGACTGGTTTGTTTATTTGGAAATTCTTGTAATAATAAACAGACTTTAATTTTAAAATTAGCACTAAAGGTTAACAACTAGAAAACTCAGACAAAACTTACTCTTTCATACCGATAACCATAGAACTAACTATGGTTTTCATTCTCTTGTGCCCAGAATTCTTAGGTCTGCCAACAAACATACCAATCTTGATTTCTTTGATGACAAGTTGTCTTCTTTCAAACGATCACTAAATCAGTAACAATTATAAACACCCCTCTCCCGCTTCCACTCTCACCAAGTCTACTATTTACCATTGTGTCTTTCTATTATTTTTTCTTCATAATAATTTTCTATTTATAAATATGTGTTTAAAAATGCCCATTGGGCGTATATATAAATACAAAATTGAATTATTCTTTCTCCGTTGAAATTACTTTTAAAATTATGTTTCCTCGGAAATAGGGTTACCGTACTTTGTCGATGTTTTGGAAATTTCAAACATCTTCAATCATAAACAAATCAACCCTGTTTGGCACATGAACAATCAGAACCAGCCATACCTATACTATTGTTATTGTATCAATAACAAATTGTTTAAATTGTTATTGAAATGTTCCCGCGGATTCCACATAAACAGGTTCAGATTGGAAACATCCGTTGATCAATCACGCGTAGTAATTATAGAACCTGTACTTGTTTTAGCTTTAAAAATAGATGCTTCTGGCGAATATTCGATGTATCAAATGTCCCAAATGTGTCGCATGTAAACTCGATACAAGGTCTAGACTTTTTTGGTGCGAGTCTTTCTAGATTCAAACAATCACTAAGATGGACCAGATCTTGTTTTGAAGTAATAATTATTATTTGATTTGTTTGTCTCCGCTTTTATTTCATTTTTCATGGACTTAAATTTTTTTTTTATTTCATGTTTTTTTATATGTTAATATGTTGTGTTATTCTTTATGGTATTTTTGTTCTGAATACATATTATTATTATTATTATGGATAACTTATATAGCGCCATTTTTGTAATAAAATACCTCAAGGGCGCTTTACATAGTGATTCTATTGTTAAGTTAATTTAATTGAAGCTTTTAAATTTGTAATTTAATTAAAACAATTTATTTTGTTGTCACATGCTACGGATTTATTCAAATGATTTAAAGAACAAGTGGGTTTTAAGTTTTTTCCGAAACATCGCTTCACTTTCACAGCCTCGCACCTCTGCTGGGAGAGCATTCCATGCCATAGGGCCTGCGACCGCAAATGCGCGTTCACTAAATTTAGTGCGCTGTTTGCGTAGAGGTATAATAACTTTTCCTCTCGCCGTAGACGTAGCTGATCTAAGCGTGAGACGCCTGTCAGCTAGTTCATCTGGAATGCATAGTTCCCTTAGATATCCCGGAGCAGAGTTGTGCAGTGACTTATACATAAGCCAACAGAGTTTGTATTCGACCCTCTGTAGAAAACGTAGCCAGTGTAGTTCCTGAAGTAGTGGAGTGATATGACTGAACTTAGAGATTCCGAAAATAAGTCTCGCTGTGGCATTTAATACAGATTGTAGGCGAGTCATTTTGTTCATTGGTAGACCTGCATAGATACCATTACAATAATCGACTCTAGACACTACAAACGCATTTATTAATTGACGGGCGGCATCGACCGGCAAATTTGTATTGGTGATATGTATGTTGTTAAAGTGTTATAGGGTCAAAGCACCAATGAATGACCGTTTAAGGTTCAGCTTGTAGTAAAATCCACATTAAAGGTATAAATTTCATTATTTAAGCGTACAAAATAAAAGAAAACAATAAAAAAACACAATAATTTTTCTAAGTACTTTTACTTTTTTATTAAAATACGAGTTTTACAATTATAATCAATATTACTCTAAAAAAAATAGCATTTTTACCAGTAGATGACCATTACTACCCTAGTACAAAGAATACTCAGATTTAGTTACATCATAAACTTTAACCAGAATACCTTAATCGAAGCAATCTCTGAATTGGAGGAGACAAAAGAACGCTCTAAAAATGTCATTATATACAATTCACCGGAAAGTATGGCACTTACCCTAACAAAAAGAATTGAAGATGATGCCAAAAGCACTACACAAATGATCCATAACATTGAACCGGTTTCCAGCGGTGACATCATAAAAATTTACAGGTTGGGGCAGTACCGACCGGATGTGTGCAGACCTATTAAAGTCGAATTTCGGGATTCTTTACAAGCTAAACGACTGCTAAGGCTTAAATCAAAAGTACCTAACGGATTGAACTTGAAATCGGATCTTACAACAAAACAGAGAATATATTTGACAGAACTTAGAAAGGAATTGGAATCAAGAATCAATAAGGGAGAGGCAAATCTAACAATTAAATATATAAATTCCTTACCCAAAATCGTCTCAACTGTACCAAAAAACTAAACCAACAATTAGAACTTCAATGTATATACCAAAATTTAAGAGGAATGTGCACAAAGTTAACAGATTTCTCAAGAATTGCCCCCACTCTATTACAAGATATCCTAATCTTCACAGAAACCTGGCTATATCCGGACATCAACACGGCAGAACTCGGGTTATCTTCATACAATACTTACCGTTTGGACAGGAACAAGTCGACAAGCCCCAAAACAAGAGGAGGTGGTGTTTTAGTGTCAGTTAATAAGAAATATGTTTCTAGAAAACTTAAAACAATCTGCAAAAATGTCGAGCATATTTTCGTGTTAATTAGTTTAAACTGGTCAAAAATTGTATTGGGTTGCGTTTATATTCCACCATTATCTGATTTATCAGTGTATCAAAACCATACCGATGAAGTTGAGCGCTTGAAATTTTTATATCCTGATGCTAAATTCATACTCATGGGGGATTACAATATTTCTAACATTCAGTGGGAGATATTAGATTCTGAATTTGGACAAATCCCAAACTGCAATGACTTGTCGGATCGAGAAAAAACTATTGTGGAAATGGCTTTTTTCCTTAACTTAAAACAATTGAATAATATAACAAATTATCATAATCGTATTTTAGACTTAGTTTTTTGTAGTGATGTGTCTGTTTCTGTGCACAAGTCTATCGAAGAAATTGTTCCTCAGGATAAACATCACCCTATTCTTGACATAAATATTGATTTGCATATGCTGAAGAATCAGAACGATCCAACATCGAAATTTTTTCGTAATTTTAACAAGGCAAATTATGACAATATGTGTACTTTTTTTTCGGAAGTGAACTGGACATTTTTAAATGAAAATAATTTAGAAGATACCATTGTTAGCTTTTATAATATTTTAAATACTGCTATAGAATCTCATGTGCCAATCTCAAAAGTAAGAACACTATCATTCCCAATATGGTATGATAAAGATTTAATTAATTTAATATACATGAAGAAATCTGCACACAAAACTTACAAAGAATCCAGATCTTGGTCAGATTTTGATAGATTTAATATTTTAAGAAAAGACTGCAATAAAAAAAATACAATTTGTTACAACAATTACATAAAAACTATCGAGGATTCTTTAAAAAATAATGTTAAAAAAATTTTTGATTATTCAAAATCCCTCAAAAACGACAGTACAAATTTACCTAATTTTATGTATTATTCCGTAAAAACTGGCAGTAACTTAACAGATATAGTTAATCTATTTAGTGACTTCTTCAAGAGTGTCTATGATGATACAACTAATAATAATACCAACAATACTAACTATGTAACCAACTTAAGCAGTAATATAAATATACAATTATCTCATATTCAAATTGAGATGATTGACATAAGAAACAGTATTCAAAAACTAGTTTCTAAGTGTAGTTATGGTCCTGACAAAATACCTACAATACTGTTAAAAAAGTGTGTTGACTTCCTTGCATATCCCTTGTATATAATCTACAATAAGTCGCTATGTGAAGGACATTTCCCCCAGTATTGGAAGTCTGCTTTCTTAACACCTATACATAAAAGTGGGGATAAATGTGATGTCACAAATTATAGACCGATTTGTATACAATCTGCAATACCAAAGCTCTTCGAAAAAATAATTTTGCAAAAAATGTCTTCAATTGTCAATCAAATAATAATTCCAAATCAACACGGTTTTATGCCTTCAAAATCAACACTGACTAATCTTATTATATATGAAAATGTTATTATGAACTCTTTTAATTTACGTAAACAAGTGGATTCAGTGTATACAGATTTCTCTAAAGCGTTTGATAAGGTGAACCATAGAATCATGATCGATAAGTTATCCAAGTTGGGTTTCTGTGGATCGATTTTAAAATGGTTTCAGAATTACCTAAGTGGTAGATCATTGGCAGTAAAAATTTGTGACACCACATCCAGTACCATTGAGGCGACTAGTGGAGTCCCGCAAGGATCCCATTTGGGTCCGATACTTTTTAACATTTTTATCAACGATATTGTTGACATATTTAATGGTGTCGAAGTTTTGTTGTTTGCTGACGACATGAAAATTTTTAGAGTAATTAACACTATTGATGATTGTATTACTATCCAACATAACTTAAATAAACTATTTTCGTGGTGCTCAACAAATAAACTCCAACTAAATGTAAAGAAATGCCAAATCATGAGATTTCACAGGACTAAGTTTCCAATAATGTTTAATTATTCTATTGGCAATTCTGAACTTGTATCCGTTTCCGAAATACGTGATTTAGGTGTTATTTTCGATACCAAATTATCATTTATTGGTCACATTAATAGCATTAGTAATAGATCTCTAAGAATGTTGGGTTTCATTATCAGAACCACTAAATATTTCAAAGATATTGGTGCACTTAAAATAATGTACACGTCACTTGTAAGAAGCATTTTGGAGTACAACTCTACAATCTGGGCTCCTCATTATTCTAGGCACCAATATTGTATTGAAAAGGTCCAAAATAAGTTTTTACGATTTATAAATTTTAAATTAGGTGTTAGTATTGAATTTTTAAATTATGATTTGTTACTGTTTATTTTGAAATTATTAAGACTTAGTGACAGGAGAATTATAACTGATTTATTAAATTTATATAAAATAATCCATTCCATGTTTGACACCCCTGCACTTTTATCACTAATTAGTTTTAATGTACCAAAAAGGACAACTCGGCAAACCTACCAATACTGTGGCAACAATACTTCGACATCATATGGTAAAAATGCAGTCATCAATAGACTTCACTCTCTAGGCAATAAGTACCAGGACATTGGTGACTCATTTCACATGAAATTTATTACATATAGAACGGCTCTTCTTCTTTATTTTATTGGTAATAGTTCTAGGTAACTATTTGTTACTTTTGTTAAAAATTTGATTTAAACTTCTTTATTAGTGTTTTTTTTTTCTTTTTTCGTTTCTTTTCTTAATTAATTTATAAGTAAAAAATATTTCTCTTTATCATTTTTTTTACATCATTATATACTTTTATACATAAACATATACTATTTACCTAAATATTAGTTTTCAATAATAATACATATAAAAATATTATATATATTTTTAATGTTATTCAAAATTTACTTCTTAGTTATTTTTTTAACTGGTTCAAAGTATCTCTAATACCAAATTATCTTTTTTTATCGATAATTCTATAACTGGTAATATTTTATTCTTTTATATAGTTTATATTTCTTAGACTTTCTAAATTAATAATATTGTTTTAAATGCTATGTATTACTTATAACTATGTTTACATGTATGTATATTTAATTGTATTTGTAACTAATATGTAAAAGGCACTAAGTGCCGTTTATTTCAATAAAAAAAAAAAAAAAAATAAATAACAATATAAAACTCCCTAACACATTAGAATATGGATATATTTAAAGAATTGCACAAGAAATAGCATCAAATAAAACACTTACCACACCTTTCCTTTTAAAAACACTTTCAATCTCAGAACAATAACGGGAAGACGCACTATTACCTTTTGACAATGAACAATCCTCGAAAAACTGTCGACGACTGAATTCATCGAAATTTCGGGAAGCTTTATAATCCTGGGATGAAGCAAAGGAGCCGGCACAGGACAGTGTTTAGTAGAGACGACTAATGGTAGCCATTTCCTTCACACAAAGAGTGAAAATTAAGCAAACAAGAAGAATATGCTGTTGTATAGAATTTTGCAAGAAACAACACTTCGTACAGCTGACCATCGATAATGGTCCA
Source organism: Micrasema longulum (assembly GCF_059751315.1). Taxonomy (NCBI): domain Eukaryota; kingdom Metazoa; phylum Arthropoda; class Insecta; order Trichoptera; family Brachycentridae; genus Micrasema; species Micrasema longulum. The sequence goes on from NW_028277413.1 coordinate 384,919, forward strand.
TAAGGTACCACTTTGGTAATTAGTACCCAATCGTATCAACCATCATTTGTATTGTACATGCAGACTAAATAATTTGTCTTTTTCTGCACGCACCAGCCCCGGAACTGCGGATTATTGCATTGAAAACCCCCTAAAAATATGTATTTGGAAACAGACCCGGGACCTCAGCAGCTCAATCACAATGGCCGCAATTGTCGGTAATTACCGAAGCGATAATTTTTTTTATGGATAAGTTTTGGTTAAGGACTATAAATCGCCGTGATGAAAATTGTGATAAATTTGTTACTTCAAAATGTGAGCTCTAAAATTGATACTTAATGCTAGTCTTGAAGTCTTCGGTGACATTTCAAATTGTTTACCTTTTTTACGTAGGTAATCTAATTAACAATTATTACAACAATATCTTAATTTTGCAATGTTAAAATTGAACGTTGTTATGCAGAAAGCGGCCAGTCCACAATAAATAAAAAAAAGATATATTTGTATTATCGGGTGCAGTACGGTTAATTCTATGTTCTGCTATAATCAATTAGACCGCTTTCATAGAAAAAAACTGTAATAATCACCTTCTGAAAATAGTTTCAATCACAAAAACGGCATTTCTCAGTTTGCACACCCACAACACTTAAAAATCTTACGGTACTTTTAAAAGCATTACAACTGGTCAAATAAATAATAAGATTCTTGTTTGTAATGTAAAAAAAACTAACGTATTCATTGTTTATCATTTGTCAGGGTCTAAAACATTCCAACTGCTGTTTAGAGTTGATCATTCACTATTTTCATAAAAGTGCTGTTATCTCCGATTCACTTTTCTATGGCTGGCTGCTTTCTGCATAACTACGTAATTTTTCAACACAAAATTTATACTTATTCACAAATACACACACCCTCAACCACCCTTTCACACCTAAATAATCCCTCTCATACACACACACACACAGAACCCTTCTCTCTCACACACACACAAATTATTATTCTATACCTATTTGTTTATGCATAATAAAAATAAAAATAAAAAAATTATAAAAATAACATCATGAAATTATAAAATATATAAATTAACCATATGTTTTTGTGGATATCTGTTATTGGTTTCATTTTATGTTTTTTCTTTTGTACGTGAACGTGTATTTCCTGTATTACTATTAATATCACAAATAAATATAAAAAAAATAGTACACATTAAAAAGCGTATCTGGGACAACTGATGTTTTTTTACATTTAAGCAAAGTAGACTTCAGATTTTAATTTTTACTTAAAAAATAACTTTTATGACGAAATGGGACTTTCTGCATTTTTATTTATTATTAAACGGCAAAAAGCGGACTCCCGTGTTTATCCTCTATGATACAGATATATAGATGGCTAATCGGTCCGGGAGCTGTTTGTTGACGCCAAATACTCCAGCTAAGCAGGTTTAATAAATAACAATATTAATAATAAATTAGAATTTACAATGTGTTTTTTAAAAACAAAATCCCTCCCCGTTGTGGTAATTTGTACAAAAAATTCGTGCCAAACAATGAGCCTTTTATACATCATATAATTATATTAAGGCAATATTGTATCTGTTTTAATGAAATCATTTAGCAATCAAGGCACCTCCACATCCTGAAGGGTGCAATGTTATTTTTTCCACCCCACGCCTCTTTATCTAATAACCCCTTTGCGATATCATCCCCTTCAGCGAGTAGAATAATCTGCACCTTTCCTTGAAAATGTACCAGAGAATAAAAGTGCTTTTCTTTCCAAGACGTGCAACGAACATTAATTAATATATTTATGATGATTATCATTTTTGCATTAGTATTTTTAGCGTTGTTACTTCGCCATTTCCCTAGTGACAATTTGTAACGGTTTGTGACTACCTATTCCGATTGTGATAATTTTTTAATATTTTTAATTTAAATTAGTAAAAAAAGTTCAATGAATGGTTGTTATACGTATACTTTATACGATTTTTTCAGTAAGAAATATACGAACAATATTATATTACAAAAATAAAATATGTTTTAGGTTTTCGTACGTATAAACTCCGATAAAAACAGTTAATCATCAGCTGCTCATACAATAAAAATTATCACAATTAAAAGAAACATAAAAAAGGTAATCATTGAACTAAAATAAAATAGTTATTCAATAAAACATACAATTCTAAAAAAATAAACATCAAATCAAAATCAAATTAAATGTTGCGCGCCGTCACCAATGGCGAAGTATGAAAAATTGAATAAACTAACAGGCAACTGTTACGTGATAGGTTATTCGGCCCTTTGGGTCTAAGTTGATTAATTAAGATCTCAGGCACAGTGTATAAACTAAAAATAAACCAAATACTTACGTTTTTTCTGTTTGCTCAGAAAGCTTCTTTTTCTGCCATCTGTTTATTATATATATATATATTTTTAATACTACGCCACTACAGGTCAGGAGGCTTAACTACAGTGTAGAATTCCCAGGCTTGAGAAAAATCACATATTTAATTTAATCTCACCCTGATTCGAATCCGGATTCTTCCGTGCTTGGGTCAAGCGTCGTAACCACTACATTATGGTCACCACCTATTATGTTATTTATATGATGACTTAATGTATTATTATGAATACAACTTATCCTTCTGTCATACATAATACATGTGTTGATTTGTTACCCATTATTTTCAAAGTTGATGGATTAAAATTATATCATTTCTTTTTGTATTTTATTAAATAAAATTTCGTGTGTCAATAATGCAACGTTTTTCAAAATAAAGGCAAATTTAACAATTTAGAAATGATACGCACTTAGAAGTTGCAAATAAAATAAAAATATATATATTTAAACACATTAATAAAAATACAGTAAATAGAAACAAGATAAATTTCAATTGAAAGAATAAGAAAAGTAAAAAGATATAAAAAAAAGTATTTAAAAGGTACAAAATATAATAATGAACATACGAGTACAAACATAATTACTGACATCGTATTACTAAACGGGTGTTCTGTCTATAAGGAATATTCTATATTTCATATAGGAGAGATGAAAAATGTCTGCGTGACCAGAGAGAAAAGTATTATAATAATGACATCCTCTAAAGAAAAAGTCGTTTTTCCTTGAGTTAGTCCTAGGTACTGGCAAATAAAATGTAGTATGGAGTCTTGTTCTGTTGGGTACAAGATATTCTAAAGAACTTGTAAGTAAAGGGCAGTCTACGACGTTGTTTACTAGTTTAAACAGGAATATTTTATCTGCAATCACTCGTTTATACTCCAGAGTATATAAATTAAATTTGGTGTACAGTGAAATGTATATTTTATTAAATTTATGAATTTCTTCTGTATCCTTTCTTGGTTGTTAATATGTATTTTATACTGGTGATTCCATATAATTGAAGCATATTGACTTCTCACATATGTGTAATATAGCAATATCAATGTTTTAATGTTTTTGAAGTCATTAAACCTAGCATTTTGTATGCCTTTTTAATAATTCCATTAATGTGAATATCGAACACAAGCTTGGAATCTAAAATCATTCCCAAGTTTCTGATAACGTACTATTATTAACACTAAGTCACTCTTACAAAGTAACTATTATTAACCACAGTTCACAGAAAACAAACTTCATAAACAAAATAACAGAAAGTAAACATCGATTTTATAGCCTAAAAATATTTTACGTTTACCTCGAACCAGTCCGTTGATGAAAGAGAGAGGTAGCGCTTTACAAAGCAATTTAGGACGCGTGTGTATTCCCTTTACAAAACAAAGTATGTCTTCTACTATCACTTGCATGTTTTACATTGTCGTGAACAACGAAAGAACATAGGGTGGATTATTTTTTGAAAAATCATTTCATTTATCAAAGGCAGGTGAAAACACTAAACAGTACACCATGAGGCCGACAAGTTTCCACTTGATTTCTTTTAGCAAAATTTTCACCCGCAAGTAGAAATTAAATAGATGAAATCAAAAAGGAAAATAATGAAAATGTGTCCACTCACCCTAATTTTACTGGACCGCGTGAATTATCGTGATACGTGTGAAACGGGACCGTACATGACAGACGCAATCAGTCATTTTTAGAATAATAATATATAAGATTACCAATTTATTCCAATTTTAATTGTTTACGTCATATTATGTTGGAAACTAATTTCTAAGCTAGTTCTGACTTGATATAAATGACAGCGGCCGCAGCGGCAAGTATAACAGGATTAAATATGATTTATTGAATTAATTCATTCAAAACTTTACGTGTTTTTCTCTGCCTTTTGACATATATAGGTAGTAAGATTTGGACATCAAATTCGCGATTATTATTTAAACTTATGAATTTTAATTTGGCTACTTGATTGGTTGTGCTTAGTGATAATTTTATCAAAACCTCTCAAAGCTTTCCGAATTACTTTGAAGTGGCTGGACCGCGGAGCCTTCTTGGATCGCCTACTATGATGCAAATTTTATTTGGCTGAAGAAGTGTTCGCTTTATTCCGGACGGCCGAACCACGGCAGTCTACAAGTCTAGATGTATAACGTAATTACGAACGGAGAATTTAATTAGAAGAAATTAATGGAAACTTCCTTTTGTTCTCGTTTTTCCCGCTACTTTCTTACCCCCTGATTCAAAATCATACACTGATACAGGGGAAGATTGACCCCCAATCTAAAAAAGCGTTCAAATCACAAACACAACTTCTAAACAGTCTTAACAAATACGCGTTTCTTTTACTTCTGGGCCTCCGAAAAATAAATTTACGAACAACTTTGAATACGTTTCTGTTACCTCTCAGTCCCGCTACTGTGATTCACCCTTTATGTTTTTCTTGAACCCCTTTCTTAGCTCAGGGGGTGTGATTTCGTTTGTATTTTTTCTTCTTCTTTGTGAGCCACAGTCGTTAGTGGTTATTCAAGCCACGAATCATTACTGTTTTTTTTCTCTCCGGAAGGGTTTGTTTTTCAATCTTTCACTTGACGAATATTAAAGACAGAAACGTAAAAGACGGCGGCGGATTCGTTAAGTTTAAATGTTAAGAAAAAAAAAATAATACAATCAGTATGAAAATTAAAGATTGTTTCAATCCGTCAATGATTAAATAAATCAAAATGATAGGGATAAGAGAAAAACTTTTTTATTATTAGAATATTCTTAAATATGTAGTCTCATACTCTGCGCGGCCGGGTCAGAAATGATTTTATATGGGAGATGTGTGAAATTGCAGGTTTCTCCAGAATATTAATTATGTAATGCTCAAAACCTGGGTGACTTTTGCTCAGTAACACATTTTTATTATTGCACCGAGTGTTTGACATTTTGGAGTGTATTTAGAACTGGATTTTCGTTAAGGGGAGTGTTTTGAGTTGGAAATTTCTTGGATAAATTAGTGGTGTGGTTATTCATGTAAATCAAATAATTGTCTTCACTCTTTATTAATATACTATTCGTATCATATTATGACATTTATATTTGACTCAATATTTCTTATATATTTACAAATATTTGAACTGGGAATTTAGAGTGAGTATTGATTACAAATTAATAATAAAATATTTTAATCAAAAAATGATATGTAATAAAACTACAAATATGAAAGCTTGGATTATATTTTAAACGATGATCATTTATTAACACCCATTAACGAATAAAATATCCATACAAATTTCATTTTCATATTCATACAAATAAACATATTACAAAAAAATAATAACGTATCCCTAACTTTACGAGGCGAAAAGCCGTGTGTTGAATTGGGATACAACATTATTATAGTTGTTATTTTTATAAATAAAATCGTTTTGTTTTGTCAGTACGAAAATAACACAAGGTACTTGATAAGATGATCAATGCGCTGTCCCATAGAGATAAGGTAATACGACACTCGGATACCTACGGCACGAGGTCACTGCCGAGCGGGAATTTTTAAACTGTTGGGTCAATCTTCGCCAGCTGTGATTGAAATCCTTTACAATGTAATAATAAAAAAATATTCAGAGATGTCACTCGTAAACAGATATTCGGAGAATATTTTGCCATCCCGAACTTATCAAAGTATCATCCTGCAATGTTAAAAATGTCCAAGGATAGTTGCAGCGTATGGAGCTCGACTTTTTAGACTGTCTAATGATATCAATATTTATATTTTTTGTGTGATCCCTTGTAAGTTGTATCGTTCTAACGTTTTGGCTACCATTGCAGGAGCCATCTTCATGTAAAAACTGTCTGCTTTGTAGAAAAAAATATGTGTTAATGTACTAGTAATTTGTACCGTGTCGCAGTCGGCTGTAGGCACATTCCGTATAATTTATGTAATATGTAGTGCCGGGAATTATGTTGAGTTTAATTTCAGCCCGTCGTCTCTGTTTATGTTATTTCTGTGTTTGTTCATTTCAATAGCCTCTTAGATATATGTAATTTCTAGGTTCATGCAAAAGCTTTGGTTCGATTATGAGAATATCTTCTGTGCCTATTAAGTGTTCCGCAATTGCAGATTTTTCTAAAGATAGTTCCCATTGGAATTATGTTTAGAACACTGTTTTGTATTTTTGCAAAAAGTAACCTATTCATTTGCGTTAGATGATTATCATCAAATCATTACTTTATCATGTTTATACCACAGTTTGCTTTCTGAAAAACATAGTTCCAATCGCCAGCTTCAAATCACAATTCCGTGTCGTCGGCCATTAAAATTTGTTTTTCCGCCATTATTCAATTCATATATTATGTGTGTTATAGTAACAGAAAAATCTTTTTAAAATTGCCGTTTGCATAAAAATGCTGCTGACACTTGGAACTAATGCAATAATGGTAAAATAAGTTGAAAATATAAACTCTCATACGAAAAATATAACTTTTTAATATACCTTTCACGTCCGCATTCGTACATCTTTCACAAATCCAGCAATTTCCCACTTTGCAATACAAAATACATAAGAATTTGTCGTATTTCGCTAGAGTCTGAATCCCAGGATTTGTCGATTCAGTTCTCCTCGGTTTATGGACACAAAACGATTCCTCGCGAATGTTCTTACTCCTTTATATACTGACTCCTCCTCTGTCAGTTCCATCCAGGGTTTCTAAGACCCGGTTTATGATGATGTAGGGTGATAGTCACCTCGAGGTTGAAGTAACTGAGTATAACATCCTACATCCTTGTATGGGAAATGTAGGCGGGACATGGCGTATGAAGATTAACGTAACTTAATTAACCGGTGATGTCAAATTCTGCATATGTGATTTAATTAGAATGAGAGTTATTTCCTCAGCGAACTTGGTAAGGAGAAAATTGAATACGGATTGTGTTCGTTCAAATGTCTCAACTCCTAAAATATTAACTAGTTCACATTAGCATTATTTCATGAAATTTAATTGAATTCATCGAGTCATTCAAATTAGTACAATTTCTTCATGGAAGTTGTAAAATTATATTTTTTTACAATAATAAGTGACATTTTAATCTACTTAGGTTTTTAAACCAACAGCCAATTACATCGCCCTAATGACATCGTCAGACTGATATCGTTTTTAGAACGTTTAAACTATATTATATGCTGTAAAATATGTGCATGTTTAGGTGAAGGAGTATTTTGTACTAGTGGTTGGAACTGTTTTTTAAAGTATTGTAGTATTTTATAATTTATTTATTTATTTATTTATTTATTTACGGACAAAGTCCATTATAAACATTACAATTAAAAGAATTTTTTACAAAGGAATAAAAAAATATAAGGAACAGAAATAAGCAGCAAAGACAGATGATAGATTTTTTAGATTAAGTAAAAAGCATAGGCTAACTATACAGATTCTTTAGCTGATTTGTAAAGAAAGACATCCTTACACCATAATAATCAAGATCTTGATGATCGTTCACCCGCCTGATCATTCTGGGCAAAGGCGACTGTGCACCATAATTGGTCCTGTAGTGACCGAGGAAAAGCATTTCATTATTAATATCTGTTTTGTCATTTTTTTAAAAAGATTTTATAAATGAGGTAAGTCATTGAGGTGCAAATAAAACTATACTAGTCTAACGATGTCACGACAGCTAGGAAAAGGGTTAAAAGTCTAACTTTAATTTATTGATTAATTCAAACTTTTATTTTATGAAATAACAAATCCATTTACGCAAGTTCATTTCATTTATTAATTTTTAGTTACATTGAGAATATTACAGAGTATCCAATCAATTTTCAACACATTACAATATATATATATATATCAGATTTATTAAATTGAAATAAGAAAAAAGTAAATAGTCGTGTTAAATTGGCGTACATATTACAATTTGGAAATTGCCCTCCTTAGAGTAATCCCACTGTCACGAAAGATATCGACAAAGAGGCGATACGATTGAATAACACGATTGCTCTACCTACCGGCATAACCGTTGGCAGGTTGGTTCTGCACCGTGGAAGGTAGAACAACCTGCGTTGCCTTTGTCGAAGAAAATTATCAGGGACAAATAGACCAAATTCATTCAGAATATCAAAATTATGTATGCGACCACCAATGAGTTGAAAAAAGTGAACACCCAAGTGGATATTCCTTCTGCCCAACAATGAGTGGTAGTCCAGCATTCCTACTAAGAAATCATTAGGGAAAAGCCACGGGTAAAATCCATACTCCCTGAGATACAGATAACGCAGATTTTTTTTCTGCGCCCTCTCTATCATTGAGGAATACGTAATGTTATATTTTTTAAAGTTGTTTCTATGTACTATATATATGATTTTTCCATTTAAAACATAATTACTTCTTGAAAAAAGATACATATTAAATTACTTAGTACATTACTTTACTTAAATATGGAATTTTAAGACAATTTCCCAAGAGACATAAATAACATGTGGTGGAAAAATTAGAATCGTGTTGTGGTAAAATGGAATTCGAACCTCAGACCTTTGATCCGTGAGTCTTCAATACTACCACGGAACTGCTACACGGTTCAAATACATTTTTTTATTATTATTATCAAATCTTTTTGCACGTTACATTTCCTGGAGATAATTTATTTAAAATACACCAAAAACTAGACTTATTATTTGTATGTAGGTATCGTTTTGTATAATTAAACGACCAAATTTATCTTAAATTCTGCTAAAATAATAAGTAATGTGATATGTGTATCAACCGTTAACGTGTACAAAACGCCATTAAATTTTTCAAACGAAAATACATTATTTCGCTGTTATAAAATATTTATGGAAAAGATAAGATACCGGCGCTAGTACCTACTAAAGAGAGCAATACTCCGAAATTAAAATTCCAGTACATTAGGGTCTCGTATTTCGTACCTACCTTCAAAAACAAAGCACGGAGCCCATTAGGAATCAAGTTATATCGTTAATAACAAACTTCATGGTAGATTCCTTGTGCTGGAGTCTTCTGCCAAGTTCAAAGTTTAATTATAGAGCTAATTAATCCACCTCCTCGCCTCCCCTGATCCCCTGGCACTTCTCATTTTTATTCCGCGATGCTGGTCATGGAAAACAGAAGGATCAGATTTCTTCTATGTAAATTCAAATAACCGTAGTTATTATCTTAATTTACTGATTTATTTTGTTATTTATTGAACTGGTTTGTGGTCCCGGGGACTCGAAGACGAACACCGCTTTATTATAACTTAAGTCAATATTACTTTATAAAGTGATCAATTCATTCATTTACTGTCCAGATTTGCTAGGGTTGGTGTGTTTCTGTGTACCTGGTCGACATACCCGCAACAGATCTCCTGTTTGTTCTGCAAGTTCTAGGACCAACTATCACATGCACTCGCCTATCCCTCGGCTCCACAGATATGGTATTCAGTATGAGGACAAGGCTGATATATTTGGTTCGGGACTTGAAAGTTATAAAACGAGTCTGATTTCTTTTTTTCTCTCATAATATAATTCTTAAACTTTTTTTTATATTTAATAATGTTTACTTTTTTTGTTTTTTCATGTTTATGTATTTATTTCTGTAATATTTTTGGTGGCTTATGTGTATTTACCTACTTGCTACTATTGTTATAGTTATGCAATTTTATCATTTTTCGTTATGTGTTTATGTTTGTTTTTTTTCATACTTATGTTCAATATATGTTAAAAGGCAATTTGTGTCGTTTATGTAAAAAAATTAAAGTCCCAAGTTGGAATAAAATACATGCTATTCTGCTACTAACTCTTTAAAATATCCTCCAAAATAATGATATTAATAATATAAATTGAAGTTATTTAATTTATTTACAATACCTCAACGGAAATGAATTTTTGTAACTGAATGAGTTTATTGAACAGTTTTTGCAATTAAAGGGAGCAATAAAATCAGAATAATTCAATTCAATTAAAATCGCTGTTTAAGAAATTGAAAGATAAAAAATAAACTTGCGCAATTTCTTACTATGTTTTTTTTTGTATTAAGAGGAAACGCGGTCTGACTCTTATTCAAACAAACGTTTTCTCTTATATTCTCGCTAGATTTTGTAGCCCTAGAAATGTGATGTTTTTACATAATATAGATATTTATTTACCATTGCGTCGCGTCGATGGTACTGCAATACCGCGTAACTATCAATTGAATTATTTGGCAGGAGATCCTAAAAAGCGTTCTATTAATATATTCCTTACGATGCAACCAAAAAATACCGCTGGGGTATCAGAAAAAGTATTATTATTTAGACTAAAAATGGCAATAATTGAAAACTTACAGCTTTTAGTCCCTATTCCTTATAACGAATTGATTTAATTTAGAATTATAAAAGAAGCAGGTTACTCGGTATTGCAATATCACCGACGCCGACGATTGGTGTGTCTCATTCGTTTTTCTTTTTTAATAAATTGTTTCTTATGAAAGCTAAGGCCACCCAAAAACCAAAAAAAGCGCCCGAATTTATCTGCCGTCTTCGGACGTACGGTACCTTTAAAAATATGATAAATAATTATGAAAAACGAAATAGGTACCTACACAGAAAATTTGATTTTTATATTTTTTTATTTTTATTTTTATTTAACTTTTTGTACATAATGTTATTTGTACATTGGCGGGCTTATTGCCAAATGGCAATTACTTCCAACCAACCAATAAAATAAAAGTTTTATTTTTATAATTCAAGTTACAGAACATATTCAATAGAAAAAAAATATATTAAAAGTTAAAAATATATAAAAATAGAAATAAACGTATTTGTTTATAAATTACCTTAAATCAAAACTATTACTCAATGGGAAAAAGGAAAAAAGCGGAAAGAGGAAAAAGGAAAGGAGGATAGGTTAAAGAAGAGAAAGGAGATGTTTCTTCAGACGTGATTTAAACAGAGATAATGTAGTAACATCTTTGATGGTGGATGGGAGATGATTCCACAGTCGAGCCGCATGGACACTATATGAGTTAGAGAAGAAAGAGGAATTGTGTATGGGTATTAAGAGAGTGCCTTGAGAATGAGAACGAAGAGGTAAACCATGAACTGATAAGCGTTGAAATTTTTCACACAGGTATATATAACCCTTTTAAAAAAATAACAACAAAATCGGTTCAGTTTTGAGGTGCGGAAAACGATACCTCGATTTTGTCGATTTAAGTTAGGCATAATCAGTCCGATGTCCAGTTGTCTTTTTTGCACAATTTCAGGGAGGAATTTTCGAGAGAGTGACAGAAAAACGATGTTTAAATACCTATTCATCAGAATTTTCTGGCACCGCATCATCATTCCGTTTCCGCACCTAATGGTGCATAATGGATTGGTAAACCAATTGCAGCGTTTATTAATATATTTTTTCCATGAAGATAAGATAATCAGTCTTACGCTTCAGGTGCCAGTCCGGGGAATATGAAATATTCGAATGTAAAAACACATTTTTTTTAGGACAGAGTGCAAATTGTTCAAGAGAGTTAAGTTTAATGTTAAGTTAATGTTTATAGCTGTCCCTCAGAATAATTCGAATTTCTGCTGGCGACTTGAATCTGTCATTTGAGAAACTAACTATTCATTAACTCTTGTGTGGCTATTGTGTCAGACTAGTCTACACACGATACAAGACTTGATATACGAGTAAATCTCTTATTTGTTTATAAATTATGAAGTTATATTTTTTGTAATTATCAGATTTGCGTTTTCACATCGGATTTGGAATGTAAAATTTGTGTAAATATGCATGTTTTTAATACAAAAAATATTTATCCTTGCTTTGCGAAGAATTAGTGCGACGCGTGACGCCAATACAGCAATAAATATGTATAAGAGAGAGCACCAAGATAGAACTCACAACATGGAAGGTGGAGACGTTGTTTTGTGGCCGGTGCTTGGGTGAAAGAGATTCAGTCGGTCATTGGCAGGGAGGAGGTTCGCACGCATGTAAAACGATCGGCGTATTTATGATTTTTATTGATTTTACCATTTTAGGACTAAATTATGTTTTTATATTTATAAATTATTAAAAAGGAATTGTTAAACAGTATGTTTCTATGTTTTTTTTTAATATCTGAACTTCAGAATACTCCATCTTTTGCTTGCGGTAACAAAATGATACATCATCAGCCTTATAAGAGATTTGCAAGAACGAGACCGAGAACACCAAAAAAGTTATATTTTAATTGGCAAATTTTAGATAACTGCAGTACATCATAATACTTAAATACTAATATTATTTTTTAAATAAAATTTTTCTAAAATACGGTCATTGATTAAAAATTGTTCTATTTTTTGTATTGCTCTTATTGGAAATACTGTAGAGTATAACAAGCACACAGTGTGAATTTTTTTTTATATAGTTTTTATTCAACAAAATACGTATATTAATACATTATCAAAAACTATACAGTATTGAAACGTATTTGTCCTAATAAACTTTTAAATTATAGTTTGTCATCGTGTTCTTTGACATAATTTTTAATTTAGATTCAAATAAAAAAAATGTTTTTTCAGAAGACCAACTTAACCAGCAGAAAAAGGATTATTTATTTTATGTTCATTGTACAACTTGTGCATGGTATGACGGGTAGCGAAAAAAATATTTGTTTTCAGTTGAATGTGCACATACTGCACATTGAGCTTAAAAGAAATAGTCGATTGGCTAGTGGTTTTTTTGATCTTCCCATAAATAGTGATCATGGATAGAGGTGGTTTTGCATTTAACCCTCTCATATATTGATTTTATTTTTGATGCTTTAAAAGTTTAAAAATAAACGGTAAAAGAAAAACACAACAAAACCAGATAAAATAGTTAAAAATATTTTTTAAATGTAGAAAAAAATACAATCGAATTTAAGAATAAAAATAAAGATACATTACGACTTAAAAATTTTAGAAAAAAAAAGTAGTGGATGTTTTTAAATGCAACCAAAACAAGATAAAATTTAAATAAAACAAAATAAACCAGAATCCTGCATGAGTGTTTTTAACTCGACGACCGCTCTCGAGTTAAAATCCTGAATAAGAAAATAAAGTGGAGATAATTTCGCCTTTTTGTGTACTGGTTGGCGCGTTTGCCTACCATTCTTGGGTTACTGCCTTAGATTCCTGGCAGGGTGGACGTGATATATTGATTTTAAAGGTTATTTAAACTTCACTATTTCATTATTCCTGAACTGGCACCTAAAGAGTAGGACTGATCAGCTTACTTTCATGTAACAGATAATCTAAATACGCTGCATTCGGGTTGCAAACGAATTCCCTATGCGCCAGCGAGTGTGAAAATAGCAATGATAATGGTGAAGATATTTATATTGATGTTTTTTGTAGATTTGGTAAAACACTATAGTTAATGATGCAGAAAAAAATATTTATAAAACTTTTAGGTTTGGTTTCACTTTTATTTAATTTGACCAACAAGCGCTTTCGTCTAAGTAGGTATCTTCATAACTAGGACTTAATCCCAATTTCGGTCAAACACTTTCCTAGAAATGAACTATTTTGCAAATCAGTTATTATTATATTTATGGTGTTCGTCGCTTTATAACGTACTTGTGTGGTCTTATAATGTCCAAATCATAAAAGTTCAAAATATTGTAAACAATTTACCAGTCATGAAAATGCTTTCTAAGGCGAAAGCGCTCGTAGGTCAAATTCAATAAAAGTGAAACTAAACCAGCAAGTTTTATTAATAATTTTATCAAAATCATGAAGATATTTATTATAATCTTCAGAAATTACGAAACAAAGTGTTGCATTAAAGGTAGAGGGGGTAAATGGTGGCTATATAGTAAGTAGACTTAACACAAGTGCAAGGGATGAGATGAATAAACCTGTTCTGTACCCACCCCTAGTTAAGGAAAAGAGGCGGAAAATAGGGACCGGCCTAGCTAAATACCTTCTAGACGATTGATGGTAAAATAATTCAATTTGCGCCCACCGCGAATTTAACAAACGCCTTAATTAGCGATTTATTAACAAATTGGATGAAAAATCAAGTGGGTAAATTTAAAACCCCTTCTCTTGATTAAAATTCGCATTTTTAATCAATGGGTACCGTTGATTTTTGAAACAATTAAAAATAAATATATTCATTCAAAAATGTGTTAAAAGAATTGATCATAATACTCACGTTCAAAATTATACGGATGTAAATTTTAAGTCCTGTATGGAATACAAATCAAAAAATTGATACCCCAATAAAGAGTTTTAACTCTTGTGCAGCTGTGATGTAACACTATTCTACATATGACGCAATATTTGATATATCTCTCTTATTTTTTTAAATGATGAAGTTGTATTTTTTGTAATCTTCAAATGGACATTTTCATGCCGGATTTGGAAACTGTGCTGGATTTTAATTTAAAAAAATATTTATCCTTTCTACGCGGAGAATAAATATGACGCCAATATGACGTAAATATGTATAAAATAGAACACGAAGATAGAAGTCATAACAAGAAAGACAGTTCTGTGGCCGGTGTTTATGAGAAAAGATTGAATCGGTCATTAATAGTGGTGGGGCATGCACGCACGCACGTAAGATGACTGGCGTATTTATGAATTTAAATGTATTTGCTATAAGAGGACTAAAAAATATGTTTATTTTTATAAATTATGAAACAATAATTATTTAACAGTTTGTCTCCGTGTTTTTTTTTTATGTCTGAACTTTAGAATATTCCGTCTTTTTCTTGCGGTAACACGATGTAACATCACCGCGCGCAAAGGAATTATTTACTACAGTCTTTTAAAAGTTTAAGATAGGGGATTCGTTTTTCAACAGGTTTTTAAATTCTACAGTGACTTCACATAAGAAAACCTAGGCGCAAACCTTGCAAATATTTCTTAATTTTCATTTTCTATCGCGGTTATTGACATTTATGGATGGGAGTTAAGTATGGAATCGGAAATAACAATGATTAAAGTTGACTAAATGCTATCGAAATGCGAGCTGTCAAGCGAAGGTCTGGTAAAACTATGAGGCACACAAATGTCGGGATCCATGCATTATGTAAGCTTGAGACGAATATTAACTACAAAGTCAAGAAAGAAGTGCTGCGTTGTTTTTGACGTGTAGAGCAAATGGCCAGTGAAAGAACAGCTAAAAGGATTAACGATTCAAATGTTGATGGATGAAGAAAACGTGGAAGATCGAGAAAGACGTGGCTTTGCCAAATTCAAATCCAAATTCAAATATTTTAATATAGACAAGTCAAAAGTCGGAATGATTGTCATGCGTGCATGAGAAGATATAAGAATATAGAAGTAGAGGAAGCGAAGTTTGTATGCAAAGACATTAAAGTGTCGTTCGGCAAAACGGCGTGATGGTCTGTTTGTTTACAAATCATGATTCTACTATTAAACGTGGAACGCCAAACTATTTATTCGGGTTTTTCTAAATATTTTTTTGATATTAATTATACCGTCTTACTGTCATTGTTCCTTCTATTTCCTGCATCTGTTAATGTAATTTTTACGTGACATGATGATAACCGTATTTGGCGAAAGATAAGTTGCATCGGATCTTAAGACGCACGCATTTGAGGTAGGAAATACTACTTCTTCAGTCTGGCTCCTCATGACTGGAGTCGTAATTTCCAATGCTTAAAACATACGTTCAACTTCTTCGTGCCTCTTTATCTCTAGCAAGGTGCACCTCGTCTGCAAAGGTATAATTCTAACCCCCTTTACCTGATCGGCCCATCTTACAGGGGATCTATCCCTCAGTCTTCATCCAGGCATGTTGCCCAGCATATTAGTTTTGTCGACAGAGATATGGCCAGAGAAACGTAAAATTATTTGTATTTTTTAATTCGAAAATCTGTTGTTTATTTGTAGTTCTTAGAGTATGGGAAAATTATTTCTTCTTTCCGTTCATGATATCCTTAGCATTCTTTTGCAGCTCCATATTTTGAAAGCGTTTTTTTCCTTCGATTCCTCAGCTTGACTGCCCACATCTTGACTCCGTAAATAAAAATGTAGAAGACCAACTCTTTCACCAATCTGATTTTAATCGACTTACGTATGCCCCGAATCAGCTATATTTTATTTAGATTTGTGAATGGTGATTTTGCCATCCCTATTCTGCTCCAAATTTCTACATACGATTCACCGGTGTCTGTAATAGTTGACCCAAGATAAACAAATATTCATCCACTATATCTACAGTCTAATATCTCTGTTAAAATCACGTCTGAAGAAACATCTTCTTTCTCTTCCTTAATCTCTCCTCCTTTCCTCTTTCTTCATTTCTCTATTGAGTTTAGTATATGTATAAGATAATTTATATTCAAATACAGTTATTTTAGTTTTTGTTTATCTTTACCTTATTATTTTATTTTCTGTAACATGTTTTTTGTTACTTGAATTATATAAATATAACTTTTATTTTATTGGTTGTTTGGAAGAAATTACCATTTGGCAATAAGCCCTCTAATGTACAATGTACATTGAATACAAAAAGCTAAATATTTTTCATATTTTTACTACCGTATTTTTCGAATCATAAAACGCACTTTTTTACAATGAAAATTCAACCAAAACTTAGGGTGTGTCTTATGGTCAGATGCGTTTTATCGTTCAAAAAATTTTTTTTTCTAAAAACTGATACATTAATTTTGGGTCCACAAAGCATGGTATTGAACCAGTTTTCGTTATTATATTTTGACAATAATTCTCATTTGACTGAAAAAACTAAGTACCGACTCGGTAAAACCTTATTCCGTCTATTTGCGAATTCAAAAACTTTTCCCGAGAAAAAATATATACATCTGTCCACCCTCGTACTTATTTCAATTTCTCTACAAACTTTACTACATTTTACAAGTTTTCCTGGAAGGTACGCGCCATGTTTTTCAATGTGTTTTTTAACTTTTTATTTTATAATTTCATAGCGGAATTCTGTCAAAGCGGGAATTAAGTTGGCGAATTCTTGAAGCGTTAATCTGCGTGGCGAATTTTTACAAACTTTTCAGTCAAGTTTCTGGAATATAAACCATCTACACAATTATGATGTTCCCAAAAAATTAGCTAGACTGTTTTTACATTGAAATGTGCAGAAATTTACTAACAAGCGAGGAAAAAATGCTTTCCAAAACATTTCAGTCTTACTTTTCAAATATTTAATTTATTGATTTTATTGATTCTTAACTGTTTATAATACACAAACATGCGGTGTATTTGTAAGAGTTAGAAAACCAATATTTCAGCAATGCATTAAAAAAAAAAAAGTACGAAAAATTCGTTGACATCAGAAGTACGAGTGTGTTTATAATGTCTGACTTCAGAAAATGTATATTTTCTAAGAAAGCATAAGTTAATAAATTACGTTGAGCAGAACAAGAAAAAGATTCTGGAGAGGTCCCGTCAATAAAATGGACAGCTCTAGATTTCCTTTTAGCGAGGCCCATGAAATTTCAGCTGGTCACCGTCTGCCCGCAAGACCACCAAAAATATGAAAGGACAGATGGAACTCAACGTCTCTAGTCTATAACAGATCAACTGTTTAAAACCAAAATGGAAAAGATGCAATAAATTATGATGTTATTGATTTATTTGAAAGAATTGTAAAAATCTTCATATAAGCGCACTCCTAAATAACTGAAATAACGCAATTATCACCTTTTTGCAAAAAATTAATAGCATGTTCCGAAAACGGAAAAAAATCTGATGTATGAAGCCTATGTCAAATCTAAAATATGTTATATGCAACAACTATGGGGTACAGGAAATCAAAACGACATAAACAGACTACAACGACAGCAAAATAAAATATTGAAGCTAGTAGATGACCTCCCTTATTTAACACCAACAAAAGAAATCTAACAAAAACTAAACAATTAAATGTGAAAGAACTTTTTCAATTTGTATCTTTAAAACTTATTCATAAGTTAGCCATTGATATCATTGTACACAAAGAACTAAAACTTGAAAAAATTGTAATAAACATGGACATAATATAAGAATATCAGAACGATATCACATACAACATTCCAAAACAAGACAAGGACAATCGAGACTAATAAATCAGGAACTGAAATTATACAATAAACTACCAGACAAAACTAAACAAAAGACTCAGACAAACTTTTTAAATGGCGTAAAAAATATAATTATGAACAACAGAGTATTAATAAAAAATGATATATTATATTTGTAAGATGAACGTTATAATTCAATCAAACAAACAAACCATCACGCCGTTTCAAGCAGAGAGTATAGAACGCCATATTAATCTATCTTTGCATACAGACCTCGCTTCCTCTACATTCATACATCTTCTCATGCACGCACGCCTATTATTCCTACTTTTGACATGTCCATCTTCATATAAATAATAAATATATTACAAATAAATATATAAAACAATGTATTTATGAAAATCTTTCGCTACCTATCGCATGGAAATCGTGGCCAATATAAATTTTTAATTTATTCAGATTATTCAGACAGATCGCAGTATTTTTCATTCCAAACATTTAAAGAAAGATCCTGTATTTGTTAGTTTTCACCAGATTCGATGTATTTTTCTATATTACTTATTTACTTATATTTAAACTAAATTGTTAAATATGCGCCTTCGACCTCAATCAAACACGGGGAAATCCTATGGGTTAATTATATTTTCACTACTAAGCATCCCTGTCTTACTTTGACAAACACTGATTGCATCTGTTTGAGATTTTTCTAGTGCATCTCTTGCAATTTAATTAGCTACCACAAACGTGTTGAGAAGCCGTAATGAGATGCCTTGTCAAAGAAAAATACATTTTAATTAATAAGGATTTCAGATCGTTTAAAAACGTATCTCAAAACATTATATTATCATGGAATAACTCGTGAATGATAAAAAAAACGCTGAATCATATTTTCATGTTTATTTCACAGTTTTTTTTATTACTCCGCATGTGACATCACTAGTTCTTTTCGGTGAGAAAAGTAGTCTTGATTAGTTAGTTGGTTTATATCAATATGGTTATCATTGGCTGAATTAGAAGAACTTACAATGACATTTAAAGTAGTTCATTTTTATTCATTTTTATACATTTTCAAGACTTTTCGCCGTACAATCAAATGCTCTAATTTTTACCGCGTTTAGGAAAAAAAATATACCCAACTTTTTACAGCACTGAATTTCCTCACTTTGCGTTTTTTTCTGGTATTATTTATTTGTGTGAATTATTTTTTATTTTTGGTCTTTTGATTAAAATTAAATAGACCACAGCCTGAATGACATAGATCAACATCAACATCAGGTTCTATAGAGATGGTTCACATAAAAATATATCGCGGCAGTTAAAGTTGAGGATTGGGAGTAGAATGGAAGGGAAGAAGCAATCTGTCTCAGTTTATTTGGGAAGATGTTGTGACAAGAGGCCACAAGGGAGACAAAGAATAAAAGGTGGAAGGACGGATGGCTATTAAGAAGGACGATATTTCTTGATAAGAATCAGGACCCTTAAAACAAAGGTTGAAACTCTGTTTTCATTTTTATACATGTTTTTTTCAAAGACATAGGACATGACGAATTATGTTACGAAGTCACCACGTTTTTTTTCATCCTTCCATTATTATTATTTAATAGAATATAGGATTATTAATTAAATTTAATTAATTATTTTTTCCAGAAGTACTTTGAATAAATAATGTTAGTTTATAGAGAATGCGCATCTTGAACATATACCTTTTAATATTTCACCGTTTTTGCTTGTATATGTAATTTTTAATACTATTTAAATGTTATTTGTGTTTTTTTCTTTTTATATTTTTTTTTTGGCTTGTATACATAATTTCAATTTTTTCAACGTTTTTTGATAAAAAAAATTAACCTGTATTGGGTGTGCGCATATTTTGTTAATTAAAAAAAATGATTTTATTTTGTACTAGTTCAGTATGTATATATACATACATGTAATTTTTAAACTTTTTCAATTTTCTTTCCCAGATTGCATAATGTAAACATTATTTTGAATTTATTTCCATGCCTAGTATTCTGTTTATTCTGTTATTTTCAAGTATTTTTCATACCCTTTTTAATTTGTAGTATATCATAATTTTAATTTTTCTGCTTTTGTTAAATAATATTATAGTTTAAAATTTAAAAACGTCTCTAAAAAAATTATTATCTGTATGTCCCTAAATGAGTTTTTTTTAAAAAAACTCCTTGGGAATATTGTATATAATTATGTATAATATGTTTTCAATATAATAAAAAAAATAAAAAAAAAATAAAAAAAAAA
This sequence comes from Micrasema longulum, assembly GCF_059751315.1. Taxonomy (NCBI): domain Eukaryota; kingdom Metazoa; phylum Arthropoda; class Insecta; order Trichoptera; family Brachycentridae; genus Micrasema; species Micrasema longulum. The sequence goes on from NW_028277413.1 coordinate 405,529, forward strand.
AATTGACATGAATTTTGTTGAATAATATGATTAAATATAAAATTAACAAAACACCTTGTTCTTAGAACACTTAAGTTAACTTAAAATCACTTATTTTTTTGGAAAGAAAAGCTTCCATCTACAGGTAGTATTATAAACGTATAATAACACCTGTAGATGGAAGAACCTGCGCAAATTGCTGCGCTAAAATACCAATATCAACGTATCTTGATATTTTATTTTTTTAAAGCAAAGTAACTAATCAATCATGCTTAAGTAGTGTAGAATTAAGAAGTGTAGAATTAAGGAGAGAAGCAGCAAAAATTTATGATTTTGTTGTCAATCGTCTTTAATGTCCTGATAATGCAGGGATTTTTACAAGCATCAAAGATGACCTGCAATTCTTGGTAACAGAGGTCTGCAATGTATGCAAGAAGAGCGATTAGCTGATTATTTTTAATAAATCGAATGTGATGAAATTTAACTAAATGTGAGTTCATTGTAGATATTTTTACCGATTTGTATACATGTATGTCGCCGCCAAACAGTTAAATCTGTCAATTAACTGAGCGGCTAGGCTGTTCTTTGAACTAAATGGCTAAGCAGTCCGTTGAATGAAGGTTTAACAAGGCGTTAAATGTCACTTAGCCTCTTCAATTTTAACACCACAACAAGATTTGTTTTATTTAAAAAAATATTTTGGATAGGTTGGGTTAAGTTGAAAGTTTAAAAAAAAAAACTGCTTTAATAACAAATCTTTTACTTAAGCTAATAAGTTGAGTAAAATCTTTTTTTTTTCAATCTTTAACTTGGTCGGCTTAAGTTAAATAATGAAAAAAATCTTATCGTAACCTAACCCGCTGGCATTTGTTTCAGCCGTTTCCATAGGGCTAGCTTTCAACAAGCCAACACGTAAAACGTTGAGTTATCTTAATTCATTCAGTCTATGGCCAGCCATTCAGTTGATTGCCAGAATTTAATAAACAGCATAGTTACTGAGTTAGATTACAAATTTAACTATTTGGCGTCGACATAAAGGATGCAAAAAAGCTAACTGCCTACAAAACAAAGAGTCTTAAAATATGCACATATGTACAAACACAGACCAACTTACACTATTCTGTTTTTTTTGTTGGAAAGCAATCAGCCCACCAATGTAGGCACATAATATTATTTTTTTTAATTATACGTTTTTTCGATTCGATTTAATTATTTCTTAACAAAATTTTCCTATTAAAACGTTGTAAATGATTGTGAAAATTTTTATCCTAAAAATCGTCAGTCAATTTTATGAATCCTTAAAAATGTAGGTTAAAAACTCATTTTTCGCTACGAAGTTACATAAACAGTAAAACGTAAAATTTACCCACATAAGATAAAGAAACACAAAGGTAGTTAAAATTTGAGTACCTAATCCATTTTATGAACAATCTTGGACTTAAGTTCTCGGGCAACTTTAAAAGTCAAATTATCAAAACTCATTGAATGGTTTGACCAATTATATTTATCTTTCCACTGGGTAAAATCAAAGACCATCACCTGTTTACATAGTAATAATTTTTTTGAGATACCTCCCCAAATTAGAGTTGATTTTAGTGGTTGTCATTTGGTGTTTTTTTCTACATTAAACTAAGCATTAGGTATAAGTAAACATTCAAAGTAAAAAAATATAACTAATCTACCTTAATTTTTTTCCGCCCATAAAAATTATTTTCACCTAAACTTTTTTACTTAAACGTATTGAAAAGAAAATATTTAAATTTAAAATGAGAAAAAAATTTACCTTTACATGGTTTACTTGCATTACGGTCTTGTATTACGCGACTTCAAGACCACGTGTTCAAAATGGCATTTGAAGTGAAAAAGCAGACAAAAATATAAAATCATTTTATGCCTTCCACTTCAATGGAATAATGTAGTCGTCTAAAGAATTGATTTATAAAATTTTTTTTTTGTTTATCGTAAATATAGTAACGACCTTTATGATTTTTTATTCTTTTTTTTTTTTTGAATAAATGTTACATAAAAAAGCAGCTATCAAATAGAGTATATGTTACTGAAAATGGCAGCTTTCAAACTGAGCTGGGAGTGCGGTTAGGAGTAGCAGGCGCCACCTTCAACAGTATGAAGGCTGTCTGGAAATCAGATATTTACTCGGCAAAAACCAAATGCCACCTTTATAATGCCTGCATAACACCTATTCTCCTCCACGAATGCGAATCCTGGCACCTCACTAGCGCCCAAAACATCAACATTCTGAGTTTTGAAAATAAGTGTCTAAGAAGAATGTTGGTGGTGCGGTGATTTGACTTTGTGAGGAATAAAGTAATTAGAGAATGGACGCAGCAAACTTCGGTGGCAACTGTCGACAAGTAGAGGCAATACGGTTGGCCAGGCCATGTACTGCGGATGCCTCCTGAGAGCCTTCACCACGCTTGTCTACTTTGTAAGGCATTAGGTTCTCGACGTCCTGGACGTCCACTGTTGACTGTTCGTTGGCAGTTTATGTCAGAACTTCGGGACGAGAACCTGACTTGGGAGAACGCAAAGGAGTTGACGCCGAGGCTCTTTGTGGATACCATATGCTCCAACTAGGGAGCGGACATGGAATGATGATGAATTATTTTTAATATATATATTGTTACATTGTGCATTTTTTGTATTGCATTGGTACGATTTTACTACAGATATAAAGAAGATTTTTAAAGGGGTTGATGCGGAAATCTAGGTATTATTATTTTGTTCGCAAGGGTACATTGGTATGTTTTTATGTGCATGTGTAAGTGTATGAATAGTACCCATATGTATGAGAAAGCAGTGGTGGAGTATTAAAAAGCTTACACCGGTAGGATCGTAAAATCCAATGGATCCGCCGCAGGACAAACGTATTAGAAAGATGATCGACCTTTAGGACTTTAGTAGCGACATCTTAGGGACCACAATCCGCCTGCGTCAGCAATCTGCACATCCAATCTCGAGGATCCTGCAGAGCGATCCCGAGAGGCTTACGCACTGCATTCTCCGTAAGCTCTGTGAGTTCAATGCATTTAACTCAAAATTAATTTGGTTATTTTTTATCTAAATTTGTTGCCACAGAGAGGGAAAACATTTTTGAGATGGGAATATGGAAGTCTAGGCATTTACAGGGCTTTTGACCTGTCATTGGCTGGTAAAAGTGGCTACTTTACATACTGTGTAACATTCACCATACTGCCTATGTTTAGAAATCCACATTTTCTTGACGCTTCCATCTGTTGACTTTTGTGAATTAAAAGAGCTGAAACCTTCATCATGTGGGTGAGATCCACCCGGCTGAACCAATTCACCTACTAGACAACGCCTACTAGGTAAAGTGGCCACTTAAACCAGCCTATGTCAGGTCATAACACCTGCAAATGCCTAGACTTTCATATTCCCTTCCAAAAATGTTTTCTCTCTCTGTTTTAACAAATTTAGATCTAAATAACTCCCTAGGGAGGAAATTCAGCTAGTCTGTGAACATTTGGACATACTCAAAACATTTTTAGTTCTTTTTTGTTTATTCTCTTTTTCCTTCTTACATTTCATCATTAATGTGAAGATTGTTTGTAATACCTTTTGTATCTACTACAAATGACTTATTTCATTATTTTCTACACAACTATGTACTAATTGTGTAGAGAAGAATGTGTTTATGTACTAGTAATTTGTACCGTGTACCGAGATGGCAGAAGATATAGTATATTCAGTGATTTTTCGTTTATTGAAACCTCAAAATAAGTCAAATCTTTACGGAATTACCCAAAAAAGTATAAAACAGCTGGTTACAAGAAAAAAAGTGTGTTTTGATGTATTTTTCATAACTCTCTTCCATGGTTTATCTTTCTTGCAACTGAACTTGAACTTGCTTAAATATATTGAGTTTCTCTACAGAAAATTCTGGTTGGAAAAGTATTTATTATATTTTACGGCCCAAGACACAAACTATGGCGATGTTAGGTATTTTATTTACACATTCCTGCATCCCACCTAACATATTTTTTTAATTTTTACAATTTAAAACTGAATTGCTTCCAGCTCTCTTCTCCAAATTGTCAAATAAATTGACATATTATGAAAATCACTCTAAAGTATCACGGCGCGCCGTGGGTCCAAACATGCACTATAAATTTATATGGAGATAAGCGACTCTAGTGTTTCAAAATATTCCCATAATTTGATTAAATCACTATAAAAATTTAATCACTTTCTTGTGGTTTTATTGCATTTCAAGTATTGTTTACTCTATTTTAAATGGGATTATAAAAGGATTTTTCAATTAAATGTCTATAACAGACGCGCGGATCATGACAGAAAAGGCGTTTTCACGTGTTTCAGCATAAATATATGCATTTATTTCTCTTGGGATTTTAAATTTTTTTATTTGATATTTTAATCATTATTCTTTAGATAGTCTTACCTAACTATCTGTATTTAATTACTGGTTTAATTATCAGATATATTGCTTCTGTTAGATTGATGCGAAGTGTTGTTTCTAATGCACAATTAAAGTTTCTCTGGGTTATTATGCCGTGTGTCGTTTGTACTCTTTAGAGTCGTTACGGATCGTATAACAGCGTTCATCATCAGGGTTGATGTGAGGGAACATTTGAACACAACTTAATATGCATGTGAACGGCTGTGAAAATCTAAGACGTTTCTTATATTTTAACAAAATTTTGTTTCCTTTATACTTTCTCCTGAATCGTAATCCGTGTCTGAATGGAAAGTAATAAGTATAATCGGGGTGACGTAGGTAGTTCATGGAACAAACATCCCATGTAGCCGCGGGCTGAGGTAAAAATGGACCGAGTTCCGCTTTCTTTGTGCAAAGCCATAACAAGTAATGTGTCAATGATGGAAGATCACTCTTTAAAGATCAGATTTGATGGATTCTGCGCTCCAAAAGTTATTGGAAATGTTCCCACGAAGTGCAATTTCTTTCCCTTTGTCTCATTTAACATCCGTACAATTTTATATCCACTAGTTTTATTAGAAGAATTTGTAATCCAGTTGGTGCGGGAGTAAAAAATTCAGCGGACTCACGAGACGGGACGATTGTAAATTTGAATATAAATCGGGGAATTCAAAAGGAGAACGTCAACTTTGTAAATAAAATTTTTACGTAGTGTTGGTGAAAATTGAAAGGTTTATAATCCACGGGAAAATTAAGTTTTATTAAGAGGAAAAGATTTATTGCTTTACATCCTTCTTCAGTTCATTATTCAAAACCAGTTTTTGTTAAATTGATTTGATTACTTTTATTTAATTTATTGTTTTAATTTTACTATGTCTTCCTGAGAATTTCATTTCCCTTTCTGATTTTAGTCCATCTTTTTGCTCTTCTCTGGAGATAACAGATCATTCCTTGACATACCACATCATTGTTAAACAATTACTTTTTTATTCAAGATGCTAGCCATAAAAAATACACTTTTCTTGACCACCTTTAAGAAACGTGTAAAACATGATTAAACATCCTTAGAACTCTAATTTTCTTTTTTTAAATCCTTTATTTCCTGGATTCTGTTCTTGAAATTATTTGTTTATCATTAAGTCACTAAAAAAGTGCAAATAAAGTTTATTAAACAAAAGAAACAAAATAGTCATAAAAATTAATTCTGAACTTCAACAAAATATATAACAGAAGTACAAAATATGTATTGAAAAATTAAATTTCATTGCTACGTAAAATTGGAAATAAAAAATGCTTTCTTTCACGCGGTATAAATTAGAGCATTTAATTGTAGTTCAAAGTTTCTCGAAAATGTATGAAAATCATTAAAAATACGTTTAAATAAAAATTAACAACTTTTAAACTTCACAAATTCTAAAATGTTTGAGTCTGTCCAAATGCTTGCAGACTGGCTGAATTTCCTCCCTAGGGAGTTATTCATATTTAAATTTATTTTAACAGAGAGAGAAAACATTGTTGATAAGGAAATATGGAAGTCTAGGCATTTAGAAGGTAAAAGAAGAAGTCGGTAGTCAGATGGCAAAAGGGACCATCTGTAATTTTCAAAAATGTTCAGGAGAGCTGAAATAAGACTAAATTTCAAGACTTCAATCCACAAACTAAAATATTTTAGTGTTATTTTTAAATAAGAAATTATCATTCTAAATTAAAACTTTTTTTTTTCTATGTGTATTTACCGAAATATTTACCAAAACTTTTGAAAACTAAAACACAGAAAAAAATACAGATGGTCCCTTCTGCCATCTGACTACCGAAGTATAAAAATTGGAAAATTGTTTTCAAGCGTTGCCAAGTAGGTGATTTGGTTCAGCAGGATGAACCTCACCCACATAATAAAGGTTTCAGCCCCTTTACTTCACAAAAGTCAACAGATGGAAGAGTTGAGGAAATGTGGATGTTTTAACATGGGCAGAATGGTGAATGTTACACAGTGTGTAAAGTGGCCACTTGAACCAGCCAACGATAGGTCATAAGCCTTGTAAATGCCTAGACTTCCATATTCCCTTATAAATAATGTTTTCCCTCTCTGTTGAAATAAATTTAAAAAGGCACAAATTCTATTGAACAGCTATTTTAAATAACCAATCAATTATGTGTTTTGATATATTTTCGGTTTTCGGGAAGCCATGTTTAGCCTGTTTAAATACGCACGGGATACTCTTTTTACATTTCAGGACAACTCAGCAACTGTAACTAGTATTCAATAACTATAATAAAAATAAATGGATCAAATATTTTTACTCCCCTTTTCTACAAAAACCAACTCGTTTCTTCAAAAACACAATATTTTGCGTGGATCAAATCAGGTAACTGTGTGAATTTTGTAAATTAAGCGCTTTAAATGCAATAACTTGCTCGGTTCTTGTTTTTCCGTCTTCGCATTGTACTACGAATTTCCTCAAATCACCACCCCAATCTTTGTCTTCACATTCTGAAACGAATTGAAATCGAAATGACATGACGTCACGTAAGCGCATGCGTAATTACATTTCAACAAGAAAATAACACAACAATGTAAATTGCAAATAATAAACATATTTTTAATATATATTTTAAAAATTCATATTGACTGTTTTTTTTTATAATATTTACATTGATTGCTTAATTTATGTAACTATTTTTTTTTTTATCTTTGCACTGATTTCTAAATTTATAAAGCTGGTTTTTGCATTTATCTCTAATCAAAAATAAAAACCCGCTGACAAACTGGTCTCACAGCTTAGCGGGTTTTCTTTTAAGTTTTGTATGCTGTTTGTGACTTATTAATTTTCGATGAATAAAAAATTGTAATAAATTTAATACCTTGTAATGAAGTTTTCTGATGACATCGCTTTAATCACTAAATGTGTCCTCGATGGGCTGAATAACTATTGAGCCAATTTACGCGCGACTTTCAGCGAAATGTAGATCTTTACCACGAGCATATTTATAGCTATTAAAATCTTCAATTAGTTAAGTAAAACAAATAAATGAGGAGTGTAAATGTTTTTTTCTATCCATCACCAGGGTTGCATTCGACGAAAATGTGTTTTTGGGTCATCTATGAAGGCAAATCGTCTTTTCATGCTCACATCGAGGGAACGCGCGACTTTGCACTAAAAATATTAGGTTTTATTGTCCGACGGGCAAATTTTTCGAGAATCCCAGTACACTGAGTACGCTCCGGTCCGGAGCTGGCTTAAGATGCTTAGGTGTACGGAGTCCACACAAGGCGAGGTATTTACTTGTGTTAGAGAGGGTTCCGAAAAATGATTCTGAGGTATCTATGGTCGTTATCCGTGGCTCTGTCACACTGCATTTCTCTTGGGCGTGCTGGGGACCAACGTGCTGGGTTCGCACTGACCCAATTTTTCAGACTGATAAAAGGTTGTATCGAGAATTCGACCATTTTGGAGACTATATTTTTTTATGTTCCGGGTGGGTATTGCCGTCAGCGTAAGCACAGACTGTTTCGCCAGCCGACTTCCAGAACCAACCTGCCTCTGGTCATACCGATCTCCAAAGCAGTCAGGCAGCTTTGGAGATCGATCAGTAAAACTATAAGTACGAGTCAAATAATCTTCCGCACTTTCCTGGATTCTAACAAAAGATATTAACTCTTTTTTTCTTTGAGATATTTCTTTTTTTAATAATTTTTAAAAAAAGTACCTTCTAATCTCTTACAGAATATTTTCTTTTCTTTTTCCTATATTACGCAAAAATATTAGACCTGTCTATTTATTATAGAAGCAAAACATTCATAAACATTTCTTATATACTCACGAAAAGGCCATGCCTTTGTGGGATTTTTTTATTAACTGTTCTTACCGTTAATATTTATTTCATTACTTTCTCATTATTCTTAATTTTTTGAATACTCTGTTTTACCTCTTAAGTATATCAACAATATTTTGAGTTTGTCCAAATATTGTTGATAAATCCACCTGGTCCACGAAGAAGTATAGAAATGGAAAAAATAAGATTTTCAGGCGTTGCCTAGTATGTAGGTGAAATAATTTAATTAGATGAATCTCACCCACATAAATAAAGGTTTTGCTCTTTAACTTCACAATCATCAACAGATGAAAGAATTGAAGGAATAGAGATGTTCGAATATGGGCAGAAGAGTGAATGTTACTCAGTGTGTAAAGTGGGAACTTAAACCAGCCAATGACAGGTCATAAGCCCTGTAGATGCCTAGACTTCTCTATTACCTTCTCTTAAATGTTCTTCATATCTGTTGTAATATCTTATGTAAATTGTAAAAAAAATATAAAAAATATAATAATAAATAAATAAAAATAAAATTCGAGTGTTTTATGCCTTTATAATATCGAGCTATTGCTCAAGGGTTCCTGGCTTGACATGTTTTCCCAAATAACCACCATAAATATTTAATTTAATTTATTATGTTATTCTGGTCCAATAATCAATTTGAATTTTAACTTATTAATTGAAAAAATTAATAATAATCTTAAATGTTTCATAGTTCCCTACAATAGTATCTCAGTGAATCGAATCTTGTTTTGTGTAAGTGCATTGTGGAGATTTAGTTTACCTTGCGAGATGGCGACAGGGGTGTAGCTTTATTACACAATGACCGCAAGTCCCTCCCCCGTGCGACCCCCGCCACGAACTGCACCCCTGGGGTATCCACATTGCACCACAGTTTCTAGTTACAGCCAACTCCACTTCCTCCGTAAATTGAACACTCGACTATTGAGTTAACTTTTATTGGCGTGGTTTTATTGTTTACGATGTCACATTAAGAACATTTTTTCTGAAGCATTTCCATTTAATTCTATCCTCCCATTGAAATTATCTCTGTTTATTAAAATAATCTTGTTCTTTCTAACTTATATTATTTTTGTAATCTCTGCATTCTTTATAATATTATCTGAAGTCTATAAAATTCACAATTATTACTTAAATTATTTATTACTTATGATCCAAATATTTATTAGATTATTTAATTTTACTAAGGTATATTCCAGAAGCGGGCAAATGCGGTTTTCAGTTGGGTAAAGTGTGGCTCCCAATGTCTCTTGATAAAAATAGTACCATGATACTTTATTTCCCCATTTTGTGCTGTAACAAATTTAGAAAAGCATGATCCATAATATATACATAAATTGTCTTTAACGATTACCAACCCATATAAGAGAGTTATTTGAAAAACATTGTCGTAATCGATCAAATTGCAAAAAAAATATCATGTAACAAACTGTGTGGCTTTCACCATTATCCATATACATAGACTGTTTGAACATCCTTATTTTTTCGATTCTCTCTCTAATAATTTTTGGGAAGTAAATGACCTAGGGTGGTATTCTGAATCTTCTCTACCCCCCTAGAAAGTAGTTAATTTTGGGATTTTTATTTTTTTATGCGGCTACGCCTTTTATCATACAATGGCCATACTGATGATTAAACGTCAAATGATTCGTAAAACTGTCTCAAAAACGAAAAGAAACGAATATGGTTTGGTAAATTCAACCTAATTAAGTCGCAATAATGCTCTAAATTAAAATCGTTATGTTCGATTTCACGTTATGTTTATTTGACGTTTAATAATCAGTGTGACCATATATAAAGCAACATGTAAATGCATTAGAAAAACTAAAATCCCTTAATTAATCACTCTCTTGGGGTCAGAAAAGAATACCAGCCCTGAAACCATTATTTATGTCAATAAGATTTATTTTTCTCGAATCAATATTTTTTTACATTGTATATATTTTAAAACTAATTTATATTTATTTTTGTATACGCCCAGTGGGCATTTAATAGGAAGATATATTATACCGTTGGGGAAGGTAGGGGAAAACCGGATAGTTTTTAAAAAACTCAAATAAAATCCTTATTTGAATGTGTATTAAAAAATTAACTCTTACAATTAATCAAGAAGAAACTTTTTTATTTTGTCTTCAAATTATATAAGACCATCAAGTAGTTTCAGAGTAAATTATTTATTCCGAAAGATAGGAAAATCCGTTTACACCCTGTGCCATTGGGTAAAGCCGGGTACCGCACAACTACCTACTAACACGACTAACCGACATAAATTGATTATGGATAATATCCATCGAACACTCGTTATAAATTATTAATAACATCCATATTAAATACTCTTTCTACGTGTATTCTTCATCTGCTCTTTACTTATGGCTGTATAATTTTACAATACATGCAATATTTGTCAAAATCGGTTGACTACCATTTGTACTATCATCTTCGGTCATCTACAGACGCCTTCTGCTCAGAGAAAATTTGACGGCGACAACGGAGTCACCAAATACAGAGCAATTTATTTTCACCCCGTGTCTGGTTTTACCCCACCTTCCCTTAAATATCTACATTACATAGCAGAACAAAAAAAGAATGTTATTATAATCCAATATATAGTAATATGATTACAGTAAGTACAAAAAATATACAAAACCGCTGATATAATATTAAGGAAGAAGGGGAACAAAATCAGAATAGGTGGGAATGAATACGAGAGAGAGAGATGGTAACAGTTGTATTCGATCCAGTGATTGCATAAAAGAAAACTTGTTATCATTGTACTTTTTTATCAAAAAAATCAAGACTGGGATATTTGTTAGCGGAATATTTGTATAAAAAATCAACTGCTAAACTCTTATCACTAATAAAATTTAGAATACCCAATTTAATAGTAGACTCAGTCATTTTTTTTCAACATTTCTTAACAATCGAATCTGGGTAAAAATTAATACATTTATTGAGTATGCTCATCATGCGATAAAAAATCATATTAAAACTGCTATATAGATGTCACGGGAGCAAAATTTTTAGTTATTATTTTTTTATCGTTTTAATTATTAGTTTTCATTATTATATATATGTACGCGCATGTATGTGCATTAGTGTATGCGTATATGTTCATATGTGTATGTATGTGTTTATATATATATATATATATATATATATATATATATATAAATATGCATGTTCATGTGTTTATGTATGTATGTATATACATATATTTATAAATATATATGTATGTGTGTGCATGTATTTGTGTACATTTACGTACATTTTTATTTATTTTTTCATTGTTTTATATTTTCTTACTATTTTTTCTTCTTCTCTTCCTTCCTTATTTTCCCATCCCACTTCCTTCCACCCCTAGCGAACTAAAAGTTTTGTTTTTTTTAAATCTTTGTTTCTATATGAAACCCATAATTGATTTTGTTATTTGTTATTATTCTTTTTGTACTGTTTACCCATGTCTGTGTTGGTTTAAAAAAAAACTAATGTTGCACCAGTTTTTAAATGTTAAACGTACAAACTATTAAAATCACCATATTTAAAACTATTTTAACCACTTTTTGATAATCACCGACGAAGATTAAATGTTCATGCAAATATTACTATTTTCGTACACAAATATCGGTTTTTCTTTATAGACAGTCGAAGATAACTCTGTTAACTTTCCATTGTAATCGCGGCCCAGGTTAATTTTTGGAATTTCGTATTCCTTGTCTGGTGCGTAGATCAAAATTTCTCAATACAAGTCAAACATAGCCTTGAACCTCGGAATGGAGCCTACTTCCGAATAAAGTATCGGCTCGTACTTCCGTGATTGATTCCGTAATATTTTGTTTTGTTTGTGACGAGCAAGGCGATAAATATAAATTGGCGCGTTTCCCCGCTAAAATAGTTTGCGTATCTGATAAATCCCCCCACACCGAGAGTCCGCAGGGATTTGGAATTTTATTTCCTAGTAACAGGACAGATAAATTAGGTAAGATAAAAAGTATTTCTTCAACATGTGCAATAAAACGAATTCTCCATTAAAGCTGATTTCCAATTAAATTATCATTTAAATGCCGGACATTATAGGACACCGGATAGTGAGATCGGGAAGTTACGTATACAGTGTATTGGGGATGTTACGAATACAAAGTATTTACCCATGGGTATTAAAATATTTGAGTGTTAGTTAATACAAATATAGCAAAAACAAACGCGTGCCAGCCTTAAAGAATTAAATTTAGTATGTAGTATGCCGAAATTAAGTATTTAATTTATCATGATCATCTTGTTCACAGGGTGATTTTAAACGAAAATATGAAACTAATTATTCTTAATATATTGAGTTTTTCTACTGACATTTCTTGGTGGAACTGCATTTTAATTATAATAATAAAAATACTTTATAGTTTTATTCCACTATTATTTAGAATTTTTTATAATTTTTTTACCGGTGACCGGGTTTCGTTGTGACCGACATCGTCATACTGGTGGGAGACTTAACGAATTTCTATGTTATATACAAGTGCAAGCAGGGGTTGTAAATCATGATTTTATATAATTATGTAAATAAAAGAATTTAAATTCAAATCATTTAAGTAAAATGTAATAACAATTGCAATAATAACAATTATAAATTTGTTTATTCTCCCACCAGTCTGTCGATGTCGGTCACGATGAAACCCGGTCACTGGTAAAAAAATTATAAATTAAAGCGGAATAAAACTATATTTTTAATATTATAATTTAATTATTCTTAGATGGCGCTTTTATAATTTTTTTTTTGATAAATGCCATTTTTACGTTTATTTTCAATGTAAATTTTACAAAACTTGGTTGGCGGAAACTTTACACTATATTGATTGTAACAAATACCATTACAGTATAATTTAGGTCCTTTTGACAAAATGGTGTACAAAACAAAAAATAACTTATCCTTTCTTATTTTATTTTTTGTAAAAGAAAAATTTCCGTTAACCAAGTTTTGTAAAATTTCCATTGAAATTAAACGTAAAAATGGCATTTTTCAATAAGAATTATGAAAGCGCCATCTATGAATAATCAGTTTCATATTTTCGTTTAGAATCACAAACAATTAAAAATGATTTAAAATGCGCACCCGCGTCAGACGCATTACGTTGCGGTTGTTGACCAAATTGTAACGAAATAACGTAGATTTAAAAAGTCCAAAGTCTCAAGTGATATGACGCGTTTCTTTGTTGACGTGGCTCGGGGTAAGAAAGAAAACTGAATAGACTCAACTCCTCGAATAAGAATAGCTTGGGTCAAGTACTAGAAAGCACGTTGTTTTTATACCCCTGTTTACTTTGGATTTTAAGGTTAAATTCTACAACAGTGTTTCCCGTACCATTCTCAAAAGATCGAACTGGACTATGCATTATTTTTATTGCGTTACAAAATATGACTGTACCCAGTTCGTCGATTTAATATAAAAATATTAAATAAACATGACAAATAAATAAAATTTCCATTAGAAATTTCTTTCAATAAAATTAATGAAAGACAGACAATAAATTATTTTTTTAAATATTAACTACTTACCTTCATCATTATCACCATTTTTTTCCAATGGTGCTTAGAGCACTCAATTGGTACACCAACCGCAGTGTATCTTGATTGTTTTTTTTACATGAAGGTAAGATGATCGGTCTTACTCTTCAGGTACCAGTCCAAGGGCTATGAAATATTCAAACACCTTTTTAAAAATATATCATGTCAACCATGTTGGGAATCGAACTCGAGACCTTTTTCATGGTAGGAAAACGCACTGATCACTACACCACGAGGCCGACGATTCAATAGCTTAAATTCCGCAGTGGGTATGTTTAAATATTTTTGCTTTTTCTGTCTATACTAAAAGTTTTAAACATCTATGCATTCTTATTTATAAAAAAAATAAAAGTACCTACATTGTAACGTTTCTTCAACACAAATGAGGGCACAATTTTTTTTTATAGTTTTAAAAGGAATAAATAAAATAAAAACAGCTTGTTTCATACCGAGCTTATAGATTCAGAATAACTAATTAATTCATTTACTAAAGAGACCAAATTTACTCTATCATCTGTGGCGAGACTAAAAACTCAAGACAGATAAAGAAAAGTTTTTTTTATTATTTAGGAGTATACATTCAAATGGAAATAAAATCTGCTTGTCTGATGATTGCTAATATTTTAATTTAATAATCACATAAATCTAAAAAATTCAATAATTCTACAATAAAACATGCTTTCTAAAGCAATAATATTCCTATTCCCCTGGATTGACGAATTTCGAGGCAAACGCAATCGATCTTAGTTCGTGTATTTGGTTTCTAGAAAGGGTCCGCAGTCCGCAGCATGTACCAAACCTAGTATCTACACAGCACGTGTTTTATGGCACACACGGGACGAATTGTGCCGTTGTCCTATCGCTAAATAGATCAATCGCCAATTCACAATCCCGCATCAATTGGTCCATTTGGCAGAAATCTGTGGTTCCCACATTCCCACAGCGGACCAGTCGACGAGGGCTTACTAAACGTACATATGCCCGTATTACACGAACCAGAACTACGAACAAGAAATTGATGTATCTAATTTTGCAAATTTGCTTGCTGTATTACAAGATGATCATGGATCCCTACCCTACTATATTACGGAAAGTTTCTTTATTTAGGCAGTTTATCTTGTTTTGAAGACGAGGTATAATTAAATAGAGATGCTTCACATAACGGTAGGTTCAAATTATGTTCTAAAAATGAGCATTGTCGCGTCATACCGTATCTAAATTGCTATGCAAAACGCGTAAAAAAGACTAACATTGTGTATGCTAATTTACAATGAATTCAAAGCTGTATGTCGCGCCTTTTTACGCTGCTTTACATTTACTGACCGCGGCGAGTAAAACACTATTTCCCACCAAATTCAAGATTAGTTCCGGAACCTAAGTTGAATGGAACACAAGATGGGTGCTTAGTGCCGCGTCTGGTATATACATATATATTATTCAACAATATTTTGAGTTTGTCCAAATTTTGGAAGGATTCAAAGGACTGGATTCAACTCCCTAAGGAGCTGTTAACATTTACATATTACAACAGAGATGAAGAACATTTTAAAGAAGGCAATATAGATGTCTAGGCATCTACACGGCTTATGACCTGTCATTGGCTGGTTTAAGTGGCCACTTTACACACTGTGTAACATTCACCATTCTGCCAATATTTGAACATTTAAATTACTTCAATTCTTTCATCTTTTGATGTTTGTGAAGTTAAAGAGCTAAAACCTTTATTTTATGTGAGTGAGATTCATCTTTACTTAAACCAGCCAATGAAAAGTCATAAGCTCTGTAGATGTCTAGACATCTATATTGCTTTCTTCAAAATGTTCTTCATCTCTGTTGTAATATGTTAAAATATATAATTATATCAATGGTTTAGAAAACAGAATTTTTCCTTCGTTAAAAATATTTTCAAAATGGCAAACACATATACTGTTTGGTCAGTTCATTACCTTTGCGGTGATTACACTAATAACAGATAGGATGGTGGGGACTGTGTGGAAATAATGTACTCACTTTCAAATTTTTTTTACGTTTTTTGCATGGCATACTTCACACTTTCACGGATACTGGTATCGTTTTGAAGTTAGAATATGTTTGAGTTATGAGTATGTTAAAGGAACTATACTTTTCACCATTTCTCATTTCATCCATAACTATGCACATATTATTATGATAAGAACTTATCAGAGTGACGCTTGACGACATTTGACTTGCTCGCAGAACAGCAGGACAACAACTGTTTTTTTATTAAAAAAGATGTGGGTAGGATCGGGATATTTTCAGTCTCATATGAATTGCTAGAATAAAAATTTGAATAAGTATTCAAGAGCTACCCTGAAACAACTGTATAAAAAAACACATCTCAAGGTGAAAATGGCATATCAGCATCTGTGGTTCAACCAAAATAGTCAGAAACGGAGTGTAAATACATTTAATTTTATAATAAACATACAAGTCTCTAGGATGTCACGAAAGCGATGAAATTGGCTCTTGATTCTAAATTGATTCTAAATTTTCGGATTTAAGTATCCTTCATTCTTTTTTTGTAAAATAAAATAAAATGTGTTACCAATATATGTCATGTTAATTTATGCTTTCTAGATGTCACTATTATTTGTCTTACATTCATGTTTTTGCTTTTTTTTTCTTTTGTTTTTATAATAATAATTATCAATAAATAAAAATTGTCCAATATGCATGGATTGGACTATGTTCATTGATAAATACATACATAATGGGCAATGCCAAGGAGTCTTTGGTACAGTAAACGGTAGGCAAGTTGCTATATTTCACGCTTGTGTTTTGAAATTATTATGTGGGCATGCGTTATAAGTGATACATCATAAAAAAAAAATATTCGTTTTGTCCTACCGCAACCTGTTGGTTTCCATCAGAGGCATCTGCCCATTTAGAAACCGATAGCGTAATTATGTGTTTTTAATATTTTACTGCGTTTTACCACTGCACTCGTTCAGCATAATATTTGTGGTGTATGGCAAAATTGTTTTCGTATATTTTTATCTAGAAAAAATAAAGAATTGCTACATGTTCACATTAATTCACACAATACCGTAGTACTCGTATACGCACACAGAATCTAGATGAAAAGTGTCATTAAAATTAGGACGAGAAATAAAACTGAAAAAAATACTAAAATTTGTATGCCTTCTAATATAAGTAAAGTTCGTGTATAAAACAATACTATATCAAAATCCAATCAGTTTTCTGATCCGTAAAATACGGACTTTACTGTGGACGATTGCGTCAAGGGGCGATAGCACTTTACGCAAACGGCCCTTTTGAGGTACATTATGGTCATCTAATTGTGGGTGGAGATATTTTGATGATTCTATTGCCGAGACTTTATTGAGTTTTTATTAGAAAGCCATGACGGTGATAATTTTACCTTTTCCTTGAAACGAGATTTTTTTTTTGTAAAAAAAAAACGTATTTTGAAATGCAACCTCAGCTACTGTTTCGTCAGCTTATTACAAGAGAAGACACGGATATTTGGTTCCGATGAAATTCGTTTACAAAATATTATTTACACGTTAATTGTTAAAAAAAATTCAACTAATGTTGACAAATTCTATATTTATTAAATGCGTATCTTTGTTGAATTAACTTATAAAATAAATGAATATATAACAAAACTGTTTATATAGTTTATGTTATGGAACTCCATACACTGATTGACGAATTTAAGTGTTTTATTTTTTAATAAACTATCAAACTACGCCAATTAAATATATAAACTCGTTTACATGTATTTTATTATCAGCGCTATGATTTTTTAAAGTTTTTGAATTACTCCGCCTGCGATGTCACAAGTTCTCTTCGGTGAGTTCTGCTGATTAGTGAATTGGCTTCCCGTAAACTGGAAATCTATCACAAGACTCTTTCATTTATTGATTCTCGGGAGAACTAGTGTCGTCGTTCAAAATAGTTCGATTTTATTATTTTTTTCTTACATTTTTAACACATTTCGCTGTACAATTTATTGCTCTAATTTTTACCACACCTAAGGAATTATTTTTTGTATCGAATTTTCTTTAGTAATGAACTTCCCCCTCATAAAATATAATTGAAAAATGATATCATTTAAGAGTGTCATTTTTATACACTCCGTATATGGTGGTTATAACAAATTTTTGGTAATGGCAGTTACTACGTTCAAAATTCTATTAAATGCCATACTTAACTAAAAACACTGTTTTTTTTTTACTTACGGCACCCTTTACGGGGTGCGATACTTCGGAAAAATAATATCCTCTCAAAAGTATTATTAGAGCTTTTAGAGGAACAACATAATTTCATAAATCAAAAAAGTACTAAATTACCTAACCTTTACAAAATTTGAATAAACATATGAACAAACAACGTTTTAATCCTAATCTGTTTCATCCCTTATTAATATTCAACACGCGTACGTATGTATACAATACATTACGTGTGGCCGTTTTATTAAGGTGGGAAGTAATTAATTGAATATATTAGAAATATATTTTGCAGGGCCCAGGGCCCTACGCTACAGGGTGTACCTGGCTGGGACGAGCTATAAATCACTGTTCTGACCACCCTATACCCTATCTCCTTCACTGGTCAAGAGAGGGATGAAGTAGGGTTACCAACTCTCCCGGAATGAGGTTTTTTAAATATATTTATTTAACTTTAAATTTTCACTCAGTAAGGTTTCACGCAGGAATCACCCTTTTTTTAGATAAATCATTGGGTGTTAAACACAATACATTATAAATCTTATGCTCTTATAAATGTTTTTTTTTTATTGCTGTTATTTATTTATTTATTTATTGTTTGTTGTATATATATTTTTCTTCATGTAACTGTCAGGCGCGTGCGGTGAATATTATTAGTAGGGATGCTGAAAACAAATAATCGTGTTCTTACTTTTAGTAGGTATGATAGTAGATGTAGGTAGATATCTAATTAAAATCAGTATTGCATAGAATCACTTCTGTAAAGTGCGCTTGAGGTATTGTATTATATTACGAATATGGTGCTGTATAAATGTTCCATTATGATAATTGATAGTTGATCTTCTATAAATTAACAGAGCACGGCAGCAAGCGCGTCTAGCGGTGAAGCTGTAAACATTAGGACAGTACCTAAAACTCGAGATGTTCTTAAATTTTGGCCAAATAATAATAATACGCTATTTAAAACTTTATGCAATACGTTATTAGAGTCTTTTTTTTTGCATTACACAAGTTGGATGCTTTTATCTCTATGAGCCTCGTAGGACAATACGACAACGTTATGATCTTTTATGCGCGTGCGCGGAAATTCGAACATTTGTAATATATGACTGGACTCAAAATAAAGAGTAGTATCCAGATTTTGGCGTCTATAACGAATACTATTAAGCCAAGATAAGAGAACATTGATATGGAAAATAAGCATGAATATAGTAGGTATGTATGTATACTGAAAATATTTTTTAAATTTTGAAATTGCGTGCGCATAAACGTTTTCAGTGATTATTTTAGGAATATTTGTAGACTATTTTTAATTCTTGTTTTTTTTTAAAATAAAATACACACTATTATTTTCAAATTTTCAAGGGATGCGCCGCATAATATAAACCAATTTGACAATGATACCGACATAATTTCATGAATTTTACATTTTATTATTTTTTCGTGCATTTGAGAAAAAAGAACTATTTAAAATTCTATTTTGGGTAGCATTCAACATCCTCATTCGGGGATTTTCATGAACCATTAATAACTACAATATTTTAACTTTTGTAACGCAGCTAAAATTTTCCTGAAACGATTATCATATTGTTTTGAATTTCTCGTCAATTACTAATAATATTGACAGCTTAAATGTAATGATAATTCAAGGAAATATGTTTTGTAGGGTGTTTTATTTATTCTATCAATAATCTTATCACAAATGACGCTGTACATTTGTGATTAAACATAAAGTCAAAAATACTTGTAGAAGTACTGATTCTGTTTTTTTAGTCTTGAATGTAATTTTTCATTAATTGATCAATCACCATTGGCTCTTCATTCTGCTGGTTTCGGCCTCCTGGAACATTCTTCGTCATTTCCTCCATCTATCCATGTCTTGCTGCACTCCTTTCAAACATAGGAGTTTGGGTCTACCGATGCGACACTACAACTACCTTAGGACTTTGTGTGAAGTATCTTATTATGCTCTCTTTTTTCACTTATTCTTCCAACGTGACCTGCCCATAGCAGCCTCCCTAGTTTGATAAATTGTACTATGTTGGGCTCATTATAGATATTGTAGACTTCTTCGTTAAACTGTATTCTCTAAATTCCGTTTTGATGCTTATGTTCATCGTTCGTACCTACCGTAATTTGTTCATAAAAATTTATACAATTTATTTGTACATTTTTTTGTTTGTTTTTTACTACATACATAAGTGATAAAACAGAGTATTAAAAAATAAAGCACAATTACGTATCAATGAAATATATATTAATAGTAAAAATAGTAAACAAAAAATCCCACTAAGGCATGGCCTGTTCGTGGGTATACAAGAAAATGTCGATGAGTTTTTGTTCCTGTAATAAATACTGGGCAGTTTTAATATTTTTGTGTAACATAAGAAAGAAAAAATAAGATATTCTGTAAAAGATAATATGGTATTTTTTTTATAGTAATTAAAAAAGGAAATAAAAAATATTAAAGAAAAACACAAAAATATTCCTTATTATTAAAGGGCAAAATAATAAATCATTATTTTGTTCTTTTGATTTACATAGATAATTTTAATTTTGGGACTTTTTGATTAGTCGTAACTAACTGTGATAAAAAATGATAATCAAGTTGTGATAGATCAGGGTTCGAACTTCATACCTCGGACATCTGTGAATTGTAAGTCCGCTATACTATCTCAAAATGACAACCCATTTTTAAAATGCATTTTATAATAAATCTAACCAATTAAAAAAATTTATACTTCTTCTTTTTATTTTTTCTCTCTCCGGTGGAGGTTAGAATTCATCGTAGCAGTTATCACTTTGTTGGCAGCTGCCCTGACTGAGTGCTGCAACGGAACCAGTCACGCAAGTTCTTTAGCCAAGAGATGCACCTTCTACCTGCACTGCGTCTTCCTTCAATTTATCCGTACAAAATGACTTGTAAAATGTTAAATTTTTCACCTCTCATCGCATTCCCAAAGTGCTCAAGTTTTCTTTTTGTATGGTCTTCAGTACCTTTTTATCTTTTTTTATTCGTCGGAAAACGTCATAGTTTCGGACTTTTCTTCCAGGAGATTTTAATATCCTCCTGTACACCACATGTTAAAGGATTCATCCTTTTTTAAGTGTTTTGAGTGAGTGTCCACGTTTCGACGCCGTAAAAAAGTACTGAGAAAACGTAACATCGTACAATGCGCATTCGGAGGTCTAAATTAAAGTCTCTACTAGAACGCATCATACATCCTGAAAAATCAGTCGCGCGCCATTTCTGTTCTGACTTTTCTTTTGTGAGTTATCCCATTTATCATTCATTTAGTTTTTTTTAAATAAGTATTTTATTTTAATGGATTTTTTGCCTCCGGATTCCCGAAGTCGACAACCCTGGATAAGAGGGACTTGCTTAATTCAATCATGATAACGGCGCGGTGGTCAGAAACAGAGGACAAGAAATAAATTGACCGATTGCCCCTTCATTCGTTCCCTTTGTTACGCCCGCTCTGGGCAAAGGGACACTGGCTCCTGTTTGCATTTCAATATTATTTAAATAATTAATGAGTTGTGGTATAAATTGTCACAAGTCCTGCGAATTGACCAAGTCTCTTGTAGTCTGACTGCTACTATTCCAGGGATTTTAGACTTAAAGGTTAACCCAGATTCAAGGATTCGTTTCTCAAAATAAATTTTGCAAAAATAAGGGGCCGTTTTATATTATTGATGTAGTTTATACCCTCAAATTCATCAGTACTCCTGGGGTTGGTATAAGCAAAGGTTTTTGAACTCATAAGGTGCTTTATCTTCATAACTAATAATATCGAGCCAGAAGATTTGTACAGATACGTTTTACAAAGAAATTATTTTATGCACATTTTTTTATTATCTTGTTTCGTTTACTTTGAAGAACAACTTAAAATGCTTTCAATAATAAATAAAAATACGTTTATCTAATTTTATTTATTTTATTTTATTACAAATGTATGGCATAAATAAGTACATATTTAATACCAGGGAATCTATATTAAAGTAGTGAATGACAAAATAAATACGGAGCGTCCTCTGGTTAGGATAGTCTTCATCTAACATGGCTCACCCTGTCCTAAGATATAGATTTTTTTAAATTTTAAAGTATAAGTAGTTCAATACTAATACAACAATAACAGAAAAAAAACTAAGACTACTTAATTATAAAGGCATAGCTAATCAAATATAACAACTAAATAATCATTATTGTATAAATATAATGGATATATAATAATAAAGTATTTTGTTAAGTGTCCTCGGCTAGGGTAACTGAGGTCATATTATTTTATTGTTAATCTTTGTTTGTTATGGGAAAAAATTCATAAATTAATTAATTTATAAATATATGCTAAGAATACATAATGTTACTTAAACATAAAAAATGCACATGTATCAAAATGTGTATACGAATAAGTTTTTATTTTATTAGTCTCTGCTTTATATTAACTTGTAAACTATTATCATGTTAAAGCCTAGTTTGAAACGGGGTATGTACCTTTGTTAGCTGGGCAAAGTGAACATTAAATTATTTATATGCTAAAATGTGTAAATAAATAAATAAATAAAATAAATAAATTGTAAAATATATAATAGAAAACAAAATAATATGAATCATTTTTGTACCAAGTATATAAAGTAATTGTTTCTTAATGTACACAAAAATCTCTCACTACATTTTTTATACGTGCAGATATTTTTATTTTAAAATTTGACTTACATTTTGAGTCCTTTATATTTGGCATTTAATCGTTGAATATTTTTGGAGCGATTTCATTATATTGCTTAACAATAGTTGTTTTTAATAATTTTTTCAAAGAATTTTGAGTTGTTGATCGTAAATTATTATTTAATTTCACTGTTCCTGGATTAGTAACCAAAGTGTAAGTCTCGTCTTACATTTATGCAACAGATTATTAAGACTCGCTGCATTTAGTGTACCAATACAGTACCCTATGCACTATCTACGATTACGTGATAAGGGAATGACGATGATAAACATAATAATTTCAAAAGTTTCACCTACATATTTTCTATTTTTTTTTTTTTGCACCACAACAGGCCAGGAGGCCCAATTACAGTGGTAAATTACATCACAGAACACCCAAGCTTGAGAAAAATCACATTTAATTTTGGTGTTCTCACCGGGAATCGAACCCGGAACCTTCCGTCTGTGAGTCAAGCGTCTTGACCACTACACCACGAAGGCCGTCCTATTCTATTCGCGCTAGTGCTTTTAAAAACAATTTATAACTTCATATTTGTAGATGAAAAAACTGTCAATTCATAATTTCGTTGGTTCATTTCGTTTTCAAAACCATTCAATAATTCCCGAGTCTTTAATATATACCTGTTCCTTGATTGGTCAACCCTCCACAGCCCTCTACCGTTAACCCCGTGAGGGTCAAAACGGAAGATAACAATTCACAAAGTGGGGTCAATCTGAGTTCTCCGGGGTCAATTTGACCCCCATATATTAAAATATGTACCCAGAATTAAATATCTATTCGAAAACGCCCAAGTTTAACCGATAACCTCGATTTGTTTTACCTTTAAACATTAACTTTGAAGGGTAGATAGATAGAGATAACATTTGTTTTCAATTGAGTTCAAACTCAAAGGGATTTAAGATAAATGTTTGTATTAAAATATAACTTATCTGTGATATGTATGTATAAATATATTGGCAAAGAAAACAACTTATTAATTTTTAAATAACGTTATTTTTGTTTCAAGTCAACAAATAGTCTCTAGAATGTATGTAAGATGTATGCTTGGAGAGCGAATTGGTGATGAACGAAAGTAAGTCAAAAGTGATGGTATTTAAAAGGGGAAGTGAGGTTGCTGACTGCATAATAAATGTAAACAACGAATCCTTGAACAAGTAGAAGAATTTGTGTATCTAGGAATCATATTTTTAAGAGATGGAAGAGTATAAAAAGATGTTGAAAGGAAAGTGAATGCGGGCAACAAAATGCACGGCGAACTAAGCACAGTAATAGCTAATAAAAATATACCAATCGAATCTTAACTGGCAGTGCGCATCGGAGTTTCTTCGGAATTCCCAACACTTATTTATTTATTTAAAACTTCAAGTACAAAGAATAAGTACTTTGGCGGACTTACTGTTAAAAACAATATCTTCCAGCCAACCAAAAACAGACTGGTCAAAGGAACAGATTATGTTTGGAAGTGAAACATGGAACTGGCAGAGGAGGGATAAAAGCTGAGTGAACGCGGTCGAAACGCAATCTCTTAGACGAATATGTGGGAAATCAATCTATGATAGGGTTACAAATTATGAAATCAGGCGAGGGTGTAAATCTGAGTCAGGTACAATTGATAAGATTAAGAAAGGGTCTCTTAGACGGTTTCGTCATGTAGAACGAATGGATGGCAAAAGAAAGGTAAAACAAGTATATATGGTGACAATAAACGGCAACGTTAGACAAGGACGACCAAGGAAGACGTGGCATGATCTGATAAACCAACATCTTAAGTCTGGTCATATCAAAAGTAGGCAGATCCGAAGGGCATGATTGACAAGATGTATGAATGTGGAAGAAGCTAGAAATCTATGCCAGGATAGACGTGTGTGGCGGTCTATTCTCTTTGCTTAACCAGAAGTAAGTAATCAGTCATTTTTTCATCCATGTTAGAGCATTGTTTATCTACATATCTCGTCATTTTTAGGTGATGTCGTATAAATTAAAGTCGTTCCGACGTTTCGGCGTTTTTTACAAGAACTATCTTGTGAACTGTCGTATCAGTTTACAATAAATAATATCGTATTTTATCATAGTTTACCCTGAAGATGGCTCCTGCAATGGTAGCAGAAGCGTCGGAACGAATCCACCGTACACGGGATCCAAAAAAAACCGATACATATTGTTAACAGCTACTGTGAAAATATACGTAAATATATTTTTTTATTCTATTTTATACTTATTGGAAGGTGCAGGTTTAGTTTTTTTTATCACATGTAAATATATTTCCTATCATAATTAAAAATAATTTTACATTGGGTATCGTTTAAACTTTTTTTTAATTTCGTGTGAGGAACAAATAGAAATAATAAAAAATATTTGCCTACGAAGCAAGAGGTGTCGGGTTCGATTCGCGATATGGTTGATATATTTTATTTATTTTTTTGAGTGGTATTTAAAACCAAAATATTTCATAGTCCCTGGTCTGATACCTGAAGCGTAGTACTTATCTTCATGTAACTATTTTTTTTTTGGAGATACGCTGCGATCGGTGTACCAATGCAGTGCCTTATGCACCATTAGGTGTGGAAAGGGAATGGTTATGAGGAAAAAAATATTTTTTTGATGAACGGAAGAAAATATAATATAGTGCCCATTAATTGATATTAAAAATATGAATGAAACATACTGGGTAAATATAAAATTTTGAGTGTCACTTCAAAATCAGTATGTTATCCAGTAAAATCAACATGACAGGTTCATTTTTTTAAAAGCAATTGGCCAGCAAAAAATTGTTCAAAACTCATTTATCTATCGTAACTGCCCCAAATTAAATTTACTCTTTCCCTATTTGGATATCTTTAATACTTTTTGCGACTTCAAAAACACTTTTTGATTAACTTTAAAATGAAATATTTCACACTGTATACATATTTAATTTATGTACCTTTAAATATGTTTATGTAATTCTTGTAAGTGAACGTCAAATTGGTCAACTATACTTTAAAAATCCCCGTCCTCCACTCTATTTCCTCATCCCTAATCTTCTTACACTGCTCTTCTTTTCTTATATAATATTTTATATTTTCTCTACGTCGTGTAACGTGTTCTATCCTCTAAGATTTCTTTTATTATATTTGTGATAAAATTTAACTGATGTATGTACTGTTTTTGATATTTCATTTTTTATATATCTTTATATATACAGGGCGTTCATTAAACACTGTCACATCTGAAACCACGATGGTCAGTATGAGCCAGAAGACATATTGACACATTAAATATTTTTTTTAGAACGAATAAAAATTTTCAAAACAAAATTTCAAAAAAAGCAAATGGTTGCTTACTTCTGCAGGGAAGAAACGAGGAGGGGAGGGGGAGTCTGATACTGCGCCGCGCTTCCCTAACTTCTCCCCTGCATTTTATTTTTATAAATTTTCTTGGTTCTAAATATTTTTTTTATATGCTAATATGTCTTCTTGCCCATACTGATCATTGTGGTTTCGGATGTGACAAAGTTTAAAGAACACCCTGTATAATTCCTCTGTACGTGTGATGTCACTGAACTCCTCCTAAACGGCTTAACCGATTTACATGCGTTTTTCAGAGAAATATTGATCTTTGCGCTGTGCGTGTTCGTAAATATTAAAATCTTTAATCTAATATGTAAAAAACAAGTAAGGAACATAAATGTTTTATTTATCGATTTACCTGTGTTGCATTCGGGGAGAGTGCATTCACAAAAAATGGAAAGATGTTGTTTTTTTTATGTAAAAAAAGTTCGTTTTTGAATGTTTACAAACAGCATTTGTTTTTTGTGGATCTCAATCAGATTCTTTTCTTAAATTCATTATATTTTCTACCCATTTGTTTCTTTTTCTGGATTTTTGGTAATACTAAAATAATATTAAATTCAACACATTTTTCAAAATCGTATTTCTACATAAGTACACCCCTCTGTTGGTGAGAAGACCGGAGTGTGAAAAAGAATGCCATATTTGAAAAAATATTTATTTTACCATAAACAAGTACCTAGTACCTAAGTACCTACTTGAATTCAATATTTGAATATTAATAATTTTTAGTTTTGGAATTTAATAATAAACAAGTACCTACTTTTCAATGAAAAGTCTTTTGCCAGCGTCCGGGCAGGACAACGTCTGTCGGATCCGCTAGTATGTATATAGATTCACATTTATTATTTATTTTTCATAATAAAAAAATAATACATTAACAGTCTTGAAAAACGCAGATGCATTGCAGATATAATCTGCATGTATAAAATTATGAACTGTCTCATTGATGCCCCTGAAATTTTGCAAAAGATTCTTTTTAACGTTCCCACCCGTAGACTAAGAAATAATGAAATGCTTTTCCTCGGTCACTACAGGACCAATTATGGTGCACAGTCGCCTTTGCCCAGAATGATCAGGCGGGTGAACGATCATCAAGATCTTGATTATTATGGTGTAAGGATGTCTTTCTTTACAAATCAGCTAAAGAATCTGTATAGTTAGCCTATGCTTTTTACTTAATCTAAAAAATCTATCATCTGTCTTTGCTGCTTATTTCTGTTCCTTATATTTTTTTATTCCTTTGTAAAAATTTCTTTTAATTGTAATGTTTATAATGGACTTTGTCCGTAAATAAATAAATAAATAAATAAATAAATAAATAAATAAACATACCTTATACGTATTAAAATGCGTATTTGAAATATGTAAATATGTATCTTAACTCGGATATATAGTAAATATTCAAATTATTCGTCTCATGTAGCTACTTTTCGTTCTTTATTTTAGCACATCTCACAACATGTTTTAAAATTATTATTTGATGATTATTTAAACAGGACGAGAAAAAAAATATCTTTAAGGTCGCGTCAAGTTTTAAGTGCTATTATGGAAAGGGTGTTCACAGGGCGTGTGCCAACCACAGAAACACCTGACATCTCCCCTCCCTTTTATTTAACCCTACCTCGCGGTCAGCACCTATCGTGGCCATGTGTCTTGAGGATATGATATATATAAATATAATATCACCCAGCCCTTTTGTACTCCTGGTACCTTAAGAGTAATGAAAGAGAATTCATAAATTAAATTCGTGAATAATCTAAAAGGTAATGTTCGTGTGTGGGTCTTTGATAGACTAAATAACTACTGGACTGATTTACGTGGGTTTTTTAAAAAAATGATGAGTTTTACCATGAACATTTTTAAAGCTCTTAAAATCTTCAATCGGCTTAGTAGAAAAAAAGTTAGGACTGTAAATGTCTTAGTCGTCATTTACCAGGGCTACATTCGACAAGAATGCGTATATTAAGAAAATTGGGAAGATGTTATTTTTTTGTTGTGTATTGTGTAAAATTGTGTAAAAAAATGTATTTGAATCTTTACAAACAACATTCGTTTTGTATGGATCCTAATTAGATGCTTTCCTTTAGGTCTTTATAATTTCTACCCATTTATATATTTTAACTAGATTTTTGGTGATTTTAAAATAATATTGACTAACATTTCATACATTTTAAAAATCACACTACATAAAGGGCACCCCTGTTGGTAGAAGAGCAGATTTTCCATTAGCAAAAACAATTCCATATTTGAAAATAAATTATTTTAAGTTTTGGGATTCAATCGTAAACGAGTACCTTAGTACTAACTTATCAATGAAAAGTGACACAATCTTTTTAGGTTTATCCAAACGGTTTTTACCTACTTTCTAATGTCAAGTTCACGTCAAAATCTGGCTGGTGGTTAAAAAACGACTAAATACGCATTGGGCATTACTGAACGTTTGGGCATGAGTTAAGTGTCATAATTTTAGAGGGCTCAAGGTGTATTATTTGTTTTTATAGGTCGATAGTTTTATTTAAGAGAACCGAACATTTTAAAAGTATACTTAATAATATTTTATCTTAAGAGGAAACGCGGTCAAATTTTTCTTCATACAAACTTATTCACATATTTCGTCCCTGAATCGTGGCACTGGAGCAGAGATTTTTTTACACACTATAGATATTTACTATTGGCATATCCCCATTTGTAGGATAAAATGCGTGTCAGTGTCATGGGGGAGTCGCACACTGCACTAAACTGTTCTTTTTTTAAAGCCTTAATGACACAGATTAATTTGTGAAACGGTAACAGTTACTGCTAATCTTATATAAAAAAAAAACAAAATACCTCTAATGCTGACTACTAACATAGTCAGAAATAATAGAGACACCAACTTACGGATACCAGCAATAAAAAAATTAACTCGCCGCTCTTTTAACTTCGTTACGTGATTAAACAAGTCTTAAATTTCGTGTATAAAGGGGTAGTTAAAAAAAAGGTGTATGCATTCGCTTAATCCAACAAAGTCCTTATTGTTTTCGTAAATGTCTTGTGAGCTTCACCGAACTGATTATATCAAATTTCAAACGGCGCGAATCTTGAATAAAAATAACACGGACATGACGTCAACAATAAAATTCACAAAGAAAAAATGTCGCCATGTTACTGCTATTAAGGTCACAAAAATACGATAATTAAAACCTCGCAACGCATTTCAATTGTAAATAATACACTTCTACTACTCGACCGAAAATCTACGTGAAATATAAAACAAAATTATCTTCGACTCCATTCATCTTCTCAGCCTTACACTATGGAGGCCATTTTATGGCGGGAAATGATAACCTTTCACACGAACCAATCAAACTAGTCTTTTTAAACGCTGTTTTATATCCCGCTCTATCGAGCGCTAACTCGTTATTAAAGGAAAGAGATAACGCGTTTTTTATGTCTTATAAAGCGTGTGTTTTCATTCGTCCGTTTGTATTTTTCGATAAGAATTCCTGAGAATTCCAATGAGGCAATTTGTCAACCGGATCGACCTTTTAGATTGATAGCGGTAGGTAGAGCATCTCATCAGACCACTCGCCTTTTCAATAATTCATTTCTTTATCAACATTGTAGTATTTATGGAACATGAAACCAATTATTCATTATGAGAACAATAAATATGTTTATTTATACTGAATACGTCAGTCGTGGATGTAAAATTACCTACTTTACAAAATAAATCAATGTTTTTATAAGACACTGATAATTTAAAACTTCTCCTGAGTATTATTTTTCCATGGTTACAATTTTTGCTGTCGTTTTATAAAGTAAAAAAAAGAGTAAAATTAGGTATATATATCAAAATTAATACTTTTTGTTTGTAAGGCCCAAAATAATTTGCGAACGCATTTCAGAGTAAAACATGATATTACACAATACATAGATGGTAAACAGTTTTGAAAAAGGCAAACGGGAGTCTAGGCTTTTACAGAGCTTGTGACCTGTCATTGCCTGATTTATGCAGGTAGGAATAATTAGTGATTCTGATCTGATTGTTCATGTGATTTGTAAATGATCAAATACCTATTTGATCAGCCTCGTGGCGTAATGGTCAGCGCGTTTGCGTACGTAAAGAGGTCACGGGTTCGATTCCCGACATGGTTGATATGAAATATTTATTTAAAAGTGTGTTTTTGCACTAGAATATTTCATAGTCCCTGGACTGGTACCTGAAGCGTAAGACTGATCACCTTACCTTCATGCAACAAAATTGATCTACGTATGCTGCGATTGGTGTACCAATGATAATGAAATATCTATGAAAATAATAAAATTATTTATTCACAAAGTACCTAACTACGGTACCCCCTAAACACGTAAAATTATTGGGTTTTAAATTACTATATTGATTGTCGGCCTCGTGGCGTAGTGGTCGGTGCGTTTGCCTACCATGCCAGATGTCTCGGGTTCGAATCCTGACATGGGCGACATGAAATAATTATTTTAAAGTGTGTATTTTACACTAGAATAAATATTTAATATTCCCTGGACTAGTACCTGAAGCGCAAGACTGATCATCTTATTTTCATGTAATAAAAGTTATCAAGATACACTGCGATCGGTGTACCAATGCAGTGCCTTATGCATCATTAGGTGCGGAATAGGAAATGATGATTATAATTATTTTTTGTGCAGTGGTTGACGCGTTTGCCTGTTGGGAAATGGTGGTGTTTGCATGTTCAGACATGGTGGTGTTAGCATGTTCGGACATGATGGTGTTTGCATGCTTGGACATGGTGGTGTTTGCATCCCCTTTAACTCTGCATGTAATTTATGTATTTTTTCGTAAATACAATGTATACTACAGCGCCGGTAAAAGTGAAAGTGTATTTTAGTCTTTGGTTGGTGTAGTGAGTGTCCTGACAAAGAAACCTGTACGTCTCGAAACCAGTAGACATAAAGAGTTGGTAAGTGGTTAAATACTTATATTTACCAACATTAATTTATATGTTTAATCACTAAGTTAACGCGTTGAACATAAATAATATGTTTTTTTTTATTTAACACGAGCCATAAACACGAATATTAAATTCGAGCGTCTGTAGTATGTATGTACAAATTTAGAATACTGCCGGTTTTAATTTGTATGCATATTAGATGGAGGAACCATTATTATTTTCACATTCTCGAAATTTCTAGTTTTTTGTTTCTTCTGTTTAGAATCTAAGAGAAAACTGCCGTAAAGAATCCTCCCATACAAACTTATTACCTACGCAACATCAAATTTGTACAACGTACAACGTCTACCGTTTAATAAATTTTAATTTATTCAAAGCCTCCTCCGCGAATTTAATAATGCCGGCTCCAATTTCTTTGATACAATTCTTGAAAGCTGCTTCGCGAAATAGGTTTTCTTACGCATAAAGGAAGATATAAAAACAGGTTTCGCGAAATAAGATGTAACGGTTGATGCTTACAGATTTATCCGTACGTCTTTTAAACTCATTATTTTGTAGGCGTAGGTGCGTAGGTACGTAGGTAGCTACTAGGTAGGGCTTACGCTTACAGTCAGACTAGAACGTACAGGAAATAACAGAAGAATACAATTTTATCACTTAAATTATTTCGCAAAAATATATTTTGACCATCGCAGAGATGTTCTAATTTTAATGGCGAATTATAGTTTGTTTTATATAAAAATGGATTTAAATTTTAAATAACTAGAATATTTACTTCCATTCTATAAAATGAATAAATGCAATAAACATCCTAAGAGATTCGTAAAAAAATGTGATGTAGATACATTTTTTTTTCATATAAAAAACTGAATCTAATGTGTCCACACTGGGGTAACCCGTGCCAAAACACTTGTATATTTAATATATATATATATATATATTTATATTTGAGGGTATTAGAAGCAAACTTAGAAATCTCCACCAAAAATGCCTTTTTGATGCCAAAATAAACTATTTATGAATTTATTTACATTTTTATTTATTTATATATTTTTTTTACATAAATAAGTTTATTGTACATTATTAGAAACATAAGTCCCAACTCCATGGGACTAAATGTCCTATGTTGAGATGGGACTAGCAATTAGTTGACACAGACACATTTCAATTTCAATTTCAATTTCAATTTATTTATTTATTTATTTTAAAAACGTTTATGTACATAACAAAAAAATTCAATGCATACATAAAACGAAAAAATAAACACTAAAATTTAAAAATACAAAAATGGTAAAAATAAAAAAATACCCAGCAATTATAGAGAAAGAATGCAATCCTCTCTGAACTTTTTTTCACTAATATGAAAGATGTCAATATCCGAAGAGATACGGTTGAGTAAAGACATTGCTCTTCCTACTGGCATTACCATCGGCAGGTTGGTTCTGCAAGCAGGAATAGGAAGGAAGAATAAGGAAGGTCTATGCCTAAGGTAGTCATTAGGAACATAAAGAAAAATACTCTCCGTTATACCTATGTTGATCGTAATACCACGGATCAATCGGAAAAAATACATAAACAAGTATGCATTTCTTCTTTTCTCCAAACTATTGTAGCCAAGAATTCCCAGTATGAAGTCAGACGGGTACAACCACGGATAATATCCTCACTCCCTTAAGTAAAGATACCTCAGAAATTTCTTCTGAACCATCTCCAGCATAAGAGAGTACTTCAATTCGTGGGGCGCCCAGATCAGAGATCCACACTCAAGTCTGCTTCGCACCAATGAGTTATAAAGAAGCCTTAGAACACGAGTATTCAAGAACACCTTAGCTGTTCGGAGAACAAATCCCAACATTTTGCGCGCATTGTCACAGACAGTGCCTATGTGAGTATGAAATTTCAGTCTAGCATCCATGAGTGTATCACCACAAATATAGGATCAGAAACTTTTTTTTTTTATATACATGTATATATATGGCACATCAATATGGTAAACGTAAACAGTAAACTCAAACATTCGGGAAATCATCAAGAGGTTTCCCATTCAAATCCCTCTCACTAAGGATAATCCAGTCCTTAACTACTTTCTTGAAAATAGCTTTTGTAATAAATATAAAAACCTACCTTCCTAAATAATAGCGTTATTCAAAACCGTCTCTAAATCTTGCAAAAATAGATTTCAATTATTTCACTACTTCACACCGCAAACTAAGCATTATTCTTTGTTTTAGTGAAGCATTATTAGAAATCTCACAATTCTTTTTTCAAAGTTTTTCGCAAATATGCTTCTAATTCCCTCATTTTTACAATAATCTTTAAATCTAAGTCCTTCTGAATTGTAAGCATACAACTCGTCAGCAGGTTCTTTTTTAAAGCTTCTATTGTTTCCTCGTTAACCAACATTAATAATAATTTTATTTGAAAACCATTACATATTATACCGTATTTTATCTTTTATTATATTACTAATAATTGAAACTATCATTAATACGAAAAAAAATCCGCTAGCCATAATTTGCTCACAATTCTTAACATTGTTTAGTAACGTGTTATATATTTTATGTACACTGTATTGCAGTGTCCTTTTGCCATATTTATTTCAATATCTAGTAACAGCTAGCCCTTTTACCCTTGTAAACCTGGCGATGTTATCATCATGTACCAATTTGTGTTTATACTCGGAGTGCGATGCATGCTGACAAATTAAGTTGTACCAAGGTAGAGCTCAAACTGATAATTTATTTACAGATTTATCCATGACATATTGCGTCTTTGGCGGTATACGTCTTTATGCAGTAGCAATTTGATCATTGATTTTTGCAAAGTTTGGATAAACATAATATTAGTTTCGCTTGATAACCCCCAGGAAGTTAAAGCATATTGTATATTTGCTTCTGAGAGAGATTAATAAATAATTCGTAAAGTATTGACAGGGACATAATATTTTAATATGTACATTCTATAACGTATTGGTCTTAATCGTTTACACAATTGTCTTATGTGAGGGTATTATTTGCAAACCCGGCAAAATCCATCTTTCTTTAATTTGAGCAAATCACAAAAAACTGATACAATACTTAACTTCAACTTTTTTTTTTACTTTAATTTTTTATTATAATCAGTAAATATTTTATACGTAAGCAGTGATGACGTAAGCATGATTATGTCAAGAAACAGTAGAGAAATAACAAATTTAATTTTATACATTCCAACTTTACAATACTCGGGTAGTTGCCATGTTTGCAACCAACCCGATAATTTAAAAGTCAAGTTCTTACAAATAAAGCTGTATTTTTAACTGAAAATGTCATAGTCATTGTGTTCTGAATGAGTTTCAATTAATATCTCACTTTTTTTAGATTTTGGATTTTGCCGGGTTTGCAAGTAGTACCCTCATATGTACATCCCATTTAAAATTACAAACTATTGTTAAACCTAAATACACATATTGCTTAATATTTTCACATATGCACGGTTGCATAATATCACCGTGGATACATTAAAAAATATTTTATGTAATTTATGGTTTTATAAATTTTATTGTTTTGTAATCTTATGAGCATAAGTTTGGTTTTCTTAGAATTAATTATTCAACCTGCGTCATGGGAACTTTATTGGAGATTCACAAAGTCTTCTTGCAGCAATTTTTCTGCATTTTTAAGATCCTTGTGAAACAATTAAAGCCTTATACATAGGATATATACGGCGTATACATAGGATTTTACTCATAAACTTAATATAAAGTTAGACCTAAGAATAGTTGTAAAATACGGATGGGAATACCATCCTTATTATAGTTGTTGAATAAGAATGCTATTTCCATCCTAATTCTATGCTTTATATAAGGTTTACAAGTAAGGCCCATAATGTTTGATATTATGAAACAGTTTATAAATGAAAATAACGTATATTAAATATAAGGCAGGGCACAATATTGTAGTACACTGTCGCTGAAAAATCACAGTTAATGCTTCAAATATTATTTTTTTTAGTTACCAATGATATCAGTACTTTTTTAATCGTAGCTTTTAACTGCATCTTCGGGACGGGAAAAAATATGATCTTTAAACAATAATTTTACATGTCTTATAAGAGTCTTATAGTAACAAAACAGTTTCTTCTAGTTTATACTAACACCATAATACCTATTACTTAAGAAAATAAATTTAACGAAATAAAATATATTTTTCGGGTGAATATAAGATTAGCAAATGTAAAGCATTAAAACGTGTATATTTATTATGGAAATAAAATACGATTGATGCAGAAATCCAAAATATATTTTGAATAACCGGTGACCGGTTTTATTACTTCCGTGGTATTTTCGAGACTGGTATATTTACTATAAAATCAAACGTATTATACAAAAATAGTGAGAATAAAGAACCCAAAATTATAATGTATAATGGTGATTTGAATCAATGAATTTTTGTCTGAAGAACCTTTTTACAAAATGTTATCCTTACTGTTTTTTGTATAATTACATTAAATTAAATAATCATAATGTCAAATCGAAGATATCGCAAAAGCGATAAAACCAATTCGTGGATATTCCAAATTCGTGGATTTATAAATCACTCGTCTTTTATTAACATTACATAATTATTTTAATGTTATTTTGTTTTATTTATTTATTTATACGCCCTGTGGGCTTTTACATTTATCAGCAATACATTCAAGTGCAGTAGCGTAACATAAGTATATAAATCAAATTAAAAACAATAATAACATAAGAAAGACTAAATTAAACAATAATAAGTTAATATAAGAAAATGTTCCCACATCGATATATGGGTATTCATTAAGATACTAAATATATTTACGTGCATAAATGTAAACACATACTTACATACACATACATATGCATATATATGCATACATACGTACACACCAGGGGCAAACCGTGTATAGAAGCGATTATGCGCAGCTTACATTATATTTGACTAACCATAATAATGTTTTATTGTAACTTTATTTACAGAAAAACAAATAAATAATTAACATTTATTTTAAATCATTCCCACCGTTTGTATTTTTATCCTAATATAAATATACATTTGAATAAAACGCGCCCAGCGCTTGCGGTGAGCCAAGAAACTAGCCGACTATTCCAGCTTATTTTTCATACAAATAAGTGTACTATATTTTGAATGTAATACCCCAGTGCGTGTTTTTTCTCCTAGATTAAACTTGCAGATTACACAAATTATTTGAAGATTCTTGATTTGGAAAACAGTATTTCAAACATTATTTCTTAAGGATTATTTTTCTTTGAGATGGTACCTTTGACATAAGACCATAATTACTTTCGTACGTCATATTGCAGGACATATAATAGCGCTCCACGCGGCCGTTTTTAGCACTATTAATAACTAAAACAATGCGGCCAGTTGACATTTCAATTGAATACCTTATATCGACTAAATTCATAGTGGTATTTTTATTTATTTTTTGATGAATTATATATTTAAGTAATGGATAATATATTTAGAAAATATAATATATCACGAAGTTAAATCATTTGAGTTGATATGAAATCATGGATGAGAGTTGTTTTATCACACGGAATCACAGAAAAATATCAATTTATAGTATATATCACTTACATTTTTATTTATTTATTTATCAAAAGCATAAAAAATTAACATATAAATCATCAAGTCCTACTGAACTGCATAAAATGCAGTTCGTCAGCAGGTGCTTATAGTTAAGTTCTAATATATATACATAATCTTATCTCTTAAATTCTATAAGCATATTAAAACTCTTATAACAATGGAAAAAAAAATATGTAATCTACCTCCTATGTAGGTACAAATATATGATATTTTTTTATAGCTTACCTGTAAATAAAATCACCATTCGCCACTGGTACACACACACATATACACATATATATATATATATATATATATATATATATATACACACACATACACATAACATAAATATTCACACACACATACACATAAATATTCATATTATTAAAAAGATACCTAAATATTATAATACAATGAGCTACCACAAAGATTTTTAAGTTGCATGTATTCTGTCGATAGTGTTATTTAACTTAAGTTCAACGAGTGATTTCAATGTTTTTTTTTAAGATTTGAAATTATAACTGTTTCCTCAACTTTTATTATTATACAAAAAGATGTTAGTAAGAATTGTTATTTCTTGTTTTCCTTACACTCTTGTATTTTTTAACCTTTTAATCCCCAATGTAGCGTATTGTCCACATAAACTAAAATATGAAATAAAAACTTTAAAAAATTAACTTTTTTTTTTCATTATTTTTACCAGTATTTGCTTAATACATACATAAAATATATTTTAAGAAACAATTAGAAAAATTAGGCATTGAAGGGTTAAACAATACATGCTTTTGTCAATCTCTATTTTAACTACATTGTCATTTTCTATTAGTTATATTTATTGTGTTTTAGAGAACCATGGCTTACATCACAGTTCTGTGGCTTGGATCTATAAGGGCTAATGTAGTAAATCGCAATATTATAGAAAAGTAATAATTTAGTCATTTTGTGGCATTATAATGAACAGTTGGACGTCTTTGATAACAAATATTATTTTTAAAACATTACAACACATGCATGTGTGACTGTGTGTATAAAATAGTTAAATATACTAGTTTTTTAATTGACATCGATCCTCTACAA
The DNA here is from genome assembly GCF_059751315.1 of Micrasema longulum. Taxonomy (NCBI): domain Eukaryota; kingdom Metazoa; phylum Arthropoda; class Insecta; order Trichoptera; family Brachycentridae; genus Micrasema; species Micrasema longulum. The sequence goes on from NW_028277413.1 coordinate 443,214, forward strand.
AATGGTGGCAAAAAAAATATGAAATCTGACATTAGCCCTTTTAGATCCAAGCCACAGAATTATCATTATGAATTATATAATCAAATTTGAGTGCTTTCTTATATAATTATACATAACTTGGTAGATTTTAAGCTTGGGTACATACTTGAGTTACAAATTTTAAACATAAGACTCTCCCCAACCTGTATCTTCTACTATTACCAATTCCGTATCTAAGTAAATTGTTTGTTTGAATAGTAAATCAATATAAATTTTAAATATAGGGAAGACATGTCGAGTTTCTTTTTTATTTTCCAATGCATACAAGCAATTACTACTGTAAGTAGGGGAATCATAGAAGAAAGTCAACGAAGAAAATAAGTGTTGTAATGGGGGTGAATCCGGGATGCATTCATCTCGCCCTCTTTTACCCTATATTACCTTTAAAATTTACATATACTATTGGTGTCGTCATTTACAAATGATAGAAAAAAAAGGAAAAAAAAAATTACCATTTCTAAAGAGCACGAAAGTAATTGCTGTCTAAAAATATCTGTATATTTTTACTTCAAATTAGACTTACTAATTCTGTACATACCTGTTGAAAAAAAATTCTTAAAAATAATGTTTTTAACATTTATTTTATTAATATCGTTTGTAACGTATTGTAAGCTTTATTTTAATTCAGAGATATCATTTCCAATTGGAACTGATACTAGATTTTTTTCCATCGAAATAAGATAATCCATTTTACTAAATTCACGTTGGAATTCAGTTAAACACCAAACAACATACCGATAACTGACTCTTGTGCAATTGAAATAATAAATAATATACAGACCCTTTTTGTGAAAGGAAATATTTGATTGTTTGTAATAAAACATGCAATGACATATTGCGTTAAATTAAGAAAAATTCCCCCACCAAAAAACATTATTTTTCGTCCTCGAATAAAAGAACGGCCTTCAAACACGCATTTAGTCTTGATCATGTGGGTATATTTTATTTATTAAATAATATTTGCACTGCACTTTTTCTGTTTCATTAAATAATTTTTTTTAGAAACATACAGTCAAAAATGATTTAATTACATAAAGTTGAAGAAGAGACTAGCGAAGTTTCTAAATAATAATCAAACATATTAAATTTTGGTACATTCTTTAATGCATTCGTGCGTATATATATGTGCATATCCGCGAGGGTGTTTAGATGTGTATAAGTGTGTACATCATTAAGCAAGCCAGAGTGTATCGCAGCCGGATAGAATAGAGTCGTAATTTATGATGTTTATACACGGTTTTTTCAGGGCCAGACCGCGAAACTTCAGAAGAGCATTCCTCATGGTAAGCTTTAAAAAAAATCCTAATAAAATTTTCCAGTCATAATTTTTTTTTTTTTTTTTAATTCTAAACTCAAAATGTAGCAAATCCTTCATTTATCGGTCAAGCAGTCCCTCCACAAACCCCTACCCCTCTCCTACCCAGCCGCTTCCCTTGTCCGCGTCTGGTGCGTATCACTTAGTTAGTCAAATACGTCTTTATCGCTTTTTTTTGTCGGGGAGGGTAAGGAGTTTGCGAAAGGGATGCTAGAAATTAAAGATCTACTCCATTTTGAGATACAATTGTTTTTTTAAAGACTCTTTGGAAAAAAAATATTAGAATTTTTTTTTAAACTTACGATAAAGAATATTCCTCTGAAGTTTTGCGGTCTGGCCCTAAAAACCGTGTTTATTGATTTAAATATTATTTATGGAAATATTGGTCTCTTGTAGTCATTTTTGAATCCATGTAGAGCAATGGTTGTAAAACAAAAACAAAAATCCAATCAGACAACGTGTGCCTGTAATTCGCTGTAAGTGGCATTCAGTCAAGTCATGAAAAACTCAATTTTATTGATGAAGACCTGCTAGGAAGGGGAAAACATATTATTATCTGTGCCCGTTCCATACTCCGGGGTATCAAAGCTAAATTCCTTGATTCCACGTCAAGCAATACAATTTGCGAGAGTTGTGCCGTAAGAATAAACCTCGCGTAAACAGAATTGAGCCCCCACAATAAGCGAAGAGGGCACGGGACCCGACAGGGGGCAAACCACCCCGCAGGGAGCAGAATTGTATTTTGATAATAAGTGTGAATAAATAAATAAATAAATAAAAAATAAATAAATATGAATAGCGATGTAATAGAAATAAAAAGAGGCAATCAACACTCGGAATAAAGACGAATCTAAGGTGTTCCCCGAGACAAAGAAAGCCAAGTTTGATTGACCCCGAGGTGGTGTAGTGTTCCTCCCCTCTTTGCCAGGGGTCGGCAAACTGCGGCATACAGGCCAAATCCCGTCCATTTTTATTCAATCCGTTTTATTCAAAACGCCTTTTTTTAAACTCTTGTGTGGCTGTGATTTAACATGAGTCTACGTATAATTCAAGACTAATTTATTTAAATTATGAAGTTGTGATTTTCAAATGGACATAATCATACCAAATTTGAAGACTAAAATTGTTCGAATAAATATGCAAAATTTTAATGCGAAAAATATTTATCCTTGCTATGCGAAAAATACTTAACCGTAGTTATGCAAGCAGCCATAGAAAAATGAAACTGACATAATAGCACCTTTATGAAACGACTGAAAAATCAAATCTACACAGCAGTTGAAATGTTTTTGACTTCGACTAACGATAAACAGTCTTTACATTCGTTTTTTCATACTACAAACAAGAATCTTATTATGTATTTGACAAGTTTTAATGATTTTTAAAGTACCGTCAGATTTTTTTAGTGCTGTGAGTTTTTTTGCAAATTGAAAAATGCAGTTTTGTGATCGACACTATTTTTAGGAGGTGATTATTGCAGTTTTTTGTATGAAAACAGTCTGATTGTTTTTAACTAGACATAGAATCGACCTTACTGCACTTGATAACACCAATCTCTCTTTTTTATTGTGAACTGGCTGCTTTCTGCATAACTACGTTAAATTATACTAATGAAAGTAATGCTAATCTTCTTCTTCTTGGGTTGGCTTGTCAGGTCCCTCCAACGTTGACGATCATTACAGCAAAATCATCTCGGTCCTGCACTACTTTTATATTCCGCAGTTGGGACAACTACTTATTGGATGTGCTCGCCATAGTGATTTCTGGGAAAAAAATACTAGAGTGGTTTCCCGTAAGTTGCCTTCTCTGGTGGATTTTTAGCTTAGCTAGTTGGTTTTGCTCGTAGTTCTGACATGAACTGCCAAAGAACAGTCAGCAGTGGAAGTCCAGGACGTCAAGCCTGGTTAAGGCTCTCGGTAAACATTCGCAATATATGGCCAAGCCGACCGTATTGCCTCTGCTTGATGACATTAAAAAAATATTTATTTTAGGCGAATAGAATTCGAGTTGAGCTTACTGTTTTTTCAATTTTTTGGGGTTTTTCTACAAAAGTTTTCTGACCCCTGATTTTATTGCTCTGCTCTTGAAGAGTGGTTTACTTGTGACGTTGAATTATACCTTTATTGTTTTGTTTTGAGTTGTGTTTCTTGCATACATCTCGTGCTAGGCTGTTTTTGTTTTTCGGAAAATCACGACGCCATGTTAATAAAATTTCTTCCGTTCGCGTTTTGTTTTGAGCTGAGACAAAAATAAGATATTTATAAGTAATTTATTTGCCTTATTGTGTCCTGGTTGGTTGAAACTATTGTAACGTCAGGGTGTATTACTTAAATTATACATTTTCTGTGACCTACATTTAAAATAAGGGGCCCGGCAGGAAATTTATTTAATATAATAAATGACATCTCTTTAAAATCAAACAAAGTTTACGTGAGTCGTTAAACGAATGTGCACCAATGATGTACAATTAGGAAGTTCAGTAGTTTTTTAATTTTTTTTTATTTGTTCATAGTCTTTTAAACTAAGCCAAATTTAAAAAAAAATATGTATCGAATTACCTTCGCTCGATTTTTTAAAGTTTTTTATTTTGAAATTACTCCGTCCGTGACATCACAAGTTCTCATTGGTAAGTTCAGCTGACCGATAAGTTGGCTTTCCAAAAACGGGAAATCTATCACAACACTTATCATGGGTTGATTTGGAAGAACTTGCGACGTAGTTCATTTTTATAATTGTTTTCATACATTTTCAAGAAATTTCAGTCTTCAATTAAATGCTGTAATTTTTACCGTATGCATAAAAACTTTTTTTTACAATTTCCCGTAGCACTGAACTTTCTTATTGTGTGACTCTTGAATGATTCAAATAATTATTGAATACATTGCATTATATATTACATGTTAATTAATAACTTATTATAACTACTTTCAAAATATTATTTGTCTACCGATTTCCAGACTTACCAGTCTAAATTTGTTGCAACAGAGAAGGAAAACATTTTAGAGAAGGAAATTTACTTTACACACTGTGTAACATTCACCATTATGCCTATGTTTAAACATCCACATTTCCTCAACTGTTCCATCTGTTGACTTTTGTGAAGTAACATTGTTGAATAAACTACCTGGTAAAAGAAGTATAAAAAATTGTTTTTTTTTATCGAGCGTTGCCTAGTTGGTGAATTAGTTTAGCCGGATGAATCTCACCCACATGATAAAGGTTTCAGCTCTTTCACTTCACAAACGTCAACAGATGGAAGAGTTTAGGAAATGTGGATGTTTGAACATAGGCATAATGGTGAATGTTACACAGTGTGTAAAGTGGCCACTTGAATATATAATAAATTTTTTATAAATATATTTTTTATGTTTTTCATCCTATATTTCAGGTGATATACTCATGTGTCTGTGTCATATAATTGCTTGTCCCATCTCAACACAGGACTTTTAGTCCCATGGAGTTGGGACTTATTGTCTCAAATAATGTAAATAAACAAATAAACATAATGTACAGTAAGTAATGCTGTAAAACCTATGTTAGTGTCCTGACAAAAAGACTGGTAAGTCAACAATGTTTTGGGTATGTCAAAATGCTTGCAGACTGGCTGGATTTTCTCCCTAGGGAGTTGTTCACATTTGAATTTATTGCAGCAGAGAGGGAAAACATTTTTGGGAAGGGAATATAGAAGTCTGGGCATGTAAAGGGCTTATGACCTGTCATTGGATGGTTCAAGGAGTCACTTTACACACTTTGTAATATTCATCATTTTGCCGATAGTTAAAAATCTACATTTATTCAACTCTTCCGTCTGTTGACTTTTGTGAAGTGTTAATTCAGCTGGTTGAATTATTTCACCTACCAGGCAACGCAATGCCCGAAAATACTTTTGAATTTTTATAATTTTACATTTGGACATACTCAAAATATTGTTGACTCAAAAGACGATAAGAGGCACCCAGAAGAGACATACACGTAGACCAGTCACCTTAATTAAACTTTCGTCCGTAGAGATAGTTGCTCTCGGATTCCTGCCTCTCACAGACCCCCTATTTCTCTCTTCAGGCGAGGAACTAAAAAAGCCATCTGATTTGCATAAGTACATCGTTAAGGGTCGCGGTGGGAAAGGGGAGGGGGCTAATGCGTCTGTAGGGTCGGTAGGTACCACTACCAGAAATGGAGGCACTTTGTCGAAACTATACCCAGTCTTGGAGATGCGCAGGGGTCTTGGCTTGTACGAAATCGTCAAACCGTCCGACAATTTCTTTAGCTTTAATTTGTTGAAATCTGCTAAGAAATGGGCGGGTTGTGGTCGCATTTTATTTTCGTGGACTCTTTAGTCAGTCCAAAGTTACACAAGGCTGCAAGACTAATAAAAATCATTGCCTCAATGCTGATTGTAAACAGAAGGTTCTTTTGATAAACGTAACTAAAAAAATGCTACTAGTAACTAAAAGATACAAAAAGTCTATGAGATTGTCTCAATCGTTAGAAATTTCATTTTTATTTTATTTTTATTTGCCAATGTACTTATATAGTATATCATTAATGCAATTGCATTAGGGCATTCATTAACCTGTCGATTGGCTTAAAAAAAAACATTCTTATTTCAAAATCTTTATTTCTGTCCCACATTTATAGGAAACTGAGGCACGATGACGAAACTGGTCGTTTTCAGTTTTATGCGAATAGAACGGTAACAAAAAGATTGGCTGCTCGGCAGTGGCGGTTTTGAGGTTTAGGAACCATCTTCCTAAAAAATCATAATCCACACGTTCATAATGCAGCGCGTTGGATAACAAGCTTTATTTAATAAATATATCACCGTAAAAACAAGTCTATTTCCTTGTTGAAAATACCGTTTTTTGCCACGCACGGGCAATGCCCACACAATTTTCCGTCTGTCAATTTTGTCGCATCGCAAAAACATCTTTATGTTACTTTACGTAAGTTTAAATTCGTCGCACATATTAATGTGAATATTAATCCGTTAGGCTATAAGTAAAAGAGCCACTAACAATAAGAGCCGGACGTCACAAAGTCATTGTTTTAAACTTTCCTTGGTGAGTCTGATTTTAATGGTGCATCGTAGGTGAAGTAGAGAAATTTGCAGAGAGCAGAGTATTATCATATCTACTCTTGTGTCAGTCGTTGGTCACCTTTGGTAACTAAAGCGCGTTTTGACATTGAGTACGTTTATCCCTACTTATGAATAACTTTGTAATTTTATCAAAACTTAAAAAGGCGTACCGCCGCTTATAGTAATAACCGTTTTTCTTTATATTTAAAAAAAATTCTAACCTACTATAATACCCGTACGCAGTGACAAAACTTAAGGTGAGGAAAGTACATTCTAATCTCAAATGCGGAGAATAACCCGAATGTGAAGACAATAGTATGTACTTTCCTCACCTTAAGTTTTGTCTCTGCATACGGGTATAAGTTATCAATATTTATTATAAAATTCTTTAAGTATTTGAGTAGAAATCATAAGGCATAGCGATTTGTATACTGAAGTCCGAGAACAGGTCAATAAAGCATCACCTGTATCGGGGTTTCTGAGGAATGTAATATGGAGATATAAAGATATGCGGTACCGACAGTAAGGTCAGAATACATATGACATATAAGATACTCGGCAGCTAACGTTATTTTTTGAATCTCCTGGCAGTCACAATTATTATTACAATTCACCAATAACTAGACTACACCGGCTAGGTAACGAGTATGGTAAAGTTGATATATTTCGTCTGTCTTTATATAAATATAGGTTAAGTATTCAAAAGGTTATAAATTAATTTGTATAAAATTTCTTAATATTGTTCTTTATTTACCTTTTTTTTTCTCATGTATCTCTATAATAATGTATAAACTTATATGTATGTATATGTATGTGTGTGTTTTCATATGTAAATTTATTAAATATTTTTCTATGTACCCTATACCTATGTTGGTACATGTCCTGATTTTTACTTATTATTGTATCTTTTAGCTTTTCCTATGTTATCTTTAATTTTGACTAAATTTACATACTTATGTTTCACTGCTGCACTTGAATGTAATTTCTAATATATGTAAAAGCCCGTAGGGCGTGTAAATTAATATATAAAATAAAATTAAAATAAAATAAACATGTGTAAGACCCATCATTACGTTTGCTCTGGAAGCGTAGACTGACACTGTTCGTACCAAAGGGCTACTTAAAACTGCTGAAATGAAGGTTTTAAGGTCCATTACTGGAAAAACTCTCCGAGACCGAATCCGTAATACTATAATTAGAGGTACGTGTGTAATAGAGAGATTGTTTGATGAAGCAGATTCAGAAGATGATACTGGAGAGACTATGTGGACAGAATGAGCAGCGACAGACTTGTGTACACTAAAGCCAATGAAATCTCAACTAGACAACGTCCGCCAGAAGAAGAACAACTAGTTTCCTTCAACACAGATCTTAAAATCTCTTAAAAGACGAAGAAGTATTTGAGTACAAAATATATTGTCTCACTACAAATTTAGTACCGAAACCGCCACTGCTGCTCGGGCGATCTGACGAACGCTTACATGCTAAAAGCCCAGGTCAATCATAAATGGCGTTCAATCGGCGAGACGTCAATCTAGAAAATTGGAGATTTTAGGTAAGCACTCGTATTCGTATACTTTGCATATGCGCGCAGATTTTATGATAAGGGAATAAGGATGATTGATGCAGTGAAGGAGTGGAGGGTGCAGTAAAAATATTTTATTTCCATGACCACAACTTTCTTACCGGTAAAATATTTTGTGGATCTCTTCTTAGATAAGTTACCAATGAAAACACTCCAATATCGTATATGATTTCAACCGAGATAAAACTTTTGAGAATATGGAAGTCTAGGCATTTAAAAAGCTTATGATCTGTCATTGGCTGGTTAAGACAATTAATCACTTTCCACACTGTGTAACATTTACCGTACATTTTGTGTAAAGCTTCGTTTAAAAAATGTCATTAGTCTACAGAGATTAAAACATACCTAAAATAATGTATTATTCATGAATATACTTCTTTGGTTAACTCTAAATAAACCAATCATTTGAAAACTGTTATTTTATTTTAATTCAAATAAATACCTATTTTATTAAATTTATATTTTTAAAACGTTTATTTTTTTAAATTTATTCGTTTAAATATACATTTTATTTTTTTAAAACGTTTATTTTTTTGTATTTATTTAGGAAAAACACAGTGGTTATATAAGAATACAAAATAATAAAGATAGTACATACATCCAGTTAAGGTTTTTCTCAAATATAAAGAGAGAATATACAGTAAAGAGAAAAAATAATATAATATATTAGACAAAAGGAAGAGCAAGAAGGGATGAGGAAATAAAGTGGAGGAGAGGAAGAGAAAAAATTTTCATAATAAAGTTTCTGATTCAAAAATTTTATATGAAAAAAAAAGACGTAATTAAAAGAACATAAACTATATACTTATATGTTATATTTATATGTCAATTTATAATGTGATAAATGTACTTTAACTAAAATATTATTATATTTTATTAAATAAATATCAAATATTTAAAAAACAGTTTTTTCCCAAATTTTTGTTTTTTTTATTTGCTTTGGGAGAATTTTTCCTCACTTTTTTTTAACGTTGAAATTTTGAATTTGAAAACCTTTTCCAAAAAGCAACAAAAAATTCAATTTGACAAAAACTGAACAATTATTTTGTGTAGGTTCTTTTGCAATGAGAATTATTTTAATTCATTTAAGGGAGAGAATGTCATAATAGAATCCATCGTACCTTGGCTTCGACCGCCGGAAATGCAGAGGCGTCGCGACGCTTGGCGGGAAACGGGGTAATTATAAACAAACATCATTAGTTGTTGTAGCTACTTCACTATGAACTTCCGGGCGCCATTTGAATTTTTATTATTTCACTACATTTGTTGCACTTTTGCTCACCTACCCTGTCCTATTTCTTTTTAGTTGTCATTAAATAATTTATCTAATATATATATACGTAAGTTATTAAAATTCATACGTCTAAGTAACCGAAGATTTCAACATAACATTGTCCTATTACATAAAATGGTAAACAATATTTTAGACTGTCCACTATTGTTGAATGAGATTAACATCCGCGTACCAAATCGCAGCACAAGAAACTGACAAATTTTCTTTCCTAACTTTATAATAATCAAAATGGAAGGAGAATACGGATGTATGATGTTTACAATGTTTAAAGATATTATAATGTATTAACTATATAATGATGTAGAATATAAATGCATGTGGCAAGTGACCTCTACGCAAATAGCGCACTAAATTTAGTGAACGCCCATTTGCGGTCGCAGGCCCTAAAGCATGGAATGCTCTCCCAGCAGAGGTGCGAGGCTATGAAAGTGAAGTGATGTTTCGGAAAAAACTTAAAACCCACTTGTTCTCTAAATCATTTGAATAAATCCGTAGCATGTGACAGCAAAATAAATTATTTTAATTAAATTACAAATTTAAAAGCTTCAATTAAATTAATTTAACAATAAAATCACTATGTAAAGCGCACTTGAGGTATTTTATTACGAAAATGGGGCTATATAAGTTATCCATAATAATAATAATAATAATAATGACAACCCTGATATTTTGTGAAAATTAAAGTTGTGATTTAATGAGGCAGTGGTGTCTTAAATGACACATGTTGGTATTTGGACTCGTTTTGTGACTCTTTCTTGACATGTATGTTTATAAAATTATTCTTTCAGGTTTTGTCCTTTTTTTAAATCGTCTAATATTTTTATGCCAGCTGGGTACTACGTCGTTTTGAATAATTACCTCCGTACATATATTTATATATATAATCTGACTTAAGAAAATGACAGTGCATTCTAGAAGCGTTTTCACTTTGTCTTGTAATGAAAGTTTAAAAAAAAAAAAACAGTATCTTAAATATAAAGGAAATAGGTTCCTACTAACACATTAAATTATGTAAGTTGGGATACTCAAAATAATTCACCATGAAACACTTAGGTACTTGAAATTGTCTTAATTTGACTTTCCCGCCTAAATTATGTATTTACCCCAGTTTTACAAAAACATGGCGATAATTTCTGCCGACTAAATGCTAGTGTTAATTTACTACGGCCAGATTTTATACAACGCGATAATTTTAAGATTACATTTTCATTAGCAGCGATTTGACGACTTTTAAAACCCTAAATCATTGTGTTTTCTGTCTCGAGGACGATCACGCGACTTCTTGTCCTCTAGTCGCCATTTTGCTAAACACTTTCCGAAGCCATTTAAACTCTGGCAAAACAACAAAGATGTTTCAATAAAAACATTGTTAACACCCTGAAACCTGAATACAATCTGGCAGTTGGAAAAAATATCTGATTTAAGATAATTATTTTTATATTTTGTAATGTTATATTATTGTGATAATTCATTATTACAATTCGTACCTTTGGTATTAAGTTTTACATAAATGCATTTTTTTCTCATTCATTACATTTACTTTATTTCATTAACTTTATTATTATTACAATATATATAAAAATACGTATTTTTATTTTATTTTTTATTTGCAACTTCTAAGTGCCTAATATTTCTCAATCGTTAAATTGTTTTTATTTTAATTTCTACAATGTACTAAATCAATAGCTTAAATCACTGTGTTTAATTGATATTGACTCTTTTCACTATTTTAGTTTATATATATATATATATATATATATATATATTCCTACTTTCTGTATGCAATATATGTAAAAACTGATTTTTTTTTCCAAATAAATGAATAATGTCCGTTTTTTTTTCTTACGGGTTAAATGTTATTGCTATGTATATTTTGCGCAATGTGTTTTTTTATTAGTATCGGAAATAATCATCAGTTGCAAATACATACTAAAATCCATTTTATTGAATGGAAAATAACGATTGTAATGATAACCACTAAGCATTTGACCTCAAATAATGCAAATATCGTAATAACGGAAGGAACGAGAGTCGAACAATCAAAATGTGAATGCCGTTTTAGGTAGAATTAAGGATTGCAATCTAGCGGACAAAAATAAACGCCGTAGAGAAGATTACAAACAAATAGAAAACAATAACCCAACATTATTATTTGATTTATTATGGGAAAAGTAAAATCATAAATTTAGTGTTCGTTTGAACATATATACGGTCTCAAAGGGTTAAAACTTATGTTGTGAACGTTCAGAGCCAAAAACAGACGCGTAACCTATTTTACAAACTGCATTTTAGTACGTAAAATCGTGATTTTTAACAATTTTCTTTGCGTAGTGATTAGTGTAAATGTTGATCATTTATCAGTAACTTTTATTGGTACCTACCTAAATGGTTTGCAATTCTGTAAATTATGTCATTGTATATTAACTCCATAAAATTTATATCTTATAAATAATAAAAAAAACATTATTAGGTATTAATAAACATATTTTTTGTATTTTACTAAAAATAACTATTTTGCAACTCTCTTGTTTATTTCTTGATTTTAAATACATAAATAGCTTAAGTTCTCTGTGTCCAATCGAATAAAGAATATAATTATGAGTTTGGAATAGAACCAGAACCCTGATCGAATGTTTTCGACTCGATTGCTGTTCTCGGGTAAAAATCCTGAATCAGGAGATCCTGCGATCGATTCCTGGTTGGCCAGACTTGAAAATACGTAGTTTAAATGTTTTTTGAACTGCAATATTTCATCGTCAATGGGCTAGTTCCTGAAGCATATGACTGACCACCTTGTATGTAATAATCAATCAACCCAATGTTATTTCATCGTGCCATGTACATTTGTATGATCGTCTAAGACCTATACAAACGAAAAGTTACTGTTTATATAAAATAACCAGTCTTATTTGATTTAGTTGTGGTCGAGTACCGGAGAATACTTTTTTACAGGCGGTTTCTGGATGTTGTGGTCCCATAGGTAGTGTCACGAAATCCGGATCAGAAGTCCGAGGTTCGAACTCCGCTCGACAACAACTTTTTCCCATTTTACTTGGTTTCTTAAGAGTAAAAAAACAATGCCCCCAAATTAAAATATTTTATTTACTCGGCTTTTGAACAATTATAGGCTTGTTTAAAATAAGCAATCGTTGCACCTTTCACCATTCTGCATATTATGTTTCGATTCTTCCGTCTGTTGATTTCCGTAAAGAACTGACGATCAATGTAAAAGTTAAATTTAGACCTCGAAACTATTGTCAAATTATTTTAACTTTTGACGTAGTCAGAAATCGAACCGAAGGCTTAATTTATACTACGAGATACATAAAAAAAATATGTCTACAAAAACTACCCTTGGCATTCAAAGGCTAGATAATGTTTACTAACATTTTCCACACCCTTAATATTTTGACACGTTGAACCCACGTGTTTCGTTATTTAACTGTGTTTTGGAATTACCCGATCGTTTAGTAAAATATTCAAGGTAAAGATTTATTACGGACACTTATATAATATATTATACTCTCATACATCTAATAATAAACTTAACGAAGGTAGGCTAATAAACTAACTATCCTAAAAACGTATTATTATAACACAAATAAAATACATATGCATTTAAACATACATTTAATTTAACAATTGCTTTTCTAAATTATTGTTTTATTTTAAAAAAACATGTATATATATTAGCGTTCTTATAATTTTTTAATTTATTGCAACAGAGAGGGTAAACTTTTTTGATAAGGCAATGTGGAAGTCTAGGCATTTACAGGGCTTATGAACTGTCATTGACTGGCTAAGGTGGCCACTTTACACACTGTGTAACATTCACCATTATGCCTATGTTTGAACATCCACATTTCCTCAATTCTTCCATCTGTTGACTTTTTTTTTTCTTTTATTCAGGAAACACAACAGTACGGTTATATAGTTTTATAGTTAACACAGTTAGACCTTACTCTAATGGACCAGTGAAGTTTCCATATTATATAATAATTATATCTAAGGTTATCAATGAAATATTTTTTATTTTATTTATTTATTTTTAAGTACAAAAAAAGAAGAAAAAAAACATATATGGAAGTAGGTAGTTTAAAAAATAAAATTAAAGTAAAAAATATATTTTTTAATGTTGTAGTTAGTATTTACAAATGGAAATAATATTAAAAATGCAGAAATTTTTTTTTGCAAAAGTAATTAAAAGGTAATAATTTAAATAACAAATGAAAAACATGCTCAGGTGCAAAAAAAAATATTTTCACAAGGGAAAAACATATAAATACATACATATTTTAAGGGATTAAAAGAAACGATAAGAAGAATCTTTAAATGAAATATAAGACAATAAATTTAAGATAATTAAAAAAAACATCTTCAAAAATAATGACACATTATAGTAAGAGCAGCAATATATTGTTTTTAGAAGCAATTCTAAAAGTAATTAAATTACTATTACTATTGCGAAGTAAAAGAGCTGAAACTTTATCATGTGGGTGAGATTCACCCGGCCAAATCAAAAACAATAAATAAAAAACTAATAAACTTTGAAAAACATGACATTTTTAAAACAACATTGACACTACTAGTTAACTTAGACGGTGATTTTACATACACGGTGATAGATTGCCATCGAAGACATACTATTTTACCCGAAAAATGGACTATTTTGAACTAAAATAAAATGCAAACCGTAATAGATTCACCCTATCTTCATTCCCCCGACCAGGGTAGTTACTAAGCCCGATTATTAAATGACCCGGGGAACAACGATCTCAAGTTTCAGCACAGACGGAAACGCAACAAACTTTTTAATTTGAATTAATTAATTTATACTTGAAACCACCTCACCCTATTGCCCCCACAATCTAAACCCCCAACCCTTGGACTGGCGCCTATGACGGGTGGCTAAATGCAGTTAATGTCATTGCTGTGTTATATTGATGGTGTGTCAAAATATCAAAAGATTATTTTAATTCAGGCTTTATTCTTAATTTACATTAATTAATTCCTGAAGACATAAATCATTTAATTATTTTTTATTTATTCATATAAAGATACACGTAATAATTATTTTTTCATCGTTTTCCTTACTCTATAAGATCAAGAGCCCAGTGTGAAGTTGGGAGTTGGAATACAGCATAATAAATACCAATTAAAATCATTACTTAAGTGTTATACTTGTTTTACTGTTTATGCTATTGTAACGTACGCGTTACCACGATGAAAGTTTCGCCGGTTCGTCACCCGCGTCTGCCGCAGTCAAGCTTCCCGGCGTAAGTGGGAAGCCGCCCTCCCAGACAGAGCCAAAGACAAAGTCGGAAGGTAGGAGCACAGCTGCGCCGACCGCAAGTCAACCTCAATAGCCCTGAAAAGGACTTTCCACCCGGTCCAAGTGGTGCAGAGAGGCGAAGGCAGTCAGCAGGCAGAGCGGAGCGAAGAGCGAAGTGCAGGAAGGCGAACAGGACGGAGAACGGAATAAAACACGTGTGAACTGTTCAGAGTTAGGAACTCAACTGATTTAATATCTCCAATTGACCGCCTTATAAAGCGGTGCGCGTCGGGCTCCGTGAGTCGGCCATCCCACCCGCGCCGGCTGCCTCGGAGTGGTGGGGGTAATCTTTCCCCGCCACTCGCTACATGCCGCCGGCCGCAGGTGGCGTAAATACGGGCGCTCAATGCCCGTACGGGCCATTTCGTCGGCAGCCGCGACGCGCGCAACATGACATTTACATAATATATTTTTGTACATTTTATTCATTTTAACCTAGCTATTTTTCCCCGGTAATACTGAGGCCAGGCTCGAAAGTGACCATTTTATCTTTATTGAGAGCCCAGCCATCAGTTCTATACATTTACCGGGGATCCTTTCTAATTAATGTATTATTTTAATTTATTCGATTTTACGCGTCCGGAACACTCCCCCCGTGCAGCTAGTCTGTACTATTTTCCTGCTGGGCGCGTTGTTCCTCTTCCTTCATTAGTACGGCGATCTTCACCGCTGGTCTGGTGTAGGTGCCGTTGGTGGTCCGCACCTCGACGACTCGTACTTGTCCGTCAGCTGCTGGTTCTGCACGGGTGACTCTGCCGCGAGGCCAAGAATTCCGCGGCAGATTTGGGTCCATGATGAGCGCGAGGTCCCCGATCTGTATTGGAGGCGCGGGCTCGCGCCATTTCTTCCTGTGCGCCAAGGTGGGAAGATACTCCCTCAGCCATCGGCGCCAAAACATGTCGGCCATTTTCTGGGCGATCCTCCATTGCTTATGAAGGCAGGCCCCTTCTTCCCTTTTGTTATAATATGCCAGAGTTGGCTGTGTGTTGGCTGACCCGAGCAAGAAGTGGTTCGGGGTCAGCGGTGCTTCGTCGTTGGGCTTGGTTGACACATGCGTGAGCGGGTGATTGTTCACGGTGTACTCTGCTTCAGCCAATATGGTTTTGAGGGTCTCCTCTCTTGGAGCCTGCTCGTTGAGGGTTGCGTGGAGGGCTCGTTTTACAGATCTCACGAGTCTTTCCCACGCTCCCCCCATATGAGGTGATGAGGGCGGAATGAATTTCCACTCAATTTTGCGAACTGTAAGTTCGGCGAGCATTCTGGGGTCCGCCAGGAGCTCGTCTACGGCCTGTTTCAGCTCTTTGTCCGCTCCCCTGAAGTTGGTAGCGTTGTCCGAGTATAACGCGTGTGGGCAGCCTCTGCGGGCGGCCATCCTTCTTATGGCCATTATGGCGGAGTCGCTTTCGAGGGACGACGCTAGCTCCAGGTGGATCGCGCGTGTGGTGAGGCAGGTGAACAGTGCCCCATAGCGCTTTTCTTTTCTTCGGCCGTTGGTGATCATCATCGGTCCGAAGAAGTCAAGCCCGCAGTGCGTGAACGGCGGCGTCCTGAAGGCCAGTCGGGCCTCAGGCAGTTGCCCCATCAGCGGGGGTTGGGGCCGGCTGCGCAGCATTTTACACAGCGGGCACCATCGTGTTATCTTCCTCACAGCCCCGCGGAGTCGCAGGATGAGGTAGCTGGCTCTCAGGTCGGCGATCGTCCTCTCGACTCCCGGGTGGCCACCCTTCCGGTGGCTGTGCGTGATCAGCAGCCGGGTGTATGGGCAGGTCCCGTCCATGATAGGCGGCGCGCTGCAGTCCTCTGCGAAGCTCTGTGCCGCTTGGATGCGCGTTCCCATCCGGATGACTCCCTCTTCGTCTAAGAAGGGTGCCGCTGCATGGAGGCGGCTGTGCGGCGGGATAGGCGCCTTTCGTCTCAGGAGCTCCAGCTCTTCTCCGAAAGCCGTCTCCTGGGACCGCTTCAGCAGCATGATTTCTGCGGCCCGTGTTTCTGAGGCGTGAAGTTCAAAGGTCCCCCCTGGGGACGGCAGGGACTCGTGGCGGCGGCATCGTGCGATGAATCGCAGCACCCATGCCGTCGCCCTGACGAGTCGGGTCCACGACGAGAAGCGCTGCACCTGGGGTAGGGCCTCCGTCCGTCTGATGTGGCCCACGAAGTGGCGGGGTTGTTTCCGCTCCAGCGTCTTCTCGTCCGGTTGTTGTAGTAACTTCTTCTCTTTCGGCCAGTCGGCTTCCCCTTTTCTCAGGAAGCCGGGGCCTCCGAACCATAGTCCCGACCTCGCAAGGTCGGGTGGGCCCTTGTCGCGGGTCCCTATGTCGGCTGGGTTGTCCTTGGTGGGGACCCATTTCCAGTCCCGTACGTCTGTGAGCTCGTCAATCTCGCCCAGCCTGTTTGCGACGAACGTGCTGTACCGCAGTGGGTCGGTTCGCAGCCAACACAGGACCGTGCTCGAGTCCGTCCAGAACACGGTTTGGGTGATGAGAGCTCGACTCTCTTTTTTTATGGTGGCGGCCATCCTTGCCGCTAGTAGCGCTGCCTGGAGTTCTAGTCTAGGCACTGACAGAGGCTTTAGGGGGGCCACCTTGCACTTCGCCATTGCGAAACTTGTGGTATCGGCCCCCACAAAGTATGCCACTGTGCAGCATGCCTGCTCTGACGCGTCGCAGAACACGTGCAGTGTCACGGGTTCTTTCTGCCCTTGCAGCGAGCATCTCGGTATTGTACAGCCGTTCGCTGCCAGCAGGTCGCGCCATTCCAACCACTTTTCGGCGTGGTCCGGTTGCAGCGGTTGGTCCCAACCTGTGTTTGTCCTCCAGATGGCTTGCAGCAATATCTTCGCCCGTATCGTGAGGCACGCAATGAAGCCTACTGGGTCGAAGATACTCATGGCGGCGCTCAACATGCCGCGCTTGGTGGGTCGCTCCGGGATGGCTGCACTTTCGGCTCCGTGCCGAAATATAAATAGGTCGCTCTTGGGATCCCATACGATCCCGAGGACCCGCTCCGTCATTACTTCTTCCCCTATGGTGACTGCTGTATTGGCCCGGTCGTCGGCCTTTACTTCTTCCAGGACATCTGGTTTGTTTGAAGCCCACCCGGTGAGCCGGAACCCGCCATTGCCGAGTACGAGGGTAACATCGCGTACCAGGCTTGCAGCTGTTTCTTCGCTGTCTGTGGCGTCTAGGTAGTCATCCATGTACATATTGTGCTCGATCGCCTCTGCTGCGGCGGGAAATTCTTTCGCGTGTGCTCGTGCGACTGTGTTTCGCACGAATTGCGCGCTGCTGGGTGAGCACTTCGCTCCAAACATCATGGACGCGAAGACAAACGTGTCGGGCTCCTGCCCGTCCTGCGTCCGCCATAGGAACCGCTGCGATTGCTGGTCGGCTTCCCGGATTCTTATCCGCAGGAACATCTCCCGTATGTCGGCCGCGATGGCTACTCGTCCCTCTCTGAAGCGGATCACGTTTCCGAGGAGGGATGAAAGCAGGTCAGGTCCCGTCAGTAGATGGTCGTTCAACGCCGTCCTCTGGAACTGGGCGGCGGCGTCGAACACGACCCTTATCTTGCCAGGCTTGTTGGGGTTTGTCACCGCGAAGTGGGGCAGGTACCATTTGCGCGAATGGTGGGCGTCTACCTCCTCGCGGCTTAGTTTGACGGCGTATCCCTTTTCAATGTAGTCCGCCATCTTGGCGCGATATGCGATCGCCAGTATCGGATCCTTCCGTAGTTTATTTTCCAGGGAGTGCAGCCGCTTCATGGCTGCTTGCCGGTTGCAGGGCAAAGAATCTCCGTCTTTCGCCCACAGTAAACCGGTCTCCCATCGTCCGGATGGTAGTTGTGTGGTTGAGCTGCTCATGAGCTCCGCCGCTCGCACATCTGCGGCGCGGCAACGTTCCAGGGTGGTTACACCTAGCGAGTCAACGGCGAAGCTCTTCTTTACCAGTTCCGCTAAGTCCCTTTCACCCTGGCCGTCTGGGGGTAATTCAAAGGCGGGGTGTACAGCCCCGCCGTAGGTGACGGCTCCTAGGGCCGTCTCGATGGTTAGCCGCCCGTCCTCTTGTAGGACTGGCGGGCCTGTAGATACCATTAGGGTGGCGTAATCAAGACCGATTAACATCTTCGGCTTGATGCCTGGCCCGTGTGTCTTGGTGCTCTTTCGGTTGCGGTGCGGCAGATCCATGACCCGCACCGTCTGTGCCTGGACACCAAATTCTTTGTTTCCTTTAACGAGGATTACGGATACACGCTGTGATTGTAGCGTGTCCGTGTTCCCACTGGCACCGATGAGTCTCAACTCCTCGCAGGCCCCGGTGGCGCCCACTGCACGGGCGACATCCTCCTCGAGGAGAGTTACCGATGAACCCTCGTCTAGTAGTGCGTGGATCTCCATTGACCCACGCGGGCCCTTCAAGGTTACTGGCACTACCTTGAAGGTCACTGGGACTTCCGTTCGCCTTGTCAATAAGACTTGCTCGTTCGGCGTACTGTCCACTCTCTCGCGGTGTAGCGACCGATGATGCCGCCCGTGGCACTCGTCGCACTTCGCCGCTTCACAGGTGGTCGTTTTGTGTCCCGGTTCCAGGCATCCGTAGCACACGAACTTGGCACGCACAATTGTCCACCTCTCCTCTACCGTTTTCCGGAGAAACTTCCGGCATTGTCCGAATGCGTGTCCACTCATGTCGCAGAACAGGCATTTTTTGTCCTGAGTGAGAAACACGTGCCTTTCTTGGGTACGCCTTTTCTCCACTCGGGCGGGTTCCGTGCTGATCCCGATGCAACCCGCATTCGGTATTGCACCGGTCAGTCTCGCTAGCCACAGTGCCAGATCCCTGGGGGTAGCTTTCCTCACGGTATCCGCTCGTGACATAATCCACATCATCCTCTCGACTCGTGGCAGCTTCTGAGTCATCTCGGACAGAAGCTTCGGGGAGGAGAGGTGGCTTCCATCGAGGCCCTCTACGGTCGATACGACGTTTCTTATCGCGACCGCGTAGTCCGTCAGGGCCTCCAGGGATGCGTTGTCGGCCAGTTTAGGGAGTTTTCTTATCCGCTCCAGTACTCTGTCCACGACGATCTCCGGGTGTCCAAAGGCGGCCTCTAACATCTTCACAATGTCCGGCACATTTCGGGGATCTACCAGCAAAGACGACACTGTGGCCTTGGCCCGTCCTGTGAGGGCTCGTTGCAGACGGAGAATGTTCTCCGCGTTTGTAAGGGAGCACATCTGTGTCGATTGATCAAATTGCGCCTTAAATATTCGCCATTCTAGCGGGTCGCCGGAGAATTGCGGTAGATCCCTAGCGCCGGTTTGCCTCGCCATGAACGTGTGCCACTCCGGCGGCTGTCTGTATTTCGTCACAGGCTCGCCGGTGGCACCCGGCGGCATGTATTCCGTGGGTAGCCCCTCTTGTACCCACGCGCTCACCGGGTCACGAAACTCGTAGCCCCCCAGTGGTATAGTACGTGCCGCTACGGGCTCGCCTGGCCCGGCGGCGTAGCGTACGTCGGCGTCCTCCCTTCGGCTGTGTGCGGGTGGCGCCTCATTGTCCCGATGCCGCTCATTGTAGCGGCCTTGTAAATGTGCGTTTGTCGCTCCGGCGTAGGCCGGCTCAGCGGCGTAGGCCGGCTCAGCGGCGTAGCGTGTGTTGGCGGGCTCCTTCATCCTGGAGTCCGTCTCTGCGACCGGGTGCCTCCGTGGCACCCCGTCTCTCACCCGGCCGCTGTCGTAGTGGCTCGGCGGAAATGTGTACGCCGCTCCGGTGTCCTCCGGATCAGCGGCGTAGCGTGTGTTGGCGGCCTCCTTCGTCCTGGAGTCCGCCTCTGCGACCGGGTGCCTCCGTGGCACCCCGTCTCTCACCCGGCCGCTGTCGTAGTGGCTCGGCGGAAGTGTGTACGCCGCTCCGGTGTCCTCCGGATCAGCGGCGTAGCGTGTGTTGGCGGCCTCCTTCGTCCTGGAGTCCGCCTCTGCGACCGGGTGCCTCCGTGGCACCCCGTCTCTCACCCGGCCGCTGTCGTAGTGGCTCGGCGGAAGTGTGTACGCCGCTCCGGTGTCCTCCGGATCAGCGGCGTAGCGTGCGGTGGCGGCCTCCCTTGCTCTGAAGGCTGCTTCCGTGTCGGCGACAGGGCGCTTCCATGCGGCCCCGTCTCTCACCCGGCCGCTGTCGTAGTGGCTCGGTGGATGGATGTACGCCGCTCCGGTGTCCTCCGGATCAGCGGCGTAGCGTGTGGTGTGGCGTGCGGCGGCGGCCTCCCTTGTGCTGAAGGCTGCTTCCGCGTCGGTGACAGGGCGCTTCCAAGCGGCCCCGTCTCTCGCCCGGCTGCTGTCGTAGTGGCTCGGCTGCTGGATGTACGCCGCTCCGGTATCCTCCGGATCAGCGGCGTAGCGTGCGGCGTGGCGTGCGGCGGCAGCCTCCCTCGTACTGAGGGCTGCGTCGGTCCTAGACGCGTCTGACGTCAGCGGCAGCGGCTTGTGAGCCGGTTCCGACGTCCCGTGCGATGTGAGGTCCCTCTCGATGGTGGGCGTGAGGGGGGTTGCCATGTCTCGTCTGGCGTCCTCTCTCGCGTTGGCGGCCTTCAGCGCGGCGATGATCTCGTTGAGGCTGCTCACCTGCCTCTCGTGATGTGCCTCGCGTTCCTCCATCTGTCGGCGAAATGTCGCCGATGAGATGGACCGCTCCGAGGGTGCGGATTCCTCGTCCGAGTCCTTTTGTTCCTCCAGAAGTCCTTGATGAGGCTCCTCCTGGCAGTCGTGTGAAGGCCCTGGCTGGGGCTCCTCCTGATGTGCTCGTACAGACCCCGGTTGGGGCTCCTGAAGCTCCTCTTCGTGCTCCGTGCCGGCGTCTCGACGCGTTCCCGAACGCGTCGACACAGGCGATCTGTTGACCGGCATGCTGTAGGTGTGTTGTAGACTGGAGACCACTGGCGACTGGCGACGATCCTTAGCTCCGAAGGACCAAATGTAACGTACGCGTTACCACGATGAAAGTTTCGCCGGTTCGTCACCCGCGTCTGCCGCAGTCAAGCTTCCCGGCGTAAGTGGGAAGCCGCCCTCCCAGACAGAGCCAAAGACAAAGTCGGAAGGTAGGAGCACAGCTGCGCCGACCGCAAGTCAACCTCAATAGCCCTGAAAAGGACTTTCCACCCGGTCCAAGTGGTGCAGAGAGGCGAAGGCAGTCAGCAGGCAGAGCGGAGCGAAGAGCGAAGTGCAGGAAGGCGAACAGGACGGAGAACGGAATAAAACACGTGTGAACTGTTCAGAGTTAGGAACTCAACTGATTTAATATCTCCAATTGACCGCCTTATAAAGCGGTGCGCGTCGGGCTCCGTGAGTCGGCCATCCCACCCGCGCCGGCTGCCTCGGAGTGGTGGGGGTAATCTTTCCCCGCCACTCGCTACATGCCGCCGGCCGCAGGTGGCGTAAATACGGGCGCTCAATGCCCGTACGGGCCATTTCGTCGGCAGCCGCGACGCGCGCAACATGACATTTACATAATATATTTTTGTACATTTTATTCATTTTAACCTAGCTATTTTTCCCCGGTAATACTGAGGCCAGGCTCGAAAGTGACCATTTTATCTTTATTGAGAGCCCAGCCATCAGTTCTATACATTTACCGGGGATCCTTTCTAATTAATGTATTATTTTAATTTATTCGATTTTACGCGTCCGGAACAGCTATGATACATCGCCTCTGTTACTTCAATACTTTTTTTATTTAAACCCTCTATTTATTGTTAATTTGATGCATACCTATGTTATAATTTCTTATTTAATTTTTCTTTATTATTTCCTTATTTTCAGCTGATTTTATTTTATGTATCTATATTTTTTATATTGTATTCAGGTGTTTTGTTTTATTATAATTGATTTTCAATATGATTTTATACTTTGTTAAAGCTATAAGCCGTAAAAGTTAATAAATAAAATAATGAACGATGAAAGCATGCGTATTATTGAAGAATACTAAAAATAAAAATTATTAGATAAACATAAATTTTAATAAACATCTAGACAACACGCTCAATAGTATACAAATCCATGCAATGTCTTGCAGCAGTCTCCTGCAATTGTCTCTTCTCTAAGGCCAAATTCAAACATGTATGTACACTTCACCTCATTATTACTTATTTACGGACAGGAAACAACTCTGGCGAAGCCTTCAATCTGTTCGTGGTGACTGTATAGCAGAGACATCTAACACAAGCGCTACTGCCACTGATTTTGCCGACTTTTTTACAAATAAAGTCGAAAAAATCAGACTGGCGTGTAGTTCAGCGAAAAAACCTGTAATTTTAGATAATGCCCTTCAAAAATTCAGTAAATTTGAACCAACGTCTATAAATGAGGTTAAAAAATTGTTGCGGCATTACCCAACAAACAATGTATATTAGATCCGATGCCAACATGGCTTTTGAAAAAATGCATTAACGTATTAGCTCCATTTTTAACAGATTTATTTAATACATCCATGGAGCGCAGCATTGTTCCGAGAGCCATAAAAAAAGCAAATGTAACTCCCTTTTAAAAAATTCTCAACTAGATGTGGAAGATCTTTCCAGTTTTCGCCCTATTTCAAATCTTCCCATCGTATCAAAAATACTAGAAAAAATAGTTTCTCACAGGCTCGTTAACTATATCGAGCGGAATTCTTTATTTTCGGTAAGGCAATCGGCATACCGACGTTTTCATTCCACGGAGACGGGAGTGATAAGAGTACTGTCTGACATTATAACGTCGGTGGACTCTGGTAATCTGGTGTTGATGGCTCTTCTGGACATGAGTGCTGCATTTGATACTGTAGACCATAATATTTTGCTTGAACGTCTGGAGAAAACTTATGGTATCCGTGATCAGGCACATATGTGGTTCAGTTCATATCTTAATAAAAGAGAATATGCAGTCGTGTTCCAGGGTAAAAGCTCAACCAACTTTCGGGTGTCTACAGGAGTGCCTCAAGGGTCAGTACTCGGACCACTTCTCTATCTCCTTTACACTAAAGATATAGAGAACATTATCAAAGAATGTGGATTGTGGTCGCACTGCTATGCAGATGATACGCAGATTTATTTTTATTGCAAACCAGGCGAGAGAAGTGTGCTTGTCAATTTAATTGATGGATGCATCAAGAAAATAGGAAACTGGATGGCTGAAAACAGACTAACATTAAACCCATCAAAACTGAACAACTGTGGGTGGCTTCAGCCAGACGACAGAATTTGATCCAGGATACGGCTCTACCCAATGTAGGGAGTGCCGTTTTACCCACCGTTAAACTACTGGGAGTTTTACTCAATTCTGACCTATCTCTTGACGCTCAAATTAGTAGAACGATAAGTTCATGCTTCTACCAGCTGAGACAAATTAAATGCATACGCAAAAATTTGCCGGTTGATGCCGCCCGTCAATTAATAAATGCGTTTGTAGTGTCTAGAGTCGATTATTGTAATGGTATCTATGCAGGTCTACCAATGAACAAAATGACTCGCCTACAATCTGTATTTAATGCCGCAGCGAGACTTATTTTCGGAATCTCTAAGTTCAGTCATATCACTCCACTACTTCGGGAACTACACTGGCTACGTTTTCCACAGAGGGTCGAATACAAACTCTGTTGGCTTATGTATAAGTCACTGCACAACTCGGCTCCGGAATATCTAAGGGAACTATGCATTCCAGATGAACTAGCTGACAGGCGTCTCACGCTTAGATCAGCTACGTCTACGGCGAGAGGAAAAGTTATTATACCTCTACGCAAACAGCGCACTAAATGTGGTGAGCGCGCATTTGCGGTCGCAGGCCCTATGGCATGGAATGCTCTCCCAGCAGAGGTGCGAGGCTGTGAAGTGAAGTGATGTTTCGGAAAAAACTTAAAACCCACTTGTTCTCTAAATCATTTGAATAAATCCGTAGCACGTGACAACAAAATAAATTATTTTAATCAAATTACAAATTTAAAGCTTCAATTAAATTAACTTAACAGTAGAATCACCATGTAAAGCGCCCTTGAGGTATTTTATTACGAAAATGGCGCTATATAAGTTATCCACAATAAATAAATAAATAAGTACCTACAGTCTATTTAGTTACAAAAAACCTTAACATTTTTACATGCTGGTACGATTAAATTAAACCCCTACTTAAAATATTCTATAAAAGGTAAACAACTTGAAGAAGGAAATCGGTTGTTGTGGCTGTTGTTTTCGCACACAATCCATTCGTGAGGTCCTGAGTTCGATTCCTAGTAGAGTGGACGTTGAATATTGATTTGATAAGTGATTTTACACTGAAGTACTTCATTGTGCTTAAATCGGCACCTGAATCGTAAGATTCATCACCTTACCTTCATGTAAAAGATGATCGACGCTGCATTTGGATTACCGATGTAGTGTCCTATACACCATCGTGTGCAGATAACGGGTTGATAATGATGATGAATTGCCTATATTATTTATTTATATTATGAAAAATAATAATATGTTTAAAAAAATGTTCCGATTAACGTACCCAACCGACTTAAGTAATGACGTAGATACTAGGTACCTATTACACATATGGTTTTTAAATATTTTATACTGCTACTATGTTTTATATTATCAAAATACACGAGTAAACTTAAACGACTTCAGAATACATGCATAACCATGCGCTCACTAGCTGCAAGACTTGTTGTAATCTAACTTCTATTTTTATAAATTATTTTTTATTTATTTTTTTAAAACATCACCTTAACTCTAAACTTCATTGTCAAATAAAAAAAATGTGAATAGGGTCTAGATTTCTTACTGTCTACGCGCTCTGTAGCTGCAAGACGTGCTGTAATCTAGCTCCTTTATATCATAATTGGAGACGAGGAACTATAATCCCAACCGTCCATGCGCTCTGTAGCTGCAAGACGTACTGGGATATTTATTTATTGTACAGCGCCCTTGAGGTGATTTTCACAAAAACGGCGCTATATAAAATATCCAAATTTTTTAATATATATAGAACGTATATTTTTGGTCTTAGGGAATATAATCACATTTCTGATTATCGTAGGCTACTGAAATGGCTCAAAATAAGACAGCGGAGAGACTACCACTCCTTCGTACTTTGATTCACTGTACTTGGTAGTCCTAACGCACCTATATACCTCCTTAAAAAATTTCAACGCTTATCTTCGTTATATTTCTTAAAGCATCTTCGTAATACGCATCGACAATAGAGAAATATCACATGCTACGAATACCGATAAAAATATATGAACTGGATTTAGAAAAATTAATTATATTTTCAAAATCAATATGGATATTGTGGAGAAATGTTTTTGTACATAATGTAAAAAGAAATTTAATATAAATGCGTTGCTATAAAAATCGTGATATTGTTCTAAGTAAAGTTCAATGGCCAGGAACAAATAAATTATAAAGTATTAGAGGCATGGCCAATGGGATGACCGTGTTTGCGGGAATTCAAAATTACATATTTAAAAGTATGTTTTATGGTCTTAATATTAGCAAAACACTTTTTTACTTAAAAAATGTTTTTAAAAAAGTCCTGTTCCTCTTTCATCTTTAACTCATTTGGTCTATGCGGCTCGACTGTGAAATCATCTCCCATCCACTATCAAAGATGTTGCAACAGTATGTCTGTTTAAATCACGTCTGAAGAAACATCTTCTTTCTCTTCCTTAATATCTTTTTCCTTTCCTCTTTCCTCTTTATTCCTTTTTCTCATTGAATAATATTACTAATTTAAGGTAGTTTTTGTAAAAATACAGTTATGTCTATTTTTGTATATCTTTGGCTTTTTTATTTTTATTATCTACATATTAAAACTAATATTAAAATGATCCAGGGTCTACAGTATTCTATAGTTAAGCGAATTGTACCTGCAGAGATTTACGAACGAAGAAGTAATAATGATCTCCTGTACAAAACAATCAAAACTCTGCCTGTCGCTTCACGTCTAATGATGGCTTGGTAGTACCAAAAGTATGTAATAAATATGGAAATAGAACTCTCAAATATTTGGTACCTAGAATTTTTAATTTATTACCAAAAGAACTTAAATTTAACTCACATTGTAACAAGAGCAAAATAAGAGAGTGGCTACTCGATCAAGAGTTTATATATGAATAGTAGCTTAGGTGTAAATATTTTAATTTTTCATATATTTTCTTGTATTTAAAAAATAAATTTATATATTATTATTTGTATAAACATGTTTATTCTGATCTTTCCGGCTGTTAATTTTTATCTGTTATTCATTGTTTTTATAAATGTAAATAATATTATTAAGTCAGTATAAATATAATCTTCACCAACAAGCTACAAAAAGTGGCTTGGTGGGATTTTAGTTTTATTAAAAATATAACAAGTGAATTTTTTTTAAATTGTATAATTATGCTATTAAATAAATAAATAAATTTATTTCGTCTTGTTACTTGAATTATTTAAATAAAACTTTAATTTTATTGGGTGGTTGGAAGAAATTGCTATTTGGCAATAATTCCGCCAGTGTACAATTTACATTACAAAAAGTTAAATAAACAAAACTGTTGTCTTTGAAATCCGGATATTATACTTACCGGAACAAAGCAGTGGAATATAAACAATTTTAGGATACTCGCACGTGTTTGAAATACGGTGTTTTAAAAATATGTTTCAAAGATGTTGACTAATATAATAGGTGTGCTATGCTTTGTACTGCCATTTTACTTTTATTACAGTTAAACGTGTAGTGAAAAAAGTTTACATAGAGTAAGAATAATCACATTTACAAATCGAATAGGTACGTAACTTAGAATAACAGGGGTCTAACTGTACTAAGTATATTCTAGAGTTATTCAAAGAAATATATATAACTACATACGTATTATACTGCGGTCATAAGCAAAGAGGCAGTTTTTTGTCATAAATCACAATATGAGTAAAAAAAAATAAATATGTTGGAATTTATAAATAAGTTAATATGGAAATGAGCAGTAAAAAAAAAATTCACTACGAAAAACGATATAATGTTTTTTTTTAGTTTTTAATCAGTAACACAATATTTATAGGTCCATGCGCAAAAAAATCAGTGTAGATATGACACACGCAGTTTCTTTAGAAGTTATTGACATACGGTGTTTTTATTTATGATTATTTACATTATTTTAAATTTGAATAATATTAATAAATACTAAAAAGTGTCATATCTCAAAATATGACTTGAAAAAAACTGCCTTTTCATTTAGAATGTTTGTAGCACTAAATAACCCCGAAGAAGGCAACTTGTTGCCGAAACTGGTCGGTTTTGTAAATGAAAAAAGTGGTTCATAAAACAAAAAACATTTTTTTGTATTAAAAAGAGAAATTCTCGAGTTCTTATTATTTACGCAAATATAACAATTTTCAGACCATTTCCCATAAGTCGTAAATAATTTGCGCTGGAAAAATGGAAATCGAGTTGTGGTAGAGTGAGATATGAACCTTGGATCTTTGGCCCGTGAGTATACTATACTACCACGGGACCACAACTCGGTTTAAAAATAATATATGGAACTGCCTTTTTGCTTATGACGGCCGTAAAGACGTGACAAAAATAAAACATCACGCCATTTCTAAAGTCTATTTAAAATATTTAAGGTTCATACAGTAGACACTCTTTATAAATTTATTTATTTATTTTACATAAACGGCATAAATTGCCTTTAACATATATTGAACATAAATATGAAAAAAAAAATACGTATATTAAAACATAACAAAAAATTATAAAATTGCATAACTATAACAATAGTAACAAGTTGGTAAATACACATAAGCAACCAAAAATATTAACGAAATAAATACATAAATATGAAAAAACAAAAAAAGGAAAAACATTTTTAAATATAAAGAAAAGTTTAAGAATAATATTGCTAGAGAAAAAAATAAATCAGACTCGTTTTATAACTATCAAGTCCAGAACCAAATATATCAGCCTTTCTCATACTGATTGCCATATCAAGGGAGCCTAGGGATAGGCGAGTGCATGTGATAGTTGGTTCTAGAACTTGCAGAACAAAAAGTAGGTCTGTGGCGGGTATGTCGACCAGGTTCACGGAAAAAAGAAAAGAAGAAATATATAAAGAAGAAAAAATAAAAGAATTTGAGATGAACAAGTCACGCAGATACCAATGAAAATAGCTTTGTATTCAAAGGTGTAAAAAATTATAATAATCTTCCCAATGAACTAAAAACTATTAAAAATAATTTATCAATTAATAAATATAAAGTAAATCTAAAGAAATTTTTTGAACACGTGTAAAAACTACATTAAATTTTAATCAGTATGAATGTATTATTGTTTTATGTTTTTTCTTTATATATCCTTTGTTTTTATTTTTTTCTCATGTACTCGTATTTAAAATTATATAAACTCTTATAATAAACAATAAACAACTACAAAAATGTAAGTCACTCTACAAACATAAGGGTTAGTCTTTTTTTTTGAGAGTTACTGTGATAACATTTACTAGATGTGTAAAAGTAGATATGTTTAGAATTTTTAAGAAACATGTACCTTTTATGAAATTTATTTAAAAAAAAACAATTTTTGAAAAAAAATCCCGGTAGGAGTAGGCAATGAGGACAGAATGCCATTTCTCTATATCTTTGCATACAGACCTCACTTCCTTTTAATTCATACATCTTCTCATTCACGCACGACGATTATTCCTACTATTGACATATCTATCTTAAAATGTTTGTTGAATTTGATCTTCCATGTCTTTCTGGGTCTTCCTCGTTTACTCCATCCAACAACATTCTCATCGTTAATCCTTTTAGATGTTCATTCTACATGTCCGAACCATTGCGGCACAGTTTTGTTTGTCATGCGGTTCTTGTCATGAGATCGCATTTCGATACCATTCATTTCATTACATTTATTTTTCCAATTCCTAGGAGGGTCAACATGAAATATATCAGGTGATCTTACACTGCAATATTTCACTGTCCTTGGACTAGCATCAGAAGCTTAAGACTGATCACCTTATCTACCCGTAACTCGTGAACGAGATACGCTGCGTATGATTTGTCAGTACATGTCCCATGCGCCATCATGTGCGGATTAGGGTTTAAAAATAATAATATTAATAACGAAGTACAGACCATTATTTATTACATTTAATTACTAGCCACTCCTATAAAACATGATTCTTGCACTTTGTTCCGTGTTATTTAAGACGGGAATATTTTTGAATATTTTTCACGTCTTATGATCTTAAACAATAGGGTTCTTCGCCATTTCTGTTGCATTGTCCTCAAAGAATGACGTTTGCGATATTACCTCCGTCCCTCATCTTTTTTTGTCAGCATCTCAAAGGGGCCCTTATGAAAAACTAATTGTTTTTGAAGCACAAATTCATTATTGTTTAGGGATTAGCAAACTGCATAATGCTTTCGTATGTTTTCGAGTAGGTACATTAAATAATATAAAATATAAGATACTGGTTTGGGGCAAAGTTAGCCCTTCAAAATGGAGTCCTGGAGTCGACCCTTATGTATACAAGTATGGAATTGAAGAAACAACGATGAAAGGAGGCTGAATGTTCGAAACACAATCTCTGTGTGGTAAAACAATATATTATGATATTTTATTTTTTTACCATGAACGGTAAATCTGCCTTTTACAAAAATTTATAATACTCACATATTTGGCTTAATATATATATTTTTTTAAACATAAATTTCCTTATACCTAAGATTTACATAAAAAAATTAAACCTAAAAATTATGCAATATTTATATTTTAAAAAATAATTTTAAAATTATACAGCATATTCAGTAGAAATTTTAAATAATTCAAGAATAAATGTAAAACACAAAATTAAATAATAAAACATTATACAGTAATACAACAAGAAAATCATAAGTACTGTTTCATACAGCTGGGCAAAGTGAAAAAAAAACTGTATATATTATGAAATGCATGAATAAATAAATATAATTACCATTCACCATCTTTGAAAAAGTTCAAAAGGTTGGTTCTATAGGATCAACACCCTACACTAAATATATTAGATACGTGGAAATAACTATTGCCGAGTTTATGAAGTCTGTTTAATACGGCATTACAAGTATACATTGTCCGTGAATTGTTGCTACAAAACGGTGGCACCTGTCTAGTCATTCTTCCAGGCACCCTGAAGTTGATGAGAGTTCAGGGCAATTCCATATTGAATTTACAATTTTGAATAAATTTTAAAGGTCTATAATTTTTATTCTATCATTAAGTTTTAAAAAATTGAGATATTGCACAAATATTGAGATCTGGGCATTATGTATCACCATCATCATTCCCTTTCAGCACCTAATGGTGCAAGGGCACTGTATTGGTACTCCAACTGCAGCGTATCTTGATCATATTTTTTTGTTACACCAAGGTAAGATGATCATCAGTCTTACGCTTCAAGTACCAGTCCGGGGACTATGAAATATTCTAGTGTAAACATACCCTTTTCAATAAATAATTCAAATCAACTATGTCGGGAATAGAACCCTAGACCTCTTGCATGGTGAGCATACGCGCTAATCAAAACGCGACCAGGCCGACGATATAAATACTATCGATAAAATCTGCGAAATTCTTTAAGAAAGAAGTTCTGCTTTGGTCAACATGTAGAGCAAATGGACGGCGAAAGAATGACAAAAAAATAGCTTAAAAGTGCCTTTGTTACGAAAATGAGGCTATGAAAAATAAAGATTAATCATGCCAATGTTAATGGATATGGAAAACAAGAAAGAGCGAGGAAGACATGGTAAGACCAAATCCAGCAAATACCTGGAGATCGACATGTCAAAAGTCGGAATAATCGGTGCGCGAGCATGAAAAGTTTCACAAATATAGAAAAAGCGAGGTCTGTATGCAAAGACAAAGTGAGGTGTCGTTGTATCCTCCCTGCCTTCCCTTACGGGGAAATAGCGTGGTAATTTTTTGTTTGTTTAAAATTGATTCGAAAGCTCAAATATCTAAATCAATTGAAGTTTACTGTATGGTAGAAAGAGAAAGACATGCTTTATTTTTGTCCAATTTTTGTTAAATTTTGTTTTTTTTTGTTAAAATGAATTGGGTTGTAGTCCCGTAGCTAGTTTTGCGGACTCACGGAGCAGAGGTCCGGGGTTCGAACCCCACTCTACCCCAACTTGATTTCCATTTTCTAATAGTGAGTTATTTACAACTCGCTGAAAATAGCCACCAAAATTTACTTATTTGGGTAGTTATAAGAACGCAAAAATTGTCTTAAAAAAAAAAAATGCTTAAAATATTCAAATTAATTCTAAAAACATTATATGAAATTGAAATATTCATAAACAAAAAAAAACGTCACGCCGTTAATAAAAATAAGACTAAAATATTTTTTTGAAAAAAAGATTTTTTATCTGAAAACACCTATATAACCTAACTTTTTCAAAGCTGGTGAATGGTTATTAAACCTCAAGTATAATTATTATACGCAACAGTGCTTATTGATTTTCTCGTTATATCAATCCTTTAAAATTTATTATTATTTAATTTGATTTTTACATTTATTTTTAAACTTGTTTTCAATGTGTTATATAATTTTTAGTGTTTCTAAATCTTGGGTAAAAAGTATTGTATGCGTTCATTAAACCAAATATGTTTGTATTATAATTTTTGTGAATTATATTTTTGCCGAACATGTAAATACAATGAAATAACAATATCGGTAACGCGAAATCAAAATTACGAAATAAAGAATTTTAAAAACGGTATTATTTATTAAATAAAAGGCAACCTCAATCCAATAGTAAAACGCGGGATTTTTGTCGTTTTCAGATGACCATACACAAAAATACGACGGATTATTATTTTTATACCCTTGGGTTATTTTTAGAGGTAGGTTAAACTCAAGGTGTGCGGGGAATTCGACGGTAATAAAACCGACGGTAGGGTAAATTTACCCGAGAACACGGGAAGTGTGCCATAATGTGCTGCTGAAGATTTTCTCCCAACAGCCGGTATGCAGAATCATTGCGCACAGCTGCAAGGAAACAACTTTGCAAAAAAAAAAAATGAAACCAAATTAACCATCCGAAGCAAGTAGGAATTGTCACGTTCTGAGTACACGTGCCTTACCTCAACTAAAATGAGCCGAGCACCTATAATGTAAAATATTATTACTATGGAAACTTATACAGCGAGATTTTTTTGCACCTCATTGCAGCCCAAAAGGCCCTATTACCGTGGTAACTTACAGCGCAGGACACCCAGGCTTGAGAAAAATCAAATTTCAATTTTTGTGTGGTCACCGAGAATCGAACCCGAAACCTTCCGCGTGTGAGTCGAACGTCTTTATTACACCGCGGAAACCGCGATTTTCGTAATATAATACCTCGGAAGGACAGGCACCGTAGCGCAGTTGGTTAAACGGCCAACTGCGAAACTGGAGAGAGGCAAAACTAGCAGTTCACAATGGAGTTCTACTGCCAACTCTAATGTATGGGAGCGAAGTAAGGAATTGGAAAAATAATTATAAAAGTAGGTTAAATGCTGTCAAAATGTGATCCCTTAGGCGAATGTGTGGTAAATCGATGTATGATAGTTGCACAAATGTCGAGATCCGTGAACTATGTAAGGCTGAGACTTGCGTTATCGACAGAATAAAGAAAGGGGTGCTGCGTTGGTTTGGACATGCAGAGCGAATGGACAGCGAAAGAACATGGCACGATCAAGTCCATCAAATATTTGAAGATGGACATGTCAAGAGTAGGAACAATCGGCGCGCGTGCATGAAAAGATGTATGAATGTAGAGGAAGCGAGGTATGTTTACAAATACAGAGTGATGTGGCGTTCTATCCTCTCTGCCTACTCTTACGGGGAAACGGCGTGATGGTTTGTTATTGTTGTTGAATTAATCTTTCGGTGACTGAGGGAGAAGCATCGGAGTTGAGTTTTTTTTTTTTCAAAATAATGATAATAATAATTTGA
Organism: Micrasema longulum; assembly: GCF_059751315.1. Taxonomy (NCBI): domain Eukaryota; kingdom Metazoa; phylum Arthropoda; class Insecta; order Trichoptera; family Brachycentridae; genus Micrasema; species Micrasema longulum. The sequence continues at coordinate 476,821 of NW_028277413.1, forward strand.
TGCAAGTAAAAAAACACAGTATTTGCTACCATTCGTGTAATTGCGACTTACAATTTGCCAAACTCACGGTGAAAGGGGCAATAAAAGGAAATAAGTTTTATTTAATGATATAAAATTGCAGTTGATGAAATTGATATTTAAAAAAAAGAAACCCGTTTATCGTGAGAAAAAAAACAGTTTAGACCCACTTGCTTTAAAACGGTTTTCAACCATGTGGAGGTAGTGCTTTTACTAGACATTCTACTAAAATATTTCAAAGAAAACAATGAGGAAATGTATAAGTGTCGGCCTCGTGGTGTAGTGGCCAGCGCGTTTGCCTACCATGCAACACGGAGCTCTTGGCCTCATACAGTTAGGGTCACGTTTGTTTTTGTAACATGTATCTTTAGATGAATAAATAAATGAAAATGGACATGTCAAAAGTCGAAATAATCAGCGTGCTGGTATGAAAATACGTACCAATGTAGAGGAATTGGGGAATGTGTGTAAAGGGGATTGGTATGGCGTTCTATTCTCTCCGCCTGTCCCTTTATAGAAACGACATGAAAGTTTGTTTTTGTTGTTCTATAATAATAAAATTTGACTGCGGAACATAAATGATTGTACCTTTCCCTAGGTAGGGAGACCCCTACTTGTATGAAGTAAGAAAGCACGTTAACAACACATGTGGACGAGATGATGGACGAATCCAGAAAAGGTCCATAAATGGGAACAAAAGAATCGAAGGACAACCTTAGAAGATACATATTTTTTTCTTTCGGAAGATCTTACCGTTTGCCTCATAAGAATAACGAAGAATTATAGGCACAGCTGTAAATGTTAAAACGAAATTGGCATGAAGTAGGACAAAAAACGTCATTACAACCCTCGTTTCGAAAATACGAAAATGTTCATTTTTCAATTTGGATGTTGAATAATCTGTCGGGCATGGAATGGTGAAGATGATGATGTCTATAACTATGCAATGGATATTTTTCAAAATTATGCTTTATATTAAGAGGATACGCGGTCGGAGAGAAATTTGATGAAGAGGTATTTCAATTCAGTTTAGTGCCAAAATACGGCGTTTATTGGCAATAAAATTAATTTTAGTACGTACTTGCCATACAAAATAAAACAAAATAAGTGACATGTAAAAATTGCAAGAAAATATTCCTAGCAGCATCACTGGATATAAACAATTTGAAAAATTGCGTATCTCAATGCGTCAATAACTGGATGTCATCAAACAGACTCAAACTCAATCCGACAAAAAAGCGACAACACCTTTAGACTGATCTCCAATTTCAATCACAGGTTGTGATCTTACTCCTAGTATAAATGATTATAACTACTGAGTCTTCAATTAGATTCAGATCTTTCTCTTCTTTCTCAGGTCAATAAAATGGTAAGTGCTGGTTTCTTCCATCTCCGTCAAATCAAATCCGTACGGAGAAATATTCCTATAGACGCAACTAAAGCTGTTGTGAATGCTCTAAAATACCAAACTGATAAACTTCAATCTGTTTTTAATGCAGCAGCGAGGCTTATTACGGAAGTCAAAAAATATCATCACATCTCACAACATCTTTGAGATTTGCACTGGTGAATAAAATACAAGCGCTTTGCTGGACAGTATTCAAATCCCTTCATTCAATGGCTCCAAAATACCTATTGGGCCTTTGTATAAGGCAATACTCGAAAAATCGTTGATGAATCCACCTGGTTCAAAGAGAAGTATAAAAATTAAAAAATATTTTCAGGCGTTGCCTAGCACCGCTTTCCCGCAACAAAAAAGGTTTCAGCTCTTTAACTTAAAAAATATCAACTTTTATTATTATTATGGCTAACTTATATAGCGCCATTTTTTTAATAAAATACCTCAAGGGCGCTTTACATAGTGATTCTATTGTTAAATTAATTTAATTGAAGCTTTTAAATTTGTAATTTAATTAAAACAATTTATTTTGTTGTCACATGCTACGGATTTATTCAAATGATTTAGAGAACAAGATGGACAACAGATGGAAGAGTCGAAGGAATATAGATGTTTAAATATAGGCAGAATGCTGAATGTTACACAGTGTGTAAAGTGGCCACTTAAACCAGCCAATGACAGGTCATAAGCCCCGTGGATGCCTAGACTTCTATATTGTCTTCTGTAAAATGATATTTATGTCTGTTGTAATATGTTAATACATTCAATTTGCCGATACCCAGGACAAATTCAAGAAATAATGTTTTTTTTCTATAGAGCATGTCATTATTACAATACCATTCTCTCCGGTCACGCAGACATTTTTTATCTCTTTTATACTAAATATAGAAGATTCCTTATAAACGTTTTTATTATATGAGTACGTCATTAAACCTTCTTCAATATTATTTCATCATTTTTTTCTTCTTTTTTCATTTTCTTATTTTAAAAAATATAAAAATAAGTACCTACAAATATACTTATTTACCATATATATATTTTATTTTTATGAATTGTTATTTTATTTTTTTACTTTTATTTACTTTATTATAATTGTTTATTGTATACACTTATATATTTTATTTGCAGTTTCTTAATTACTAACATTTCTTTATTTTTAAAATTTATTTAATTTTATTACTAGGGTATTGATTGTTTTAACAATTTATGTTCCAATATACCCTTATCTTCAACTGCTGAATGTCAAAAACTGCTGTTTTTTTCCCAAATAAATGCTGAAAACTGTTTTAATTTATTTCAACTTACGCCTGATTGATTTGAAGTATTTAATTAATAATTTGTGATTAAAATAGATACATTTTTGAATAATATGTGCGTTTTTGTTCATCATTTGGTTTACAGTATTCGGCCGAATATCAAATATTAAAAACTGTGGCCGAACACCTAACAGTTGCCGAATATTCTTGGCAAGTCTACTCAGTGTTTATTAATCATTCACAAAAACTTTTTTAAGGCAAAAGTTCCTGAGTTTCGTTGATTAAGTAGGTATTATTAATTCGTCATAAGTTTGTTTATTATTTTCCTTACACAAAAATAAAATTAATTATTTTCACAGACTCTAATTTCGAATGTTCGAAATTATCACAACGAATTTAAAAAATACTCTCCGGAGGGCGGACGGATTCGTTTCACAGAACCGCCACACTATCCGATTGGCGCCACCGTACGGTATCCCTGTTTCTTTCTCTCTCTTTCGCTCCGTTCTGTGTCGACGCGCTGATCGCGACCAAATACGAGTTGTTATCAAAAGGATAACGACGGTCGCAAAGGAGTTTTTGCTAGCGGTGAATACGCTCCGAATGTGACGATGAGGGTATGTATATTTGCGGCGTGAATTCAGTGATGTTGAAGCGTTGATTCCAGATTTGTTGTATTTGAAAACGGTGTTCGTCTCGCTCGCTCCCGCGGGATCTCGTAGTGGGGATGCGCGGTGCGGACGCTCCCTAGGAACGGCGGTCCGTTAGTCGGTCGGCGGACGCCCGCCGAGTTCGCAAGGTCTTCTCATCCTCCGCCGTGGCATTCGTTCTCTCGCCGTTACGAGGGGCGCACGCAGCGTCCGATAGTGATGGTCGCACGCGGCGAAAGCATGTACGGGGGCTATGGTGACAGTTATTCGTATCGCCTGTGGAGTTTGGCCCGCGTATGGAGCTCCTGCCAATGTGAGTAGTAGAAACGCTAAATTGCCCAAAATAGTGAATTGTACTTTTTATGTGTTTTTTTTATAATTTTCGCATTTTTACACGCTTTGCAAACTTTTTAAAGTTTCGTCAACATTCGTCGTTTCCTTCGCTGACCCGAGCATTCTCCGTTCGAAATGTGTAACCGCGTCTCGCGATGTGAAGTCTTGTCGACTAAAACTTCTAGAAGAAAAATAAAACAACATGCCCGAAATTTACGCGTTCAAAATAACGACTAAAATTTCAAAATCACTGAAATCACGTATCTTATAACTTTTTGTACCTACCTGTATTTGATTAATTTTGAAAGCCGCAGCTGGTTAAATTAGTGATTTGTCAATCAGCGCGTCCTATGTTCGGCAAACCGATCGGAAGCGACTCGGAGGTGAGGCGAGATTGATCTGTGAAATAGTTGTAAAAGTTATTCTTTATCGCAAGCATAATAAAGCACCGCTCGTGTCAGTTCGCAGTCCCCCGGTACACAGATTACAGTGAGTCATTGGGAGATTGCGACTTTACCTAAACCCAAACTTGCAAACAATCCCATATCGCTAGCTCAATTTGCCATCTTACCTCATTCCTCATTAGTCGTCCGATCTCCGTGCGTGAAGTATGTAGTCGTGATCACTCTACTGTCCTTGTGAAATAAACTACTCGGGTCTTGTAAACTTTTGTGTCGCTATTATGCTAAGTACAAAGCCGTGATAATGAGGTGTAAAACAATGCCAACATCGACAGCCGCAAAACTTGCCGCATTTCGTAAGCTTTTTATTTTATTTTTTTGTTTTACAACCCTTTATTTTTTACCTTTTATCAACCCTTTTTTTTATAATTCCACTCTGTGACTATTTTTACAAAGCCACCTTGACTTTTTTGACGATTTATCTGTAAATTTATTGTGCAGCTTTTCAAATTTTATCTTTTCTGTTGGAATTCAATAACGACATTAACAAAATATATGAATCTATTAATCATAACTGACTTCCTAAAATATGTTTTTAACTCATTTTGGAATTTATTGCAACGGTGAGAAAATCATTTTTGAGAATGGATTATAAAAGCCTAGGCATTTACAAGGCTTATGACATGTCATTAGCTGGTTTAAAATCGTCCATTTTAATTTATATTCCACTTATTAATATGTTTAATACCAATGTTAAAAACTTAAAATTCACCCTATGGAATTTAACTACCAACTTTCGCAACTTTTTTTTACCCTTATTCGTTCACCACCATAAGTACAAACATAAATTCTACAATACAAAATAATTGCTTGTTTGTTGACCAAACAAATTACTGAATAGACCCAATCCTCTTTTCACACCTCAATTATCTACCACTTAGCTACCTGTCCAATTGTCCCTACACTTGTAAGATTTTACCGCTCACCCTTGCAAAAAAATAATACCTGTCCCAAGATTTGTAAAGAAACTCCCGAACGTTTACATAAACTAACAATACGCGTAATAATGACGTACCTGTTCAATACGCAATAATATTTAAGGTACTTAAATACTACTTAAGCGACGCCTATACCTGTTTTTATTTATCTCGAGACCTTTGGGGTTCTAAATTTAACAGTCGAGTAGTTCATTCAAAGGTATCCATTATTATTTGTGTTCATTCCCCCCTTGTGTGTTAAGCGATCCTTTTCTTTCGCAGACCGGTTTCTTAGTACGATGTCCCCTCCACTTGGTTAGTGGTGGGGCATCAGACCGCGACCGGTGAGATCTTATAAAGAAACGCCTTCCGAGTGCTTTCATCATGGCTTCTCTGACAGGATGCCTCGTGTTTACGGTTCGTTATATCGTCCATTTTGATTGTGTTTTAAACCCATACGGCAGGTGGCACCTACTGTTGTGAAGACAAGTAACTTGCATTAGAAAGGGCACGAAATCATTCTATATTTAACACGAATAGAAGAATTTCCTTTGTAACTGTTGTGTTCTGAAGGTATCAGCAGTTTAAATATATCTCGTGTTATACGTTCTAGGGTTAATTGTGTGTATTAAAAAATAACGAAACCGTAGTTAAATAAATAAGATTACCATACATTATATGTATAACATTCATAAAATAGTGGTTACCTAAAGTAAAAATGCGTATTACATTATTTTAATTTTACAAAAGTCTTACTTGCTCATGAAATACACTGGAACCTCGTTTTGCGAGGTTTCGAAATAACACGGTCGAAAAGAAGAATATTTTTATTTTTTTTTACATTAAAATTTCATTTTATACTGTTCGTTACATTGAATGCCCTATACCGCTCATTTGGCATATAATATATTATGAATTGTAAAAGTATTTTTTTCTCACTAATAAGTACAATAGTAAAAAAATAAAATTGAAATCCCTAATTTATTTTTATACGTACAATAAAACCTACCTATCCAACATTATTTTTTTAGTACCTACCTTTATAAAAAAGTGCTTCCGATTAATTTGTTTTACAAAGGTGAAATTGTGATTCTGGAAATTGCTTTGTACCTATCTATCTCTAACATTATTTAAACATGACTAATTTTTTTTATGGAATTTAAGAGTTATATGGGCAACATATTTATTGAAGTATTATTTTACACCTTTATAAAATTATGATTTTAATAATCCCTGTGTTATAAGAATATAAATATATATTTTTAAATACCTATTTATTTAATAGCCTAAAACAGTTGGTAGGTACTTTCAGAAATTATATTTATTAACAATTACTTATCCCAAGGTTAAAAATAAACAGGCCAAAAATAAATTTGTATCAAGTCGATAGGTACCTATAAATATTAATATTCTTTTTGCAATATGCAGGTATCTTTGTACAAATAAATAATTAATACTTGCGTATTTGAATTATTATTTGTTTGAATCTGAATAAATTATAATTATAATAAAATGTTATAGAAAATACATTAAAATTGTGTATTTCGTTAAGGTACTAACTCATCTTACCGATAAAAAAATTACTACCTTTTAAATCTTCAAATCCTTGTTGCAATTAAGTCTTTCTAAAATAATTGAAATCATTATTTAAAGCACTAGCTTTCTGATTGCCCGTGCTAATAATTAAACTACGTATTGGTGTAAAACTACTAAAATTAATTTATTGTACTGACCGGTTTCAGAACGTGGCTTGTTTTGTCAAGACTTGAAAATACACCTAGGTATTTTATTTAAATAAGTTTGATTTTAACCCTTGACCGAGTTATATTAATTGTACACAAACTAAAAACGTAAATATTTAAATTATTTAGCATATTTTTGACAAAAATTTAAAAATCGAAGTAAAAAAAGATTAAAATAATTTCGTAAAATTTGTGTTCCCACTACGCAATCCAAAATTCGGCGTAAAATAATGTGGAAGGATTTGTGCGTATCATGAAAAATTCATACGTACATTGCCATCTATTGTCAAGTAGCGAAAGCTGAATAGTTCTCGGAAACGTCACAATGGCAGCACTGAACCGAAACATTTGAAAATAATAATATTGAGGTATATTATACCTGTTTCTCTTCCAAATCTCAATGGTATGTCCCCATTTTGACGCGATGTATTTTCCATTTTAATCACATGTCTCATCCATGCCAAGAATCCAATAAAAGACCTCCATTACACCGCGTATTGTGTAATATAATTAGTTAACAAAATTATCATTCATATAAAATGTCTTGTACGCAATATTTTACGCTCATAATTAGCTTGTAAGATTTAAATAACCCATGAAAATAGGGACCAAAAAGTTATCTCAGCGTTTTAAAATAATGAAAATAAATGTGCGCAATATATAATACACACGATTCACCTTAGCTTAGCACTAACAAATTAATAATGCAAATTAAAATTATTAAATCATTTGATCTTTATTTTTAATTAATTGTAATGTTGACAGTTAAACCATTTTAAAAAGAAAGGCTACAAATAATATTTATTCAAAATTTTTGTATTTATGAACATTTATTCTAAATCTCTGTATTTACGGAGAATTCCAAAATAACTCAATTTTATGGTAAATGAGTGTTCAAAATCAACCAAAGGGAGCATGATCAATGTTACACATACGCAGAGATTAATGTCATATTTTAAACCAGCAAATAACAAGTCAAATAACACATAAATACCCAAAACTAAGACTTGTACCATATTCCTTAACCAATATTTCACGGAAAGAAAATAGAACCCAGGTCGTCAAGAATGATTGGAAAACGTACTAACCACTAAACAATGAAGCGGTCATCTCCACTCGATTTCGTTTTTCAGAATTTTTCGCCTTAAAGTAGCATAGTATAAAATTCTCGTCCAGGGTCCTGGTTTTATTTAACACATTTATTCTCCATCACAGAACAGGACACAGAAAACATGAATCTCACTTGATTATATTATTTACATACATTTAATTATTTCGTTTTAAAACTGCTGACGTTTTGTTTAACTTATATTTTAAAATATTTGTCATAATCGTGTTGCAAAGTAAACATTTAGGTAGATTGTTAATACATAATGAATAACAGTGTCACAGAAGTACGCTAAATTTTCTTTAGATAAGGGCGTTCCCTTTGCCATAGATTAGCATGTTATTTTAGCTGACTAAATTAATATCTGATGTAGATTTTCTACAATACACATCATTTGTCAGCCATACTTATCTAAATTGACAAGATTAGAAGATAATCTTTCATTAGTAGTTAAAACATTTTTTCTTCCAAAAATTAAGTTACCTACTTAAAAAAGTATCCTGTATTAAAGACATATTTCTGCCCTTACGCACTATGTATTTGTGTTGCATTACACACACATTACTTCATTAAGACCGAAAAACCTCATGTTATTATGTCAATTCAAGAAATTATTTAAAATGTTACAAAAACAAACACTTTAAATTGCGAAAACAAAGAAACGCCATCCATTACACCACTTCAAAACTTGAAAATAAATACGCGCACATAAAAAAAATTCATAAATAATCAGTAAAAAAGATCAAGACATCTCGATCGAAGACCTTAGCAACTTTTGAACTTCTCGACTTGGTTGTTTTGTATTACTATCCTCCTTATAAGCGTCACATCCCGGAGCAGCAAGCCGCGGTGTAAGCAAATGAAAGCTAACACAGGAATTAGCCGTACGATAAACGCACCCTTTGAGTACGTGTCACCATATATTGTGTACAACAATACCTCCGTTGAAAATAACAATTTTAATACTGTTGGTAATTCATAATCCAGGCAATATCTCCATATAATTTTGTTCGACATGAGAAATTACTGCAGTCTTAAGTAGTGAATTATGGAGAGACTTAAAATAAATCTCGTAATTTAGGACTTTTCTGATGAATAAAAGGGACTGTAGTTTTGTAACGCTGCCCTTTATCAATAATGTTAATTAATTAATATGATATTGTTAACACCAGCAACGCATCGCATATTTTGAAACCAAGTGCGCAATATTGATAAATAAATCATCTCAATTTCTAATATGATGACGTATGACGTATAAAAGAGATAATGCCGCATAACTGGTAATGTAAAGCAATTTTACTAAACACTAGGTATAAACATTTATCTAAAATAATTTACTTTTCATTTATGGTATCTTGGTATAAACGTCTGTTCAACTATTTATTTTATTTTATTGAAATAAACGGCACTTAGTGCCTTTTACACATTAGTTACAAATACAGTTAAATATACATACATGTAAGTAATATTATTTAAAACAATATTATTAATTTACAAATTAAAAAAGTCTAAAAAAGATAAGCCATAAAAAAAATAATACCAGTTATAGAATTAATTAGAAATACTTTAAACCAGTAAAAAAAAAACACTAAACGATAAAAAAATAATTAATTAAAAGTATTAATAGTTAAAACTAATACTTCGGTAAATAGTATATATTTAGGTATAAAAATATATAATGATGTAAAAAAAAATTATGAAGAGAAATATTTTGTACTTGTACTTGTACGAAAAAAAAAACGCTTAAAAAGAAGTTTAAACAATTTTGAACAATAGTAACAAATACTTATCTAGAAACTATCTTATTTATTGTTTATTTTCATATATATGTTCAGTTTAAATATCAAATGTAAAATAAATAAGTACAGCTAAAAAAACTCAATCAAAAAACGTTTTTTTTTTTTAATGTTCAAACATCACTCGATTAAAAATACATTTAGGTAACAAAAAAGGTCCTGCCTAAATACAGAAAATTCCTTGCTAGTCGGGATCCGAAACAAAGAACCTCTCCCATACGTTTTAAAACAGTGAAATAAATATATATTTTAAAAAAATACTAGATCTGCGGGAATTTTTATTAAGTTTTTACAGCGTTTTTACTGATTAGTTTATCAAAATAATGAATTGCGGCACTCTAATTAAATTCGACGCTAATTCCTTAATTAATAATAAACTTTTTTCCTCAATACGTTAGGTATTACAACAGAGATGGCAAAAGGTGAATACAGTCGTATACACGGGGCTTATTACCCGTCATTAGGTATTATTAATATTACTTAAATATTTTATCCCGAACTTTCAGAATTGAAAAACAAAATCATTCACTTAATTGTAAAGTAACATGACAATCGAACAACTTTGAAATTGCGTTTGCCTATTCGCCATTAGATGCGGATGCAATAAATGAGGAAAGGTGGACAATTTTTAACACATGATTTCATTACTTCGTCAAAGTATTAAACGATGTATTTTCTCGTTTATAAATAAAATGGTGTATCCGGTACAAAGTAGAAAAGGACCATAATTTTTTTTAATATCCACGGTGGTACCCGAATATTGAGAACTCGCGGCCCTAAATTTCGGAAGAGATAATTTAATATGCAAATTTTCGGCAGATCCAGGAGGCGTCCCGCTTTTTCGTCAGTTTCCTAATCAAAATTTCAGATTCGCCACATATCAAAGTGGACGATACCTCATATTGGGGTCAGAGTCATCACTTTACGCTGATTATGTGTCCCTCATGCTAATGAACTGACAGCTAATTCACGGGGCAAATTAAAAACGCGGTACAGAATATGTTTATCGCTAAAAACGATAATTATAATACCGACTAATACGAGTACATTCATGACGCTATGTTGCGTTGCCGTTGTTGCCAAACGGGATGGAGATACGGACATATCTTTATTTGTTACTTTCCTTTCAACGACTTCCTATAGTAACGATTCCGGCCGGTTTCAGAATACAACTGTCCCTTTTTCATCGCAAATTTTGTCACTTAGCTCGAAAAATTTGTAGACAATACACACGTAAATATGTAAGTTATAAATGAGTTGATTAAGTTTAGAAGGTTAATTTTACATAGGGTCGATTGCTTCAACGTTACATCTTAAACGTGTATTTCACGTTACTGTTCTTTTTTGCGTTTTGGGTAATATTGAAATTTTGTAATTTTCTCTTTCACCTTAAATATTTCATGTTTTATGTAAGGCAAAAATAAAAAAATAAATGTTCAAAAGACGTTTTCTTCCAAAACATGAGAACATTGGCCAAAAAAAAGATATTGCCCTTAAAAAATGAAAAAAAATATTTTTATTTAAAAATATATAAAAAATTCTTTGATTATTTAAAAATATTTACGAGTACATGAGAATAACATTTTTATATGCATAAACTTATATGTATTTTTTTAATATGTAATATATTTTCTTTACTAACTTTGTGGAAATCTGTTATTAGTTCTGAGTTTATTAACTATATCTGTTTGCTTATTATAAATATGTATGTACAACTGTTGATTTTCCAAATAAAATAAAATAAACAAATTACTATGAAATAACACAAGAAAAATAAATACAAAAAAGACAATGGATTTCAATATATTTGTTCACAAACATAAAAATAATGATTAAAAGCAAATTAAAAGTACTAGCAAGAAAATTACAAAAGGATTCCCTTTTTCATACAAAAATATTCCGTTTTGAAAAACTTTGACCAATTATACAACAACCATCATGCGCCATCGGGTGTGGATAAGGATTTCATGATGAATATTTAAATTTTTAAATGACTTAATTAATTGAATAATATTTTTATGATGATACATTTTATTTTAAAGAATTCTCAAAAGGTAATGTTTTACTAATAAACACAGCCTGTACAGGGCTTTAAAAGAACAGTCGCTTTAGTATCAATTTATATCAATTCATATGCATATTTCACATGCCATGTCATCGTACCCTTCTAAGTATTTTATTATTTTCTTAACATTGTATATTAACAATATGAAAATAAATAAGATTTCAACTACACTATTGAGCATTGAGCATGGAGGTATAAATATGTACTTTAAGTCATTTGCGATGTAGGAGTATTATCTCGGTTCAAAGTCTCAATTTATTAACACTATCGCCAATACCTTAGTGCTACGAGCCTATTTATAAATAACCATTTATTGAAAGTAAATACGAAGCAAAATAATATCGTAATTACTGTGAGTTATGACAACTAAGTATTTAATTAGAATATTCGAATATCTGCTAAGCCAATAAAAGTACACGATAATTGGTAGATAGCATTTAATGACTTGGTAATCTTTTTGTACCTTGTTTATTAGAAGATCTGTATATTAAAATCTGAATGTGGTAAGAAATGTAGAAATATAATTTTTCAGAAAAGAGTCGTGCGTTGGTTTGGACATGTTAGAGCGAATGGACGGCGAGGGAACCGATAAGATTTAAGAATTGTTTTAAAAAAAAAAACGATACATCATTATCTTTCTCTTTCCGCACCTAATGGTGCATAGGGCACTGCATTGGCACACCAATCGCAGCGTATCTTGATCATTTTTGTCATATGAAAGTAAAATGATCCCGAGACCTCTTGCATGGTAGGCATTCGCGCTGACCATTACACCACGAGGCCGACGATACATCTACGGTAACCGATACACGAGCGTAAATTTGATGTTAAAAGAATTAAAAGTACTAACATCCAAGCGAAGAATATTTTTTAATACGATGCTGTTGGGAAAAAATAGTGAATTTCGGAAAAAAACCAACATGAACATGATCACAATTCCAGAGGTGCTGAACCACTCCGGCGGCACGAAAAACAGTTTTTCTCGTGTATTTTGTATGTAAATTCACGAGATAATACGGCCGCGAGATAGTTTGGAATACCAGCCCAGAGAAAAGGTAAAAATTAGAATCCCATTTAGGAAAAAGGCGAAGTCACTAATTCAATTTTATATAAGTTAGTATAAAAATATTATGAAATGGGAAAAAACATTTGTAAAGAAAAAAAATCTAAATTCCAACAAGATGGTTAAGAAATATATGTTAAATAACTTATAAATTAAATATAATATTTACATTGTTATTAATTTCCATTTTCTAATAGTGAATTTTTTACAACTCGTAAATGGCCACCAAAACACACCGCTCTTCGAGCGTGGCGTTAAATGCCAAAACCCCTCGGACACAAACCATGTTGAACCTTAGACCGTTTGGCGTGGAATAGGATGGAAGAGGTCTTCGTTCAGGAGTGGACGTTTACAGGCTGAAGAAGCGAAGATTTTTATTAGGTTCCTATCGTAAGAATATATATGTACTCAATTAAAAATCTCTGATTATATATGCACTGAAATTAAAATTACATTTTGTATTGAATTTGCACTACGTTTCAGCGTCTTATATTTAAACTAGAATATTATTTATGAGTAGAAGTACGATAAGTAAACGACCTAAATTATATGTTTTCCATTTAAATTTTGATATTATCTAGCGATGCACCTGAGTTGATTACCTCTCTAACTAATGACACGCTATCTTCAATCTTACCTGGCCACGTGGGCGGAAAAGCCATTTCCCGCCAACAAATGTGTAAATGGCGCCCGGAAGTTGTATATTAGCGCCAAGCGCCGTCGCCGGTACCTCGCACAAACTACCCACATGCATACGTACATCGCGTCGTGTAAATAAGTTCAACGTCATATATTTTGTATTTGTGCACTTATAATGTTTAATTGTTTCTTAAGGACAAGCCGATTTCGCGGTTTAGCGGTTTTTTATTATTTTATTTTATGTAGGAATATACTGATACTTTAAAAGGTAATTAATATTTCAATACGTAATGTTAATCTCGCCCTAAAACTATTTTCAATTTAATTTACTCTTAGACAATGTTAAATTATCAGATGGGTCTCGCAGGGCATAAACTAGTATTATATTTTTTAAATATATATTTTAATAAAAAAATATTTTTTTTTAAATTAAAAAAATATTTTATGTTAAAAATATTTTTGTTGTTTTAATAAAAAATATGAAGAATTGTGATATGCAGTGAAGAAAGAAAAATATGATAAAGCAGTTTTAAGTGAATGCAGTTTTACTCGTGTTAGTTCATGAGAAAAAGTGAAATCACATGTATCCTATAATAGGTGTCCATTTTTCTGACTTCTCTGTTTCGTTGTTTCAGATCCGCCCCTGACTGGTCTAGAAGACAAGGTCGAGCCGCTTCCTCCGGACGAGGACGAGGAAGCCATCGGAGTGAGGGGGCGCGGCCCCCGGGGGGCGCGCTCCCCCCCGCACCCGCTGGGCCCCGGGGGCCCGCACGTGTGTCGCCGCTGCGGGGGCGCCTACCCCTCCATCGAGCTCCTGGACAAGCACAAGGAGTTACACTCTCCCAGCACGCAGGTGAGGGGCGTTATTGTACGTGAAACTCTATACTCTATCTTTCTCCGCCAATCAAAAACAATAGATACTCAATGAGAAAGTCCAGCGGTGTTTATTTGTTAGTAGACTATCAAACTAGGCCAATTTTTTTTTTTTGATTCGTTTTATCATTGCTATGATTTTTTTAATTTTTGTAATTTTGAAAATCCCCACCGAAACTTCGGAATTACACCGCCCGCGACGTCGCGAGTTCAAATGGGTGAATTTTTCTTGAAGGTAGGACCCCGTACCGCTAAACGCCAAAACACGCTAAACATCGAAACACATAGCTACCCCGGAAACCGAAAATCTATCACAACTACATAAAAGTCAAATTTGCACATTATTTCTTTGTTCCCGAGAATTCACTCTCTCGGGAACAATCACACAGATGAACAAAAAATAGGTATACTGTATATATTTTATTTGTTACAACTTGAACAAATTTTAACAACCAATTCAATTTTTTAATGACTGAATTTAATAACCCAGTATTTTCATTAGTTTTTTTTTTTTCATTTTTAAATTACATTTTTTAAAACCCTTTGAGCGTTAATAAATAAATAGCAACGCTAAAATGGATTATTTCGGTGTAAACACGTGTTCAAATGAAGTTGTGGCGTGTAGTTCTTTACTAAAACGATTTTAATGATTTTTTTCATACATTTTCAAAAAACTTATCTGAACAATTAAATGCTTTAATTTTTACCGCGTGTAAGAAAACATTTTTTGTATACAATTTCCCGTAGTCCTGAACTTCCTCATTCCTCATATGCCGTCACGCCAGTTTCCCGAAAGTGTAGGCAGAGAGCATAAAACTCCGCGGCGTGCAATCCTGGCTTTTTTATAATTATTTCATTTATTTAAATAACCAATTGAGCCATTTTGAAGAACGTTTATAAAATAATTGTTTTTTCCTTTTACTAATTATGAACAATGACTTTCTTTTGGGCTTAATATACATTTTTTTTAAATTTTATAAACTTATTGCATAAAATTAGTATACATATTTAATAACAGGAAATCTATATAAAACTAATTAATATAAAATGAAAACGGAGTGTTCTCTGTTTATGATAGATTTGAATTGTGGCCGGTGGAGGGGTGGTATCGGTTCTGGTTCTCCCGATCGGACTTGTTACTTCCGGTTTACTAACAAGCTAATGAACTAACATACCCGCCGAACTAACATCGCTGTCAAAATAGGGAAAAAAATGTTTTTTTTTTACACTTATAAAGTAATAAAGGTCTATGAAATACTGTCCAGTAAAAAAATAATATTTTTAAATTTGTAATTTTGGATTCCCGCAAAAACAGTCGTTCCATTGGCCACGCCCCTAATACGTCGCGATTCGTGTTTATTTGTTCCCGCCCATTAAAACTTGTTAAGAACTTTGGTCACGAATCTTGACGTCACAACTATCAAGGCCAAACATGTTACGTTTTTTTAGCAACGTATTTTTATTAAATTCCTTTTTTACATTTATGTATAAAAACTTTTCTCCACAATATCCATATTGATTTTGAAAATACAATTAATTATTCATATATTTTTACCAGTATTCTTAGTATGTGATATTTCCGTATTGGGAAAATTAGTTTTAGGGTGACAGACAAATTTACTGTACATACTTAGGTTGCTCTTACGGTGATAAGGGCATTAAAAGTTGTAAATGTAAATTTAAAAAAAAAAATACCGTTTGTTAACAAAGAATTTTTGAAAAAAAAAAAGTTGAATGCAAGGATCTGAAAAGAGGCCACATAATCTTAAAACGAATCTGGGTAAATGGGTGGGCTCTATGTTCCTTTTACTTTCCGCTGTGGATAACAGTTCTCAGACAGACTCAATACACACTACACCAGAGGTCTCTACACAGAGGAGAAAATACTTTTTTTTTAAATGAATTTTAATCCAGTGTTGGTTAAGGACTTTGAATCGAAATGATAAACATATGTTACTGAGCACCTGGGCCGCGAGTACAAACGCTATCTTCATCGGTACATATCGAGACGGTATACATTAAAATCGATATCGAGTATCTTCGTCGATAACTTGTAATTGAACATGTTTAGAAAAAAGAATATGTATTTTTCATACAGAAAACTCAAATTTACTTTGTATATTAAATTGAAGATAATGTTTACTTCCTATTTTATTACAGGCCCCAGGGTGATATTCTGAACGCAAAAGCGCACGTAGAAAACGTATTTTTAACGCGTATTTACGTACTGATTACACACTTCAGAGCGATCTCTTCGCGCGCAATTCCGTTCAGAATACCAGCTCTGGTAGCTAATGAACTAATCTACCATTGATTAATATCTGCACCCAATCGTCTATTGACTGCAAAATTATTGATTTGTTGCAAAATTATGAACCCTGTAGTACCTCGTGCGAGTAAAGTGATGACGCTGTCTCCACAAATGTGATGTTTTTAATTTAATTGCCAGTCAACTTCTGAGTTCACGCAAGATGATAACAAGTGGCCGAGATCACGGTCGCCTGAGAAAAATATTAATATGTTTTGTAAATGTGACATGGACGCGTAATTTAATAGGTGAAATACACCAAACAAACAAAAATCAGATCTAAATACGCATTAATAATAATATTGCTGTCGAGATATTATTTTATCTCGCACATGTCATATTTACGTATAAATAATAACACTCGTGCATTTATTTTTGCTTGAAAGCATTAACAAACTAATTAACTAGGTTGACTTTTATAACACTAATATCAACTTTTTAAATGTATTGAATTCAATAATTGCATATTCGTACGAACATTTCAGAATGTTTTATTTCATAAAGTTCTTAAATGCTTTAAACGTTTTCTCGTAATTTTTTAACCAATTTTTTGTTTGTTTCAGTCGTGCAAAATATGCAACAAACCTTTCGCCAATGTGTACCGCTTGCAGCGTCACATGATCAGTCACGACGAAAGTGCTCTGCTGAGGAAATTCAAATGCAACGATTGCGACAAAGCGTTCAAGTTTAAGCATCATCTCAAGGAGCATCTCCGCATCCACAGTGGTGAGAAACCCTTCGTGTGCGGAAACTGCGGAAAAAAGTTTTCCCACTCCGGATCCTACTCGAGTCACATGACTTCGAAAAAATGCTTAGTTATGAATCTTAAAATGGGTCGAATTCGACCAAACAACCCCGCACTGAACCCGGAGAGAAGTCCGTCAAGGAAAAGGACGGGATCAGCACTTCCGCAGATCAACAACAACTCGGCTCCGATCAACAACAATTCATTTATGCCGATTTTGCCGAAGTATAATGAAGCTGCAGCAGCTGCATTTTTAGCTTCTTTCACTCCTAGAGACGGAGGGTTTCCTTCTTCTCCGGGCTCCCTGGGGCCACCTGGACTCCCCCCATTGTACCTTCCCTCAAGTATGGGTATGCATCATCCTGGAGCTATCCCTCCGTATAGTCTTCCGTCATCTTTAAGTCATTTTTTAGAGCAAATAGCTTCATCTCAGTACTTGCCGCGTAAAGTAGAATCAGAAATTATTGCTAAGGATTCAGCGAGCTATCACTCCGATCCTGAAGACTTGATCGAAGAAGTGACAGAGGACGAAGATAAACGATCGTCTCTGGGAGATGAACGAGAGCTCGTTATGGATATCGAAGATGATGAACCAATCAGGGTTAAACAAGAAAACAACCACGAAGAGGAAAGTGATCGAGTGAAGCCTTTACCTCCTCTGTACACCGATAGCAGATCTCCGTTAATGAACCATTCAAGCGCATTGGGTGGATTGAATATGATTCTGGAAACTGTAAACGCTTCGGTAACAAAGCACCTTCTGCAAGCGAACATGCACAAACTATCTCCTCGGCCATCTGAAGTTGCTTCTCCGCCATCTTCAGTAGTTTCAGTAAAGCCAGAACCAGAAGAAACATTGCAATGCTCTCAATGCTCCAAAGTGTTTAATCACAAAACAGAGCTTCTTCAACACGAACAAGTTTTATGTGGTCAGCTCTTCCGAAAACACGAAGGTTTAGTTGCGCAAATGGCTGAGACCGTTGCTCTCAATAGAATCGAATCGGAAATGCACACTTCAGTCAATAGTGGCTTGAGCGGGAGTGACGATGAAGACTATTCTAAAGATTTGGATGGAAAACATTTAGAAAATGAACGGAAAGTTCGAGTCAGAACTGCAATCAGCGACGAACAACAGGCTACGTTAAAGGAACACTACACTCGCAACCAAAGACCAAATCGTGAAGAATTTAAACAAATCGCTAATCAACTTGGACTAGATAATCGTGTAGTACAGGTGTGGTTTCAAAATAATCGTGCTCGTGTTCGTAGAATGAATCAGTCGCTCTCATTTTCTGAACAACCGCTAGATTTGTCAACGAAGAAGGGTGTGTATTCCACGACCTCCAGTCCATCCGCTTCTCCGTCGTGTAACGCATCATTTGCACACTCAGAGTCTGGAGAAGAAGCGGTCAATTTAAGTCAAAAGTCTTCACGAAGCCCGACACCATACCGCCATCCTTACCAACCCAACTATCAACATTCCAACTGTTCATCGTCTTCAATTGCGGACTTCAGGCATTCACCATCACCGAATGAAATAATTCACAATGGGATTCGAAGACTCCCTCAACCTCACTATAAAATGCAGGCCAGTCCGAATATTGGAATAGTATCCGTCAATAAGTTAACAGCCTACAGCCCCGACACTTTGGCATCCCACTCGCCTCTATTGAACAATCACTTGCATTCAGATATTGGCCGAACGTTTAGTTCCAGCAGCCCCGGATCAGAGAAGCGCTCGTGGACAGAAGATTCCCGTGTCTCTCAAGATATCGATGGGGATGAACCATCTATAAAGAAGAGCAGATTAAAGGGCTCAGGAGAACCGAAGGAGCCAGAAGGCCAGTTCATTTGTGATCAGTGCGACAAGACTTTTGTCAAGCAGAGTTCTCTGGCGAGGCACAAATATGAGCATTCTGGTTAGTACTCTTATGCAAACTACCTTTGTTTATTTTCTGTGTGTTTCATTGTGCTTTCATTTGATAAATAATTATTGCCGAATGGTGAGTTTAATCGAAATTCGTTTTCAGGTCAGAGGCCGTACAAATGTGTGGAGTGTCCAAAGGCTTTCAAGCACAAGCACCATTTGACCGAGCACAAGAGATTGCACACCGGAGAGAAGCCTTTTCAGTGCTGTAAATGTCTGAAGAAGTTCTCTCACTCTGGATCCTACAGCCAGCACATGAACCACCGCTACTCTTATTGCAAGCCATACAGAGAATAGATTCTAACTGCGACACGTTCCAAATTCGGTAGTTTACCTTCAGTTCCCATGTTTCAACTCGATTCTCAATAATGAAAACCAAAATGTTTTTTGTGTTTGCTTAAATACTCGATTATTTATTATTCTTATAATTTTCTTTGCTCTCTATCCTCTCTGTATGTATTGGCTTATTTTCTTAAATAAGACATTGAAATTGAATATTGAATATTCTGAAATTTTAAACATGCAACACATTGCTTTCCATTTTAATGATTCTGTAATTATGTAAATGCTGTATACTCTCGTCTCTTTACCTAATATTATTAATTTTAAGACTTATTGTATCGATAAATAATGACATTCAATTTACTTAATGTTAAGATGTATACATAACTAAAAATCGAACAGAGATGATAAATTCATCTCAATACTAACATTTTCCATACCTTCTTTTACTTAAAGTATAACTGTGGCCAACTGTGTTTTATTGTGATTGTAAAATAGTATTTATAAGACAATTTTTCGTTTCGTTTTTCTTTCATAGAAGACGTAAAACGGTACCTGTACCAAAATACTCATCTTTTAGTCCTAAAAAATACTTGTAAAGTGGATTCTATGTGCCAAAATCGTTATATGAATGCCATAAACATTTCTCGTATATTTTATATTATTTGTGCCAAATATTTTATGCAGCGCTGTGCGCGTTCTAAAAACCTTGCATTTTTACCATACCCAAGAAAAAAGCCAAAAATAATTCTTAATTGTAATTCGCTAAATTAATTTTTGTATCCAAATATTACCTACGCTTAAGATTTGTTCGTCCCCATTTTGAAGATTTGTAATCCTTAAATAGTATATGTGTACATAATAAAATTACCTATTTAACGTTGGGATTTTTGCCAAGTATATTTACTAAATAATAAAAGTCTTACAATGTAAATATTTTGTAAGGAAAGGTCTATATGTGTGTATAGAATTTCAAGGCTCGATGAGTTTTCAATATAACCCATACGTTATGATGTATATTAGTGTCTTAAGAAAATTTCCTTAAATAACCAAATAATATTTGTATTTCATATTAACCAATTTAATAAAATTCCTGATATTGTATTGAAGTAAGGCGTTGTTCAGCAAGTAATATCGCTAAATACTTGTAGATTTAGTATTAATAGAAAAGCTAGACCTAAGAAATTTATTTATTTATTTCGTGAATCCATGTGCCATTCAAACAACACAGCCTTAGGTATAATATATGTAAAAGGACAATATTCAAATTGCTACAATAGGTTAATTTATTTATAAATAAATTTAAAATCTTTTTTAACAACAGACAAATTAAAAACTTAATTGCATTAAAATTGCACTGATTCTTAGAATTCAGATTGAAATGAAGTTTTTTAGTAAGATATAAAATCAAATTAAAGGTATCCTGATTTTATTTGAACCAGTTTAATACATGTGCGTTAATTTTTAATTCACTTTTCTAGCCTGTTAATTATTATTTGTGGAGTCCTTATCTATTAAAAGGAATCATATATTCGGGCATTATGTATACTATAAAATTTGGCTAGTATATCGTCATTTGTTGGAATAACTTTACAAATTTTCACGAATCAAGAAAACAAATCAAAAATCTGTTTTTTTTACTTGCCTTTAGTTTGGATAACTTATTTTTCAGCAGTATTTTTCAGTCATTCATCCTTTTAATTAAAGTAGTTTTAATGTTGACATTACTACATCGAATACTAACGCATACACTGTCATTCCAAATATGTAATCTGAGCGAAAAATTAATAAGAAAAGTTATGTTTCGAAAGTATATTGTATTAGATATAAGAAACTTGAATATATATTATATATTATTAATATAAAATAAAATGCATTAAATGATAGTTTATTATATATTTAAAATTATATTTATATACATACTTACTTAAAGTTAATGAAAGAAAATTATATTCTGACAATAAATAGGGCATTGCTGCCGACAGGAAAAAGTGTATTTACAATTTTATTTTATTTTTGTTTTTGCAATAAAGTAAACCTTAACACAGCAATTTAAACATTTGAATTACTTTCAGTATTTTTGGTTATAATTATAGTTTAAAATACTTTTATATTTATTAATATTTTCACTATGTCAAAGTTCTTTTGAATACTTTTACTTCCAAACGAAAATTTTATCATGGAAACTAACATTCCTAGCGGCCATTTATAAAAGCTCAAATTCACTTTCGATAAATTTTAGAATATTTTGTCATATTTCATATGTTTTTTTCACACATAATATATTACCCATTGCCAAAATATTATAATGTTAATCATTTGATTTAAATTTTTAGTGTTGTAAATAATTTTAAATAGGTACCCATTTCTAGAGGTTTCGCATACAACGAATGGAATATAAAAATTACGAACGCTTTGCACGAGATGGGTTAAAACCTCGCATCAAGAATGCACCATTTTCCTAGTTTGAATTCCCTTTTTTGTTTATTACTGTTATTTTCTTCTTTATTTTTTTTAAATATGGGCTAGTTAAACCAAAGAATACTTAAGATGTAACATATTATTGACTCACGCTGTATATTCAAAACTTGTGAAATCAAAAAATGTTTAGTGTAACTCAGTTTAGTGTATTATCCAAATATTATTTTTTACCAAATGTTAAATTTTAAGAATTTTGTAAGATATTTTAACAGGCAGGTAGCTGCTGTTGGAAGACGTTTTTGTATTATTTTCATTTTATTCATTTCCATGTTTTATGTTCTGTTGATTCGAATTCAAATACATGTATGTAATATTGTATAATGTGCTAAATATTTTATTTAACTTTGTTACAGACTGTTCTGTATTCAAATTCAATATTGATTGTAAAATGATTATTTTTTAACATATTTTAGGAGATATAAATAAATATACATTATAGATATTATAAAATAGTATTCGGCATGAATATTTTACTCACAATGTATAGAAATACATACAATTAATAAGGAAACGCTGTTTTATGATTTGATTTACCATCCCTATAAAAAAATTACACCCTGACAACAGTTGAGGATACATTTAACTAATGAATTGAAAAGTAATATTCCTTTTTTTTATGAGTCTGAAATAAAAAATAAAAATAATTATATGTACTCACTTCTTTGATAAACCTTGAAGCTTGAAAAATAAGTTAAAACTTTACTTTTTAAAAACTAACTAAATTACCTCTCAAAACTAAAGCATCCGCTCATATCCTTATGAGGAAGTTCAGCTTGGAAATTGGATTTAAAAAACGTATTCTTTCGTAGGGACTGACGGAAACAAGATTTTCAGCCAAAACCGAATTTTGGGTTTTGTTTTAGTTTCGGCTGAAACCGAAACTTATATAAATAAGTTATAAGTCACATATCAACGCCCAAAATTGTGCATTTTATGTTCATTAAAAAAAGTGTTAAATCAACTACACAAATAAATAAAAACCATATAGTTAATGAATAGATTTGTTTATTTTTTATAATAAACTACAGGTCACGCGGTCGAGTAACGATCCATAAGACGCACCCGAGCACAGCCGGGCCTAATTCGACAAATCCAACCGCAGGTTTCGGCTTAGCTAAAGTTTCGGCCTTATTTTGGCAGAAATGGAAACTGCGGCCGAATCCGAAACTTATGCGCGGTAAAACTTAGAACATTTAATTGTATGGCGAAGTTTCTTGAAAATGTATAGGAAAAAAATAAAAACAAACTACTTTGAACGCCAACTTTATCACAATGCAATGTTATTAAAAAAGTTTTCATAGAACATTAGCCAATCTAGAACCAAGGCACAAGCAAATTTTTTATTTATAAATTATATATGGATGTGTGTCCATTGATAATTATTATTATTATTATTGTGGATAATTTAAATAGCGCCATTTCTGTGAAAATCGCCTCAAGGGCGCTGTACAATATATATCCCAACACGTCTTGAAGCTACATAGCGCATGGAGAATTGGGATTCTTGTTTCTTGTTTCCAATTATAATTTAATTTAATAAGAGATAGCAGATAGGAGCTAGATCACAACATGTCTTACAGCTACAGAGCACAAGGACGGTATGAAACCCCATTTACATTATTTAAAAATTGAATTTTGGTTTTTCCCATTTTTATTTCAACACTTTTTACAAATAAGAGCTGGATTACGACACACCTTGCAGCCACGGAGCCCATGGACGGTATGAAAACCCATTTACATGATTTAAAAATTTAATTTTAGTTTTTATAATTATTTTTTTCAAAATCATTCACAAATAAAATCTGGAACCCTATTTATGAATTTAAAGTTTGAAATAATTTGATAGTTGACATTTACTTTAATGAACATCTTGCACCTACAAAGCGCATTGACAAATGGCGCTCTAAAAACCTGGAGATGATTTTGATTCTGAAAATCGGGTTGTGGTCCTGTGGCTAGTGTCTCGGACTCACAGACCAATGGTCCGTGGTTCGAATCCCACTCTACTCCAACTTTATTTCCATTTTCTAATAGTGAGTTATTTACAACTCGTTGAAAATGGCCCTAAAAATCATATATTTGGGTAAATCATAAGAACGCAAATATTTCTTTTTATAAAAAAAAATAAATTAAATCTTAATTAATTATTGAGCAGACAAGTAAATTAGTGTTAACGATAAAAAGTAATGATAAAAAGTAATATTTTCACATATTATGTTATTGTTCACAAGATGAAAGCGACTACCGATGTCCGAGGGGTCTGCCTGGTGACCGAAAACATATAAGCCACATCTTTTCGGATGTTTCCTACTATATACAACGCACATGTGCGCCATGAGATGATGCGTTTTTAGAATTCATAATTTTCATAGTGCCTTCACACATATATACATACATATCGCTGCCCTAGTTCTTGAATGTTCTTCAATATACCATTTTGCAAATTGTACAAAAGACATTTTATTTGTTTTTAAAGTCAAATAAGTAAAATCTGTAAGTGGAGATTGGCATTTAAAAAATGCTGAAAATACTATTTTATTATAAAAAAATAATAATAAATAAATTTTTAAAAAAGGTGGTTTTACATTCCGGTATTTCACTGTCCCTAAACAACCGAGTAACAACCCGAGGCGTAAGACTGATCAGTTTACCTTCCTTTTACAGACGATTGAGATACGCTGCATTTACTTGACAAATACATCGCCTTATGCACAATCAGGGGTGGATTATGCTCAAATTTAAAAGATTTATCTTCATCTCTTCAGATATACGGTGTCAGAAATTTGATGAATAGATATTTGAACATAGTTCTTCTGCCACTCTTTCACAGATGTCTCCCCGATATTGTGCAAAAAAGACAACTGTACGTCGGATTGATTATGCCTTAGTATTTGACAATTTGGACCGGTTTTGGAAAAAAAAAATATTAAGAGTATAATAATATAATTATATATGATGAAATTTTCTACGTTGGTACCTTTTTCGTTTTTCAAAATTATTTATCCTATTTCCCTATTTGTATACTGTATGTCCGAAGACGGCAGATTTCTATCTTCCCAGTTCTCTGGGCGCTTTTTTGTTTTTTTTTATGGTACTAGATTCCATAAAAATCAATTTAACAAAAAAGCAAAATGACACAATTCGCTAATGGTAAATATCAGTATTGGGTAAAAAATCAGTCATAATCCAGGGAGAAAATGCAGGAATTCGTTTGTATGAAGAAATGTCCAAATACGTTTCCTCTTATGTCTATATCAAAGGGATAGGTTATTTTTTTATTTTTTCAAATATAATTTTACTGACTGGCATTGTCTTACACTATAACAAATATCTACTATTCAATGAATTGCAGGCTTCCGTCACAATTTCGTTTCGTAAGTTTGTTCGTTTATATTATATCTATCTTCCATCTAACTCTAACGCAATCCCAACCGTATTTTTCTCACGTTCCCTCTTATACGATACGAATAAATTAGCGAAACGAATAAGTTACAGAATAAGGCCACTGATTCCAGTTTTTTGCTTATCTTTTCACAGTGTTTTAATATTAAAATACGGGTTAATTCTGTAATGAACACCTCTGTATTAAAAAAATATTGTAATGATCAAGTCAAATTCATCTATTTATCTACATAAGACGACAAAACGACAGAGTTTAAAAAATGTTAGACTTGACGCAACTTCAACATTTTATTAAAGCGTTGTATGTATTAAAAAAATATAATTGTAGTATAAAATCAACAAATAAAAAAAAGTATGAATTTAGATAAAACATGCAGCTAGCGACATCTATTAAAAAATATTAAATACAAAATTATTATTTTTTGTAAACTTATCTAAAGGGTTAGAGAAATTTGTTTTAAATAGCATGATGTAAAAAGCTTCTTATAAAAATCAACAGATGGCGCTAAATATTTTTTACTGATTCTACTAGATTGGTTTTGAGATAATCTGACAAAAAATTACAAAAATAGAAATAAACAAGTTTTCTACTACCCAATTTTTATTGGTTTGGATATGTGTTTGTTATTACAATTGATATTTTGTTGTTATTCTTGTACTTATATTTTTCTTTTCTTTTGTTTGTATGTATATTGTTATTCCTGTCTGTTTATGTTTTTCTTATGTTTATAAATGTAACTTGTTTTTGGCCGATGTTATCAAGTTTTGGTAGTAGGCCCTAAGAAAGAAAAAAAAAAAATGAATAATGAGCTCGCACCCTTATGGTTATTTTCACGAATGCGTAATAATAAAGAGGAAAGAGACATCTATTGGATTTTGTGTACACACTTTGCATACTTTTTTATTATACTTTGAGTCACATTACACAGATGTCTCTCTAAAAATGCTAAATAAATCGCCACTTTGGTCGTATAATGTTCTAACTGAATATATCTTATATTCTGAGATATGAGGTGTCAAATAATATTACTAAGGCCATTTCTCATAATCCATAAAACAATTGCTCACTTTCAGGTTATGTATAATGAAAAGTATTTTTTTTAAATATTATTAATTTGAAACAAAATATATTGGATACATATTTACCATTTAAGAACATATACCTAAACATGAACATAGAACCCTATGCAACAAACAATTGCTCAATTATGAATGAAACAAGGTTCTAACTGTATTTGAAACTTTGTTCAAGAAGTTTTAAACCTACTTTAAACTCAATTAAAATGTTTTTCGTATGATTCTAACAATGCAAAATAATAAAAATACTGTTTTTATCATATTTTAAATTGAAAATAAACAAAACAATCTCTCTCTCCTATGGCGCTACAGCTCATATCGAGCTTTGGCCTCCTACAACTTGAAGAATGTTTACAGTTTTGCACATAGTAGAATATAAGGAATACGTTGTTTAATGAAGGACTTACTGACTTAGGTTTAATGAAGACAAAAATATTAATGCCATCAAAACTGTTTACTACTCACCAGTTTGTTTCCACCTAGAATATGCTTCTTCAATTTGGTTTCCATTATTTAGGACTCATATTGACCATATCAAGTCTGTCCAACACCGTTTTCTAAGAAAAGTGGCATTATAATTATTATGGATCACTTATGTAGCGCTATTTTCGTAATATAATAGGTACCTCTAGAATTGGTTGCAATGGTTGCTCGGATTGTAAAGAGGTTATTATTCCTATGCTAAAATAGAGCTATCTCTTAATATATTTTCAATATAGAAACGTAGAACGAAGATGGACCGGACCTTAGATGCATTTTCAAAATACTATGAGTGATGTCTCTGTCTCATCTCTGTTGCATTTAATTTCATTTCATGTTTCCAACGGTTTCGCCAGAAGTCAAAATTTGTTATTTATCATATCTTTTGAGAGCAACTTTAGTTTGTATGCCCTCAATGTCCAGAATGTATAGATTAGTCAGTTCGAGTTAGTTTTCGTTTTGTTTTTTAGAAAAATAAATCTTAATTATTAAAATTAAAATATTTTTAGTTTATGCTATGATTCTGCAAGAAAGGAAGCAACAATCAAAGCAAAGGAAATTGAATGTTTTTTTTTTCCAAAAAAGTGTGAGAATTTAATTTCTTACCGATGAACTTGTGAGTTACTATTTACTATAAAAAAAAATCATTTTTCATATTAAGAGATTATTATTTTTTTTGTAAACAAATTTAAACTGTATTTATTAAATGCATTTATAATTTATTTAGAATATTTATAGGATATGTATCAATTGTTTTTAGAATTTTGACACGGAACCTAACCTTATATCTTTTATTATATTTGAGTTTATTTTACGCCGATGTCTCTCGGAACGGAACTTTGGCGTAAAGTGACGTGTACACATTTGTTGATTAAAACAGATATTTATTATTAGATATCGTCGGTGATACTGCAATACCACGTAACTAGCAATTGATGTTTTTGGCAGAGAATCCTAAAAAGCGTTCTGTTAAACAACTTATGATTTTCATCAACCAAAAATACTTCTGGAATATCAGAAAGTATCGTTATTTACAGTAAAAATAGCAATAATGAAAAACTAACGGCTTTTAGTCCCTATAATATGCATTTGTGTGTTCGTTTTGAATCAACGTTCGCGTATTGTCAAACCTTATTTTATTGTTGTCATTATTTCGTATTTACTGCATTTTGTGGTTACCTACCGTATTGTATAGGACTCGTCGCACATTATTCATTCGATGCGTATCAGTTAAATTTTAAAATAAAATGCTTTTTTTTTTAGAATACGGTTTTGAAATTTAACATACTTAAAAAAAATACAATTTATATCATTTCGTCATTTGAATTTTGACAA
Source organism: Micrasema longulum (assembly GCF_059751315.1). Taxonomy (NCBI): domain Eukaryota; kingdom Metazoa; phylum Arthropoda; class Insecta; order Trichoptera; family Brachycentridae; genus Micrasema; species Micrasema longulum. The sequence continues at coordinate 505,178 of NW_028277413.1, forward strand.
AAAGGTATCTAACTTTTTACTAAGCTCTTTATTGTACCATTTTTAATACAATTTACAAGTTTTTAACAATTATTTTTTTATACTTACGCACCCACACACACGCACTCTCTCCCTCATTCATTCCCACACGCACATGTATCCTCTCCCTCATTCATTCACGCATACACACATTCACATACACATAAATACAAACGTCACACAAATACAATTACTAAACTTCTTTTCTTATATATTATGTGTCATTATATTTACAGTGGATTTTTTTAATTGGCTTTAGCATTGTTAAGATTTTTCAACTTATTTTGTTTACGTAATAGCTATAAAAATCCCAAATAAAATAAAATAAATAACGAATTTATCAGTAAAATATTTTCGTAAAAAAAGGGTTACGCGATATTGTATTATCACTGACGATATTGCTTTATGTTTTACGTTGCAGTGCCCTATGCACTTATGGGTCCGGAAAAGGTAATCATAATGAATGGTGTACCTTTTAGTGTTTCTCATGTATTGCTTTATTTTGTGGTGCCTCAGAAGTAGGTACCGTCAACCGGCGAGCATAGACAACACACACGACAGGTTGACAACACGTGACGTAGGTAAGCATATAAAAGCACCGACGCACTGATCGCTCTTCCTTCTCTACCTCTGCAGCCCGCCACCTACTACAAGATCCAATATCAAGTCTTCCGAAATTACTGTCAACCACGTAGTAGAAAATATTCATATATTTCCTTCTATTTATGAAGTTTGAAACAACTTTTTGAAGAGCAAAGTGAGGGCCACGCGTGAGATGTTGGATGTAGGGCTTCAGACGACTTCCTTCACCATATTTTAGTCTGCAGTGCAGGAATAAAAACATCTCCGCGAGCGATAGAAGCTGGTCCACCTACCCATGTATTGTCTCTGTAGACAATAGAAGAGTCGACAATAATTGGTGACCTCCACAATTTGTTTACATTTTTTAAAATTATATTATAAAAGCTTATAAAAGCAGATTATTTTATTTTCAAAATTGCTACTTTTCTATTTGTTTTAATTGTATTAAATTGCGTCTACCATCTTCCATAAAATATTAGTTTATTAAAAAAATAATGTCTAAATTTTTATTGACAAGTCATCACCATCACCATTCCATGTCCGCTCCCAAGCTGCCTAGCTGGAGCATATGGTATCCACAAAGAGCCTACATGCATCTTTGCGCCCTCCCAAGTCAGGTTCTCGTCCCGAAGTTCTGACATAAACTGCCGGCGAACTGTCAGTGGAAGTCCAGGACAATTGACAAGTATTGGATAGATAATTATGACTGATTTAAGTGATTCACATTCACAATTCTGCCTATGTCCAATCATCTATTTTAATTCCTCCATCAGTTTATTTTAGTTAAATACTTTAATTTCAGCTCTTTAGCTTAAATATCAAACCGCACTACGGTGTCGTTGCACTTTGCCAACGCTGCGCGACAATATTTTGTATGAGGGTACCGCGCAGTCCAGCTCAGCATTAAAGGGATAGTGCACAGTACACTGCGTTATTAAATCAAATATAGCACATCTCAATCATCTGTTAGAGGAAGGTAAAATTATCAGCCTTACGCTTCCAGTTGCAGTCCAGGGAATGTGAAATACTTCAACATAAAAATACATTTAAGATCAATATTTCATTGCAGCTTTCCTAGGAATCGAATCCGGGACTTCGAGCATGTTAGGCGAACGTACCAAGTACTGCACTATAAGAAGCACTTTTCTCCGCTCGATTTCCTTTTTCGGGATTTTTACCTGAAAACTAAAACGCACCTTCAGAATTCTGGATCTATTGCACATATAGAACTGTATTCTTTATCCGACAGAACAGGATTAAGGGTTACCAGAAATAAATGATCACAATTATTTAATAAAACAAATATATTTTAATATGAAATTAAAATCTTAACAAATATACATCTTTAACGGTTTTGTGAAATATAAATTGTTTCTATTTCAAAATAAATTAAATATAATTTTGCCAGAAATATATACCCAAGAATGTCTACAATATTTTCTTATCAAAACACCGAGTAAATTACGCCTAAGTATATTTATATTGTAAATTTTTTGTTTAATAAAATTTCGCTTATAAAATTGTGATGGGATCTACATTTCTGGCGGTTATCAAAGGGTGATTTACTACGACACACATTTATTGCACATTTAGAAGTTATAATATTAAGATGTAGATAAGAAATATGGAACATTAAAACCTTACGCCTGAACAATTATTCAAAAAAGGGTTTTTATAATTTTAAATTCAATATCATTCGGTGTACAATTTCTCCCGATTACTTTCTTCCCACATATTATAATTTAAAAATAAAAAAACATAAATAACGGAAAGACTCCTTTCAAATTTTGGACAATTTTTATAAATAAATAATATAATATATATTGCGTCCCATGAGATCCTAACTTAGTATCCATTCTATCCTCTATCCTCATCTACCTTTTGGCTAAAATCTTGTATAATTAGTGAACGCTTATACACTTAATAAGGCAACGTAAAACTTTCGAAGTATTTTATGTAATAAATTATTTTCTTTTTAGCTTTGGAATGAAAATGAGCTTGTTAAGTTAAGGTGTTTAATTAAAAGCTACGCCTATGATATATTATATCTGTAAATTAATTACAATCGCAAAGTATGGCGATTGTTAGCTACGCATAATCAATATTTTTTTTCGTAAATAAGAAATATTTAAAATAATGAAAATAATATTTTTCTTAAAATACTCGAAGTATTAAAATTAACATTACTGTATTTAATAAATTGCAAAAGCACATCTATGATTAAAGTTAAGAATGGTATTTTTGGTTTATATTCGCCAAGGTAATTTTTTCAATGCTTTTTTGAAGAAATATACAAAAATATCATTTTTGCAGTAAAGGAAAAATGTCTTTGAAAAATTTTAAAAACATGATTGTATCCATAATGAGGAGGTACTAGGATCTTAAAATCCAGGTATCTATTATCGACAGGTGTAATAAAACATCGGTTTTTGTTGTTATTTTGATTAAAATACACTTGCTTTCAACAGTTTGTCAGTAAACGTGGTACAAAAACATTATATGTATAAATTGTGTAATAACAAACCTCTTTAGAACACGTCCGTAGTTATACAAAGTTTATATGACTGGCTTATGCTAAATGAACACCGAAACCATGCGATCAAGACGTTTTCTGGACAGGACTATGAAATAAAGACTTAGGAGTGCACAAAAAAAAACACGACTGTGGTGGCCGAATCCTGTGTATACCTTTGGGGGCTTAACCACGCTTTCCTACTTTACAATGCATCAGGGCCACGATTACAATGGGAAGTTGACATTTACCTTCAATTGTATCTACAATGTAAAATTGAGTCTTCTGTATGAAAAGCAGAATATGCATACAATTTTTTCTTCTTAACATGTTCAATTATAGGTTACAGACGAAGATACTTTAAATGTTCATGCAAATATACTCATTTTCATACACAAATATCGGTTTATCTTTATGGACAGTCGAAGATAACTCTGTTAACTTTCATTGTGATCGGGGCCCAGGTTATCTAGTCCTAGACATACGTTTATGTTGATTCGTCAGCAGTACAAACCTGAACTACGGGACGCAAACCCGATGAGAGAAAACCCATAAAATTGCAGCCGATTTAAAAACCTGAGGGATATTTTACCTATTGATTCTGTTTTACAGCAAATTGCTTTTTTGAGATTTTGTATCATCGTGTATTGAGTGAATATTAATATTAATATGTAAAAAAAACCGTAGCTTTTAATTGTTAAACACCTTAAGAACTGGAAACAAATATCTTAAATTCATATTATAAATTATGGGCTATTTTAAAATCCATTAATCCTAAATCTGCTGTATCACATATCATTTCTTTAGCACCATGATCCAATCCGATTCCATACAAAGTATATAAATAGTGTGTATATTCTCGAGTGCTGTATGTTAAACAAGTATAAAGTTGTTAAATTATAGTTGTCATTTTAGCGTTACGCATATAAATAATGAACTTAGTACAAATCCTTTGGAAACGATTGAAACTTGAATTGGTAGTACATTACTTGCAAAGTGACAAGAAATATAAAGGGCATTCAAATATTTAATTATCTCTATTTATTCAACCGATATAATAAAAAAAGAACCATATTTCAAAGGTAATTAATCCGTTAAAGAACGAACAAAGCAATTATTCATATTCTTTTGATTTTAGGGATCATATGAATGTAGTTATACACAAAGCAGCCAGCCATAAAAAAGGGAAACTGAGATAAAGGCCATTTTGTGAGAAAGAGTGAATTAAAAAATCTACACAAGTGGAATATTTTTGACTTTAACAAACGATAAACAATGACTACATGAGTTTTTTTTTTATATTTTACAATCAAGAATCTTATAATGTATTTGACCAGTTTTTATGATTTTTAAAGTACCATAAGATTTTTCTAGTGCTGTGGGTGTTTTCTGCAAACTGAGAAATGCCATTTTTGTGATCGACACCTTTTTCCGAAAATGATTAGTATAGTTTTTTGTGTGAAAGCGGTCTGGCTGTTTTTAGCGGAACATAGAATTGACCTTACTGCACCCGATAACATCTATACCTCATTGTTCCAAAATTGTGGACTCGCTGCTTTCTGAATACTAAGTTAATATTATGAGCATCCCCAATAATTCAAAGAAGCGTTTGTTTTAGCTTCCTCAAGGTGGATACGAAAATGCACGATTCTTTGGTGCAAAAAATAAACGTTAATTGTGCAAAGCTTTGAGCAATTAGCTGTTGAAATTGATTGCTTGTTTTTTTAATATTTACAATTGTTCAAATTTTCGTTAACAATCTTAGTGTTTTTTTGGAATTTTACTCGGAAGACATTGAATGTAGTTTGTTTAAAATGTTTTCAAATATTTCTACCTAGCAAGTGTTGACAGTAATTTATTCGTTTTTTTGTGTCAGTTGGAGTCTAAAATACTTGTATATAAGCTTTTGTAATAGTTTTAAAAATTTATTATAATACTCGTAGTTACGATATTCTTTTTTTAATATCTCGGGTCGCTATTTATGGAATCGCGGGTTTCATAATTATTGCTTAGTGGAAATACCAAGTTATGTTGTAAAAAAGTTGTTTTTATGAAATGCGAAGATATATTTTTTGTCGGGTTGCAAGTACTACTACTCAAATAAGTCAAACGCACTGGGAAACAAATTCTAGTGAAATATTAACATCCACATTTTTTTTGAAACCTTAACATAAATTCAGTCTAACTCAATACAATGGGTCAGTCCTTACAAACTGTACTAGAGTGTTTTAGGAACAAAATAAAATTTTGAAAAATATAATAATACACGTATCTACGTGGTTTTTAAATAAGTTGGAAATATATAACAAAAGTTTTAGCATTGAAGAACGACATTAAAATCAATTGAAATATTGTACAAATTAATATAAAAGTTTGTAAAATCTGATGATTATGTTTTTTAATAATGATTTTACATTGCTTGAAGTTTAAGTATGATAGAATCTAAAAATTCAGTTTATTTCAAAAAACCTCTAAGCAAAAATGTCCACTGTAAAACTTATAACACAAAACATCCAGAACAAAAAAGTAACAATCAATTTGATATATATGTACATTGCTTTTATATAATTAAAAATAGTCAAAATGTTCGTTCTAGTTTTACTTTATATTTGAATACTGAGAGTACTATCGAAAGTTAAAGACTAAAAGTCGTTTCAATTGTAAGGATAGCTTTTTACATGAAACTGTTTGACAGCCCATTAATTATGTTTTAAAATTTTGTGAAATTCAGTTACCATGAATATTGCTTTTTTAAAGTTTTTATTCTTATTGAATCAAAATCATTGCAGATAAATAAATCTTAAAAAAAGTATCAGTGTTTATGCATAAGGATTATAATTCTAAACAAAACCTAAAATATATACCAAGGCCATGTAAAGAACATGCAATTTAATAAATTATGTAATTACTTAATAAATACAGTAGAAATCGTTGTTTTTCACTCTTGTATGGAATTTCTCTCTCGTTTCTCCACATTACTTCTAATGTTTCAAGCTGTTTGCTGCTTACAAAAATATTTTTTTTGTTTCATATTACTACGCGAAACCCATTGCTTAGTATCACAATCTTTATCAATCACTTTAATCAGTTTCATAAAAAGATTACAATCTCAATATCAGTAACCTAACAATATTGAATCATAGAGAAGACACGGTTACGAATCCACCAATATAATAATTATTATACGCAGTACAATATATCCAAATTAAAATATTTACATGTCACGTTTTAGACGTTACGAATTATTTAATAAAATACACCATGGACCAGTTTCCGCGCTGAAAACTCATTTCTTTTATTGTCAATAATACAGAAACGTAATAAAGGTGGGATTTTAAATGTCAATTGGATTGTCAACTAAATAATTAGTCCAGTGCGGGGTTTTTGAAAATCAACAATAAAGAAACTGGCCGCTGTTTCACTGAAAAATAACATTTTGTAATACGGATTTTGATTTCTAAAAATACTCGAATTACACACATATAAACCTGACCTCAAAAGATAGAAATTTTATTTTATGACACGTGCAATGGCATCGCCAAAACGATCATTTTAAAATCGGTCTAGATTATTTAGTATGTAAATTTACAATACCTACAGAAATATTGGTTTATCTTTGAACTTTATTTATATTCAAACCATTAAAATGTTCAGAGAATCAAATAGTCAAACCCCTACAAAGTTACTCCTCGGGACCTTTTAGTGAGATTCATCTAGCGAATTTACTTGATTTAGAAAAGACGTTTTATTAATCTAATTAGTTCTGGAAGGAATAGGAAAACACATTATATTGCAATGGATATATTGCTGTGATGTTTTCGTTTATAGAATGTACATTTTAGCAAATTATTTGAAGATAAGATGCTTCACACAGAGGTACCAAATTCCAATATTATAAATAGACACTGAGATTTTACAAATTTATATAAATAGTTTAAATCACTTTTCTTTCTACGATTATTTACACAAAAAAACACAAACATCGTTACTACATCAATGTTTGTGGTTAGTATTTAAATTTTACTATTTTTTCCTTATATCTAATTTGTGCTGCTTTTAAAACTATATTTCTTCCGAGTTCAACTCGAAACGGAACACGGGCGAAAAACCAAATCAAAACTCAAGAAAAAATAATGAAAAATTAATAAATTATTATATCAATAACAAATGGTTACAATAAAAATATACAGATTGTAAAATTTGTTTTATTTTACATGATTTTCATTTTATTCCTGTAGTATTGTGAACAATATCGGAAATTTTATTAATTATTACGTAAAAAAGTCGAGTGTTTCGGTAAGAATTATAAAATTTAATCATTAGACAACGCATAGTTTTTCTCTTGAAAATTAATTTACACGAATCTATAATTATTTTGGTACTGGCAGCATCTCATCTTTTGATAGATTCAACTAATCTAGGTTTACGTCACAACATCGAATAACAACTACAATATATATATCAACAGTCAACATCGATCAAATATACAAGTATAACCGACTGATTATTTTATTTCGTTAAAATTCGATGATCAAAAGTACGTTTTGTAAATCTAGGTGCTTTAAGCCAACGCATTGTGTTGAATTAAAAGTTTGTCAACGCTTAGCTTTTTCGTGAATTTCGTTTGCTTTACGACATTCAATAAATGTATAAAATTGTGATAGAAAAGTGCTAGCCATTTTATTAAGTTATTTATATCTAAAACATCAGAGATCATCAATTGAGATTTTGAATTCAAAATTCAAAACCTTTCAAAGAAATTACATTGAGCACATATCTTCATTTAACGTGCATTGTATGTAAATATAATATTAAACATTTAAAACAAACAAAAACAGATCGTTTTAAAAATTATCGACACAATAGATTCGTCAGTTGCACATAATATATTATAATAATTTTTTGATACTGGTAATTTAATTGGAATTCAAATTATTGTTTATTTGAATTACGACAAAAAATAAATTTAAAAAAAAAAGAAAACACGTGATTAGTTTTAATTTAAAAAAAGGTTCCTAAAAATAATAGTGACACATTTTTCAAGTAATCATTTTACATGATTTCAATTCATAAAAAAGATAATTACATTTTACGTAGATTAATTTTTTATTAATTTCAAATAACGGTGTTAATTTATTTAAAATATTAATTGACGTAATGAGATAAAATTAATAAAAATTTACAGGTGGTGTTCTTAATAAAACGATATTTAAAAATGTTAGTACAGTCTTAAGAAATCTGTCGTAAAAAGGCTGTGTTTTTACTTCTATTCCGATGTCTCGATGTTTCGTCCTTCAAATTTTATTTAAAATGTATTTTTCAATCTATCTAATTGTGTTCACTCATACATTTGCCTATATTCTAGATAGGAACCGTTGAAATACATTTCAAAAATTTCATTTACTTAGCACTCAATATTAATTGGTTTCTTACTTTACGAATACAAATTTTAGTTCACATTAAGGCTAATATTCAAAAAATACAACATCAGTCATCGTTATAATTATACAAATATAAAATATGTTCTGCGGGAAAGTTCAATCAGTTTTCCGGAAAATAAGGAAGGATTCACTCGTGCATTTTAACAAGGGCGAAGGGTTTTAATATCAGCCGAGGAATGTGCTCCTGCAATGATAATTGCAATGTACTGGCATCCTTTACAAGAAACATATTATAAGGAATCTGTTTTACTTTTAACACTGCAATACGAGGTATAAATAAATATCACAATTTCGACAGTTTGATTGTCCTATTTGAAGGAAAACAGAGAGTTTTAATGAGTTATAAAATCGGGTGCCGCGATGAATGGATATGTAAAACCCTCGCCTCCTGTTCATTTTCGGACAAGTTCTAGATTAATTTAATACATTTATAAAAATTAAGATGTCACTGTGCATGCACGATCATTATAATATTTTGTAACAGTTAACTTTGAATTAATTAACAAGATAACATTAATTTGAAAATCACACTTACTATAGCTAGTACGTAACATATTACACCAATATACGTAATGAGGTACATCAATTTGGCACAGAGAGATTATCTTATACTAATATAATATATAAACATATTTGTATGTATATATAAATAATAAACATTTTAATTTTTCCTATTTTTACTTCGATGTTCTTCCTTACGCTTCGTTTCGTCAATTCTTCTCATCTATAAAAATCACAGCACTGAGACGCCGTCGCGTCATTTCTTTCAATTTACAAATAAGAGGTATGAATGTACGTGTAAATATATCATATAAGATCAAAAGTTACAAGAAAACACTTAGGATAAAACACCAATACGAAATTACAACCTACTTTAATTAATTTTGTAGTATAAAGATTATTTATATCGATTTTGAAATTGCCAAAACATTTTGAATTTTGATAAGCATCTAAACTAGTAAGAATTTTGAGACACCAATAATATGCAATACATGTATTAACAGACACCAAATATATTCTAATAGTAGGCAATCTTCGAACTAACACTACGGCTATCAATACTCAACTCCTTGTATTCAATTGATTTAGCTAAATTTTCTTCTATCACCCGTTAATATTGCGTTTATGTCACTAATCCAAAGTCATATTGCAATAGGCGTCAGGTAAAGGTAACCCATTTCCATTCCTACTCCCCTACTCCCCGGTACTCTATCGGGGACCGTCTTCCGACTTCCGACTTCCGACTATTATTCCCTCGCGGAAAACTACCGTACTCCATCGACTCTCGAATACAATAATTCGTTAATTAGCTATATTTTCGTTATCATCTATTTTCGTGTAAATCTCCAACTAATGAGTAAAATATATCATTTTATGTTTACGCTATTGTAACAACCGACGGTGAGAAGATAAGGCAACCTAAAATCGATTTATGTATCTTTGTTTGTAAATATCGAACGAATTCTTAGTTTGACACATATCTATGGCTCTAAGTTAAAGGTATAGTAAAAAATATTTGACCATAATATGATACGAATAAATATCGACAAAACGCCCATCCTGCTATAACCTAGATAAAACCCATCTAAAAATTACCTTTCCTTAAGTCGCAATATTTAAGACTATATTTTAAATATTTATTTCACGCGTCATTCGGAGCATTTCGTCGCCAGTAAAATTATTTCGCGTTCGTATAAAAAAAAAATTACGAGTGAGCAAGTTTTGTTTTCAATAATTCAATTGACATGTAAATTTAAGTAAATTCATTTATCCGGAGTGCGACCATCAGCGAGGGTTGTGGATGTGCGTGGTCAGGTGTTTGGAGAGGTAGTCTGCGCGGGCGAAGCACTTGCCGCAGGCCTCGCAGTGGTAGGGCCGCTCTCCCGTGTGGATGCGCAGGTGACGCGTGAGGTCACTCTTGCCTCCGAAGGCGCGCCCGCAGAACAGGCACACGAAGGGCCGCTCGCCGGTGTGCTTGCGCACGTGCAGCTTGAGGTTCTCCTTGGAGCGCACGCACTTGCCACAGAAAGGGCAGGCGAAGCGCCTCTCGCGCTGCCGGTCGGCCGGGTCGGCGCGCAGGTAGCCCAGCAGAGAGGCCTCGGGCGGGGCGCCCGGCGCCCCCCTCCCCGGGAAGTCCCCGCGGTCGCTGTCGCTCCTCAGGCCGCTGCTGCCGGCGCTCGCGTCCCCCACGGAGCTGTCCGCCATGGAGCTGACGTTGGCAAACGACGTCTCGGATTTTTTGACCGCCCTCTCCGGAACGGGTGACTCGGCCCCGATCGTTTCGACGTCGCCCTTCTCGCAGTCGCTCTCCGCCGCCGCGGCATCCGAAGCGGCCGTCGGCGCCGCGGAGTCGACAGTGTCGTCCTGGTCGATTCCGTCGACATCTCCCGATTGAGAATGTCTGCGAAAATCCGTGTCCGAGTCTTCGGGGTCGGTAACGGACGGCTCTCGGCGGTATCTGGACACGGAAAGGTCCATCTCTCCCGACCTGCCCAGGAGCGCGTCGTTGGTGCTGGACACGTGATCGTTGGAGTCTCGAGATCGGGCTTCTCCCCCTTTGCCGTGGAGGCGCTCCAGCGCGTGGTTCAGTCTGTGTTTCTTGAAAGACTTGAGATAGCGGAACTGCATCCCGCAAACGTCGCACGTGAAGAGCTTGTCGGCCGGGAGCCTCGCTCGATGGTTCTGCTCGCGGTGCTTAACGTAGGCAGAGCGGTAGCGGTAGCTCTGTCCGCACTGCTCGCAGACGAAGGGTTTCTCGTCCGGACCGGGGGGGTGCTGCAAGGCGGCGTGGCGCTCCAGGAGCCAAGCTGACGGGAAGGACGCGAAGCACGCCGGGCAGCGATGGGAAGCGTCCTCCATGTAGGGGGGTCGCGGCGGGGGCAGGGGGGGCAGGAGGTGATGCAGGGCGCGGCGCTGCAGCAGGGCCAGCAGGGCCCCGGGCCAGCCCAGGGCGGCGCCCCCGAGGGCGCCTCCTCCCAGGACGGGGCCCCCTAATACGGGTGCCCCCAGGGGGGAGCCGGCCAAGGAAGGTCCCAGGGGAATGCCCAAAGGGGTGTCGCTGCGACTGGAACCGGGTGAACTTTCTACTGTCAACTAAAAAAAAATAAGTCTATTACAATGTTATCTTTAAATAAATAAATCATCGATAAATACGATAGAAAAAATCCAATGGAAATACAGAAATGTAGTTCATCGACATTTATTATCTTCTGAATCTTCAAGCTCCTATTTATTTACACATTTTATCATATTAACGTTTTTTGTTAAAATTTATTCATTATTTCGTTATTTTATAATGAAAAAAGGATAGACAACTGGGCATACAAATAAATTACATATAAGATACATAATGTTTTAAAACCAATTTAAAACATGAGCGGATGAAAACTTTATGTCGCAAACTTAAAAAAAAGGTACTTTTTTACATAAATGAGAAGTTTATATATAGCCCTATCACATCAACAAGTAGAAGATAACCAATTTTTAGAGCGATTTTGTTTTATTCATAAAATACCTTCATCCATTCATGTCTTCAATAATTGCTCACAGCATGCGATGTGTTATTACCAATACATGCGAATAGAGAGATTATATCCCAGTAGCTCAATCACAAATGACTATCGACGTGGTAATAAGCGACGCGATAACAATCTCTCACCGTGGTTGTTTATTGTATTTGCGATCAAAATCTAACATCCGTGATTATAATATTTTTTAATATTGTCACACTTCAACCTGATGCTTGGCAACACCTACATTAAATGTCAAAATATTGTGCGTTTTCGTTTCGCGACGCATAATCCTGAATTTTGAATTTCACCGGTGTAACATAAATAATTTAGTTCTATACAGTTTTATTTGTTTGTTCACAATTTATCATGCTATCTATTGCATTTAGCCGGCGGTTGGCCAGCCAAATGTCAAGAAAAACAGTCGCCATAGTAATTGCGTGTAATTTAATTTTCACTTTTTTGTATTAGGTACTCCTTACTACTTTGCTAATGCAATATATTTTATAATTTTTTAGTAGTAAACGCTGATTTTTCGGCAATGAACTGTATTTATTTACGCAGAAAACAAAAAACAAACCCACACGAGCGTAGATGAATACGTGGACAATTAATCAATATGATATAAATAATTATTAAAAAATTGAAAAAAATAGGAATAAAAGGAAAAACTATAAAATGGTTTGAAGAGTACCTTGGCGATAGATACCAAATAACGAAGGTGAATGATGAAATTTCCGAGCCCCTCAAAATTTCATTGGGAGTACCACAAGGATCGGTTCTCGGACCGGTTTTGTTTATTATATACATAAATGATATTGTCGAAACATTAAAATATTCAAAAATAAGACTCTTTGCAGACGATGCCTTAATATATATATCGGGAGAAAATTATAAAACAATTATGGACAGACTAAATCATGATCTTAATAGTGTATCACTGTGGCTAAAAATTAATAAATTAAAATTAAATGTTAACAAAACTAAATATATGAATATAGGAAACAAAAGAATAGAAATTACACCATCAATTGTAATAGAAAATGAAAAACTTAATGAAGTCACTGAAATTAAATATTTAGGTGTAATGTTGGATTCAAAACTTACATTTCACCAAAACGCTAAGATGGTAATAAATAAGATTGCAAAAAAAATATCAATTTTGGGAAGGATCAGAAGATTTATTGATAAGGACTCCTGCAAAACTATTAACAAAGCAATTATTGAACCACACGTTAACTACTGTAGTAGCATTTTATTTTTATCAAACAAAGAAAACATAGATAAACTAACTGTATTACAAAATAAAGCCTTTAGAATCATTTTGAAAAAAAACAGATATACGAGGGTAAAGTCGATGGTAAATGAAATGAAATTATTAACATATAAAAAAAGAATATTTTACAATACAATGATATTTGTTCATAAAATTATAAACTCTAATAAAAAAACAGAATTTTGGAAAAAAATTGATCGGAACCAGCATGAACACGATCACAATACTAGAGAAAAGAACAAAATTAGACTTCCATTTAGGAAAAAGGCAAAGTCACAAAATTCAATTTTATTTAAAGCAATTAAAAAGTATTACGAAATGGAAAAAAATATTTATGAAGAAAAAAACATATCAAAATTTTAAATAATGGTCAAGACATATGTGATAAACAATTTATAAATTAAATATATTTTCAATGTTATTATTAGAACACACATAACCATATGTATGATATGTGTGCCCTACTTTAAGATTTAAATAAAAAAAATAAAAAATATCTATCCTTTATACCTTTTCTGAAATTTTGAAACCTGAGTGTGAAACATTAAACAAATGACGTTAGTAGATGTATTTTAGGTACTGGCCGTAAGTACTGATTGTAATTGAAATTTTCCGTTAGCTTTGGTAAGATTAAAAATAGTTTCAATGTTATTTTCTCATTAAGTCTTGACAAAGGAATATCCATGTTTTGAAACCGGTCGGCATAGGGTCAAAGCACCAATGAATGACCGTTTAAGGTTCAGCTTGTAGTGAAATCCACATTAAAGGTATACATTTTATTATTTAAGCGTACAAAATAAAAGAAAACAACAAAAACCACATTAATTCTACTAAGTATTTTGACTCTATTATTGAAATACGAGTATTACAATTATAATTAATATTACTCTAAAAAAATAGCAGAATCACCAGTGAATGACCACTACTACCCCAGTAAGAATAATACTCAGATTTAGTTACATCATAACATTATAAAACACCCTAACACATTAGAATATGGATATATTCAAAGAATTGCATAAGAAATAGCATCAAATAAAACACTTACCACACCTTTCCTTACAAAAACACTATCAATCTCAGAACAATAACGGGAAGACGCACTATTACCTTTTGACAACTCACAGTTCAAAACTGATAGATTTGTTTCTTACCAAAAGGTGTGTCCGCCTACTGCTTTTGTCATAGTTTCTAGTGTTAAAAGTTTTTTGACTGGACACATATAGCAATTCTTATGATATTGTGTTTTATTAACCCACGGTCATTTACTGGGGGGTGGTCGTTTACTGGTGCTTTGACGCTATTAAGTTTACACGAGTAAACCAAAATTAAATTATTAATATTTTATATTATCTTGAAACGTTCTTTTCGTTTTCCTCTTCCGATAATTTGTCTTATCTTAATGTGTACTACTATGTCAAAAAAGTACCATGTAAAAAAAGTAAACGTAAGTAGAGATTACACACGCGTTAACTATGACCGCGGTAACTTAAGCATGTTCATTATTTTGATAGCTCAAATGCTTAGTATGTTTTTAAGCACGTCGATAATTATTTGTGATTTTGCCGCAGGAAACTACGTAATTCAATTATGCTAGTGGAGATATTCATCGGAACTGTTTTTATTTATTTAACTTTTTGTACATAATGTTATTTGTACATTGGCGGGCTTATTGCCGATCGGCAATTTCTTCCAACCAACCAATGAAATAAAACTTTTATTTTTTTAATTCAAGTTACAGAGCATATTCAATAGAAAATAAAGATTAAAAAGCTAAAGATATATAAAAATAGAAATAAACGCATTTGTTCAAAAATTGCCTTAAATCAAAAATATTACTCAATGGGAAAAAGGAAAAAAGAGGAAAAAGGAAACGAGGAGATATTAAGGAAGAGAAAGGAGATGTTTCTTCCGACGTGATTTAAACAGAGATAATGTAGTAACATTTTTGATGGTGGATGGGAAATGATTCCACAGTCGAGCCGCATGGACACTATATGAGTTAGAGAAGAAAGAGGAATCGTGGATGGGTATAAAGAGAGTGCTTTGAGAATTAGAACGAAGAGGTAAACCATGCACTGATAAGCGTTGAAACTTTTCACGTTTTTACATTTAAGTGATGGTAAGTTTAGCTCGTAATTTGCTGATGAAGGATTTTTATTGGTTTAAAATATAATAAAACAGATTGAATAGTGGTTTGTATAGCATTTATTTGTCAAAATTGTATTTTTACAGCTATGATATGCATGTTTTTGTTTCGAAGGTGTTTATTAAACAAATGAAATATTTTACTCCAGAAACACAAAAAAATATTTACGATGGTATACATTTCAACTAAACGAGTGCTCACAATAATTATGTTTGCATTTTCAAAATGATATTAATTTGAATCAACAATTTTCTTCGATACTTTAACATGTATAAGATTGATAATATCGGACACATCTGAACTGAAAATATAATTATATGTACAACAAAAACACTTATGTCCAGTAATCGCTAGTTGATATAAATAGTCGACATTATTAGCAATGTTTTTAAAATCATATTAAAATTAATAAAATAGTCAATAATTAAACAATCATTACATTTCGCAAAACCTATCAAACCATTCAAAATTGTGTATGTTCAAACATAAAAATCATAAATTTATCTGATGGTGAATTTAACCCTTTTAGACCAGACAAAGTTATTAGGCAAATTATATATATTTTTTTTAATGTTTTGAGTTTGTTCAAATTTTTGTGGACATGGACTGGATTCAACCCCGTGGGGATCCCACCCACATCAATGAGGATTTCAGTTCTTCAACTTCGCAAGCATCAATAGATGGAATAATTGAAGGAATATATATGTTCAAATATAGGCAGAATAGTAAATGTTACACAGTGTGTAAAATGGCCACTCAAACCAGCCAATGACATGCCATAAGCCCTGTAGATGCCTAAACTTCAATATTTATCTTTCTAAAATGTTCTTCATCTCATTTGTGGTATCTAAATACATTTTTTTCTTGAGAAATTATTTAACTTTAATTTTCACTGAACGCAAATTGATAATTTAATTAAAGGCAAAATTAATTTAATATGTGTTATTAGAGATAAACATATATTTTAATATAATGTTTATCTTAGCCTCCTAGTGTAGTGGTCAGCGCGTGTGCCTAACATGCAAGAGATGTCGGGTTCGATTCCCGACATGGCTGATATTAAGTATTAGTATAAAAATGTGTTTTTGCACTAGAATATTTCATAGTCGCTGGACTGGTACCTGAAACTAAAGACTAATCATCTTACCTTCATTTAACAGAAATGATCAAGATACACTGCGATTGATATACCAATGTAGTGCCCTATGCACCATTAGGCGTGGAAAGGGAATGACGATGATATGTATTTAACCAAATTGAAATATATTTCAAGCTTGCTTATTATGACAGGAATTCGCTCCGAAACAAACGAACCAGCCAGTAGCTGTCAAACTAACTTTTCGGTGTTATGTCAACTACCAACATGAGCACAGAGGCTAACTTAGAATTACCAGTAATTAATAAATATACGCGAAGCTTTTTTATTTCGGTAGGTAGGTACGTGAGTAAATAAATCTTAAATTTCGAGTATATCTGAATTTACAGCCGGGCTGAAAGGGTTAAATATGTATTCGGCATTTTAGTGATTTTGTAAAGCTAGGGTTTCCTAGGACAGCGGTGCCCGCATCTTAACGGCCGTAGTGAACGGTGATGCGGTGGACAGCCGTCGTAACGTCGACTGGAGAGTGGTTTCCTAGGGAAACGGTGTTAAATGGTGTTGATAAAACCGTTTTCCTAGGAAACTACGCTCTAGTCACCGTTACGATGGCTGTCCACCGCATCACCGTTCACTACGGCCGTTAAAATACAGGCACCGCTGTCCTAGGAAACCCTAGCTTAACGGATGGAAGTTTCAAAAATTAAATTAGGTAATGTTTCTAAAATACTCAAGAAGATGTCTCTCATTAAATAAAAAATATACGTAATCGAAAAATTCTGCACATAAAATCTTGAACAAACTTAAGTAAAAAATTATATTAATGATTTGTGCACCTTTAATTATGAACAATCCTAAATTAAATAAATAATTATTGTAACTAGAGGAACATAATAAAACGCCATCTGGCGTTGAACTTACATCAATATTATCAGTGATCCAATTAAAAAAGGGTATTTACAAATGAGACTTAAAAAGAAACAACCATTTTAATCTCGTCATTTATCAAATAAGACGCCATCTTTAAAAATGCAAATTAAAATGAAAAAGTAATCTGACACCATTTTTTTCTCAAGTAAGCGGCAAAGCAAATCAGCAGTATTAATTATTTATAATGTTCATAACTATTAATGGAAAGACATAGAAATAATTGTAAGCCAATTGGTACATTTCTGTCAACAGTGAGCTTATACAAAATTAAGATACAGAAAATCATTAAGCTGAAAAAATAGTAATATAAATTAAGAACAGATTTTTCTATTAAAATTATTTTTCGATGAGAACATTTTTGAGAACAGAATTAAGAAGTTCACACATTTACAGGGTTTAAATATCACCACTATCAATAAGAGATTTAGCACGTTTAGAATTTTCAAACGCATGCAGGATAATCATTGTGTTTTTTTTTAAACCACTGTAAATTTAAAACAGAAAAAAAATGTTTGAATGTAATTTTATAGATAAAAAAAAAAAAAATTATTTGGCGTGGTGATCTTTTTTTTTCAAATTCCGATTTACATTATTGAAAGAAAAAAATAGTTCAAATTGCGTGCCAAAACCCTATATAAATTTAAACGGTTTTTTTATTTCTGGGTTTTATCGAAAATCAATTAAGTATGAGGGGGTTGGAAGAGAAATAGACCATCACTGTTTCACGGTATAATGCGCTTGGGCATAGTAAATAGACGCGTTATTTCCACACTAGCTACATCTCATGTTTAGAAAAAATGCCTAACTCGGAACAATTGGAAATAAAAAGACGGCAAATCAACCAACATGCAAACATTTATGTGAGAAAGATATGTAAGTACTTAAATAAAATAAAAAATAACATTAAAACGAAAAATAAAACCGGATTTCTTTTCAACAAACTTTTCTTGGTTTTTACTGTTTAATTTAACGTTACCGTAGCTACGCCACTGGCTGTCGGTGTTATTATTTATGTGCTCTGAAATTGAAATAATGTCATAAAGTACATGGTATGGTATATTTATTTAGCCCTTTACTGCCCAATTTTTCTAACTCTAATTAAAAACGTTTGTTTGTGCAAGTTTTTAAATACAAACAGAAAGAAAAATCATTTTTAAAAATTAAGATTTATTTTCATAGTTTAGGTATGTAGACAATACATCGGGCATAAAACGTTCTAAAATACAAGAATACAAGGAAAATATTAAATTATTTTACAAATTATTCAACAATTATAACTTTAAATCTTTAAAACAATTAAAAGAAATCACCATGTGAATATTAGTTAAATTACACTTTTGACGGAACATGTGAGACTGTCTTTTATTTAAAATTTTATAGAACATTTTTCTAGTCGTCGAGTGATAAAAATGTTCGAAGTCACTTTTATGCTCCGATTATCGGTATGTAGCAGATCGTCTATATTGGGCAGTGTAGGGTTAATAAAATGGAATGCATTTACGAATAAATGAAACGGTATATCTGTGTGAGCAATTCATATATTTTTTCAACACACACGACGGCATTTTTCCGTGTAGCGTCACGTCCGATCACGACGACAGTATGTTCGGGAATGGCGACAAAGAACACCTAGGAATCAAGATGATAAAAGTGTATTTAATTATCATTGGTGAAATGTAATTATGTAAACAATTCAGAGCATAGCCGTATTCCTAAACCTCTAAATGCAATTCTCAAAAGTGTTCTGTCCATCGTAGTTGCAATACCTATTTTCTCGAAAATCGCAGAAGTCTGATTTCCAAACAGCATTTTAAGGTACTGTTTAAATTAAGTTTGACAGTAGTATTCCTCGATTTCTTTTAGTCCATATATTATAACACATTAAAGAAATACAGGCACCTCAAAGTCAACTAGGCTTAAGAGCAAATACAGGTGAACAAAGTCTGGTGAATGGCATTCAAACATTTTAAACAAATATTTTTATTCGGAAAATTAATACGAGTAACAAACCAATGAAATAAATGTAATTTTCCTATTTATCTACCTGTTTTTGAGATATATGTATATTATATATCCTAATTACATTATATTTTATTTAACAGCAGAATCATTTATAAATATCAATCGATGTTACATTATTTAGGTGAATCTGTATTTGCCCCATTTCATTATACTCGGTCGATTATTTGTAATATTTATTGGACCTTATTACTTATTAACCTGATATAAAGTTATGCCTAAGCATATTGGCAAAATAAGTATAGGAATATCATTCTTATTGAACAAACTGTTATAAGGATTATATTTCCATCCATATTCAATCAATAGTGGCATAGGCCTAGGCGTAACTTTATACCAAGTTTATGAGTAAGACCCCACTGTTACAGTTTTTTCTTTCTTCATGTTTTTTTTGTATTAAAAGTTAAATCAAAAGTTTCAAAACATAAAATTGCAGGTGTAAGAAAATATATATAAGTACTAGAAAATGCTGTTTTTTTTATAAGTGCTGTTTCAAAACATTTTTGTTAAAATTCATCATAATAAAAAACAATTTAAAATTTATATTTGGAGAATGAACTTTGTGGTTTTTTATTACTTAATTAAAATTAAAGTAAAAATATTTTATTTTAACCACTTATTATCTGTACGCTCGTATCTTATTTGTTGAAAATAAGTGCAAATGATCGAATTTTAACCCCCTCACCCTTCACTCCATACCACTACAAACACAAAATAACACTAGATATAGAGACTTGATCTAGACCCTCCATACGAATTAGATTTAGGTTATATTAATTTCTTTATTATACTTTGATAAGAAGCACGTGGTAGCTCTGAAACCGGTGGGTTATCGAATCGAAAATAAGTGTTTTAAAACAAAGTGCTTTTATTTTGATTTTCATTAAATAACAAAACGTTTTTCAATTTTTTAAATACATAGTAATTGAAATCTGGCAAAAGGAAGAGTAAATAATAATAATACCCTAACCAAAGACAATCATCGACAATAAACAGTTAACACAAGAAATAATATCTAATATACAACAATAAAATAATATCTATGAAAGATACAAAATATTTTTAAATCAAAATTCATGAAAATATGTTTTGTACAAATTTGAAAAACTGTCATTATTTATATCATGCAATCATTATTATAAATATTTTATTTAATGATAAATTAATATCAGATTATAGAATCAAAAGCAACAATCGCAAACACCGAAATGATATTAGATACGTGTCAGATAATCAACAATTTGTATTCTTTTGGGTTATCTAAAATATTTTTTGTTTCATAGATTAATGCATTTGATTCCATGTAAACGTGTAAATTGGTCGCAGTAGAATGCAATCCCAGTGAAGAGAATAAACGAAAGATTTCGAGATAATTCGGGTCGAAATTAATTGAATGTTAAATATCTACTTCAATATATAATAATTCATTAATCTCGCAAGGTACCATTTATATTGCTTAAGTGTACATTGTAGAAGTGTAAAAGAAATTAAAAGCTTAATGAAAAAACCGGCCATCCCAAAAATTTCGATTTTAAATTAATTTTGAAAATCACTTTTTATGCCACTTTGTCCGCGCCTCGCTTCGATTTTCGACATGGTTGACATGAAATATTTTTTTAACAAGATGTTTTCACATATAATATTTCATTTTGTCTGGTTATTTGGGTTCTTACAATTTACACAAGTATTTCAATTTAGGGGGCATTTTGTCCGAGTTGTAAAAACTCACTGTTAGAAAAGAGGAATCAAGTTGGGGTAGACTGGGGTTCGAACCTCGGACCTCTGATCCTTGAGTACGCGACACTAGCGGGACCACCGATGATGATGTACCTATTTCAGTGCCCTATGTACTATTAAGTGCAGGACAGAGTATGATGATATAGACTTTAATTTACCTGTAAAATATGTAAATAGTCACTAAAATATTCAATTCGATTCTTACAAAATTAATAATCAAAAGTTTTCATACTGCGAAAGAAACAAATATTTTAATATGTACTACATATAAAATACATTATTTACGCTTTATTAAAAATAAATTTAAATAGCTTACAATCGATTGCAATCAAGGGGGATTCGAAAAGGAAATACGGAAGTCTAGGCATTTACAAGGCTCCCTAGGGAAGGAAATCCATCTTGTCTACAAACATTTTGACACACTCAAAACATTGTCTATCAAATAACTTTGTTCATGCTACATAATTGATATATTTTTATATACAGGTATTGAATAAAATAACCCATCAAAGTTATTCATTGTTTGTATATTAGTATGGTCGGCGTGCTTTTGCATTAAGCTATTTAATTTAAGCTAATAAAATCAATTCTTCAAATTAAGATGATATTATTTAACTACAGTAATTATTGATTTTTTACTCTCCTAATTCCAATAAAAAAAACAAAACTCCATTGCATTCGAAATATGAATACGTTGTTTTTAAAATAATTAGACAAACCATGTTTGCAAATACAAGGATACTTAGAACTATTTTATAAGGTGCAAGTTTTGCATAAAAAAGAAAGAAAACTTGATGTTTTGAATCAAGGAAAGATCATGTTTGATTCCAATTTACATTCAAATGATCAATTGAGTTTTGAATCCTTAGATTTATAATGATATGGATAAAAATTGTGTTACGTATTAAAATAAAACAAATCTAAATGATTTGATGCGTACTAACACCGGCATGAAAACAAAAAAAAGTATTCTTTATTATATTTTGAACGTTTTTTTTCAATTGAGTTTTTTATTCGAGTGAAAACATGTTTTTGCAAATAAATTGATGATAAATAAATTACTTTGGAAAAACTACAAACATAATCATTCATCATTTTAATTTTTACTTATTTGAGTTGTTCGTTCATGTTTGTATTTTCAATTCCATAAAAATACATGCTCCGAGTATTTACTTTTAAGATGGCTAAATAATTTTCGTATTTTTTTCAAAACTAATTCTTATTAAATTAACGGAAATGGATTACTTCTTTGGGACGTAAATATGGGAGTCTAGAAATTTTTAAGGCTTATATTACCTGCTATTGGCTAGTTTCAGTGACCACCTTACACACTGTGTAACATGTACCGTTATTTTTGTATATTTTTATACTAGTAAATCTTTTTATTTAACTTTTGAAAGATGAATGAGAAGTAATTTTTCATTTAAAGTTATTTGATCATGCCGGTGCGTAACGTGCTAATATTTTACGTCAGTAAAATGCCATATCATATCTCATAATTTTACAATTTACAACATTATCCGCCTTATGTTTTGAATGGTGATTAAATTTCGCTACTTAATAAATACTTAACCGTGTTTCGCAGCCTTCGAGTAAGTCTTTTAAGGCAAGAGGCACTCTAATTTACATTATGTGGTCGCAAATATCTTTAGAACGTTGCACTTAAGTTATTCTGGGAATATCTTCAGAAGTTTGCACTAAAGGTATCCTAAGAATATCTTCAGAACGCACTAAGGTATCCTAAGAGTATCTTCTGAACGCACTACAGGTATCTAAGAGTATCTTTAGAACATTGAACTAAAGGTATCCCCTAGAAATATCTTTAAAACGTTGCACTAAAGTTATCCTGGAATTATACAAACTTGCTTGTGCTACGCAGAACTGGGCATAATTAGAAACGCTCGAATCTAATATACATTTCACTAATTTTACCTCCAATATACAATATGCTGTTTTGTTTTACTTTTGAAAATTTGACATTTTACTTAAACATTCGATTTCTTTAAGATTTTCAAAGAATTTCCTATCATTTAAATGCCACGAGTAAATAAAAATGTTGTTTTTTTTATCAGATTTTTTTTAATCTGATTTTTCTACCAACCCTTTTAAGCTGTTTCATTATTTTCTTTCTGTAATCATTTACAGACAAAATTTCCTGTAAACTTGTGTCTTTTTAGATCAGAGTGCGCAAATTCTAGTATCATAACCATTATACCAATTTGCATGTCCTCATCGAGTTGACTCACACGACTTACCAAAAGTATGCTGGAATAATAGATACTTTGAATCGTGATAAAACGAGTATAAAATCTAATTGTAAACAAAATTTTTGTAGCATCAATTTATTAAATTAAATTAAAATTTTACGTTACGCTTAAATTGTCAATAGAAGAAATTTAAACGAATGTATCACTCCCTTTTTATGTTTGACCCTCGACTTATTTCGTGACTAAAATATACAAAATAGAAGAATTTATTAATAGCATATGTTTGCAATTGGTCGATTACAGAATTACTTATATCAAGCACGCATTATCCGATCTCTCTATTATAATAATTTATTGGAATTAATAAGTTTTCAACACGATAGTAGAAAAATATACATGAAAACAGTTTTGGTTGGATCGACAAAGATACTATTCCTAAAAATTGAAGTTCCATCAAAACTTTCTATGAAGAAGCTTTATTTTTTATACAAAACTAATTTTCTACTTTGTAATCCTATATCGAGAAGTGATTTTACTAGACAGCTTAGTCGAATGCTTAAGTTCAAATAATATGTAAAACGTTTTCCTAAAATTAATCAAACGATTTTGAATGAACGATTAGTAATTAAGTACATGCCCAGGACTGCTAGTGATATATACGTATAAAGTTACTTGGCAAAACTGCTGCAGTTTACGCAGGAATCAAGGTAGGGGAATTGGCGGTGGTAGCACTAGTAATGGTGCCGAAGTGTGAACAAATGTTAAGATTTGAATAACTGCACTTAAGGGATATTATAGATTCACTGTCGGAAATAATACATCGAGTAAATCCCTATATACATCTATCTATATACAAGTTACAATACATATAAATATATCTATTTCATTCACTAATCATAAATAGTATCTCTGAAAGGTAGGAAACAAAATAGCATTTTTAAATCGTGTGTAATCTATTTATAAAACTATCTGTTATAAAAACTCGTACAAATCTTGATAATTTGTTAATTTATATTAATGTACTTTTATTTATTAAGTTATTGCTATGTTTTCTTGTAAATATTTAATATCTTTGTATCTTAAAATAAGGAGAGGAACATTAATAAAGGTGTCAGTATCAGTATTGCTCTAGAGTCGGTTGGTAACAAGTCACTTCGGAAACTTAAAGAAAGAAAAGAGTGCAGCCCTTCAAATAGCAACATTGTGTTGTGCTGATGAGTCCATAGTGACCGATTACGTTATTATGCCGTTTATTTCTGTGGTAGCGGTTCTGCATGCGCACAACTCCAAAAACCAAGCTCTACCCAGAAAGTGCATTTTTAATTAGTGTTCTACAAACTCGACAACTTCTACTATGTGCGTATACAGAAGTGTCGACCTTATAAAGGGCTGTTAGTAGTCAAAATGTAAACAGATCTAATATTGGTCCAGACTTAATTTTACTGGATTTCAATATTTCACGCGTAACAATTGTTTACAGAAATTAAAACATAATAATATTAGCATGCACATACGGTATTTTAAAAAGTTTGATTTACAAAATCTCCTTAATTTAAAATGTCATTTAAAACAACCTTGTAAAAACGTGAGGTTACGGGTCTAATGAGAAAAGTGATATGAAAAAATGGAATGTTGGTGAACTTGGAGTGGAAAATGCGATATTTTGTAGGTTCAGATACAATAAGCCAAATATATAATGAAAAAAATATTTATTCACCTTTATGACTGATATTTGCCTAAATGTTCACACTACTAATATACACACTCGCGATACTATGTATCCATAATGTAAGGTAATAATCATATTTTGGATAACAAACATTATTTAAACATCACACTTTTGTAAAATCTCCATGGTCAAAATGCTACTTGAAACGATTAGTATTCGCTTATAATTATTTTGACAAACCAATTAATTATTCTAAATATTCACTCACATTTTACTCACGCTCCTTTTTCATTGAAACAATAATAAACAACGCTTTATTTTGTAGACGTTATTGCCATGGCATTCGAAGAGATCAGCTATAAGAGATCTTATAAAAAATACTTTAACACTATGATTCTACTCGTAGCTTCAATCAAAATACTTTTCTCAAAACTTTATCCCTTAGGAAAAAAAATATTATGAGGATTTAGTACACTAATAGTGCGTATAATTTCTCGAGTAAATCTACATTTTTTACTCAATAAAAATATCACAGATTTTTTTACTCTTTCTTTTTGTAATAAACCAAATAGACTCGAATCAAATTAAGCTCAATGAACAAATCTTTAGGCTTAGAAATATTTATAAAAATTTAAAAAATAGCTTACAAAATCATATGAAATAAATCTAGCTAAAATCAACTAGATGAATTATTCCCAAAGAATGCTTTTTCCGATTAATCCAATATCTTCCAATCATTTTTTAATGTTGGTTTAAAAAAAACTCTTAATCTTTACATTCCAAAGTACAAATACGTTGTTTTACAACAATTATGGCCTAAATTAAAAATTGAAATATTTTTGGATGCAAATTTTAAACAAAATAGGTTTTTTTTTTAAATATTTCTAAAAGTGTAATCATATAATTATAATCTACGTTATAGTTTATTTTTGTCAAAGTTGTTGAATTGATTGTCATGGAGATTTTACGAAAGCGATTATTTACGAACAGGTAAAAGCCTTTTCAAGGTATGTATGATTGCAAACGCACTTCAGTATAATATTCCGAAATGATAGAATTACAAAAATTAAGGGTAATTTCGTTTAAATTTAATACTTCTACCCTACGATATTCAGCCAAAAGTGACAAATTATTATTATCAAGAATCATTTCTAAAATATTAACTCTCTCGTGTACCTAATTTTGTATTTTAACATTATTATTGATAAGAAATTTTGCTACTCACGATTTAACACCACAATATGTACAATATTTTTCGACAATAATATCTAGACCTCAGAACAACGAGGTAATAGAAACACTTTTTTTTACTTTTTGCGAGATAAATGCCGATAGAACATGGTTATTCTGAGGTCACGTTCAGGCAGTCATCCAAAGGGAGTTTTTTTTCACTTAAAAGCCTTTTAAGCGAAGAAAATCAACTCAAAACATTTTAATAAACATACTAATAACACATTAAACTAGTAATACAAATTATATTTCGTAAAGAAGTCAGTGATTCTTTAAATTTAGATCTATTTCATACATTTTTACTTTCGTAGACTCACACAGATAAAACAATAATCATATCATTAAATTGAAGTTTATTTTAAATGCCACGAAAACAAAACTGAAATCACCGTATATAATCAAAAAATCATCCCATAAAATCTTTTGTATCGATTGCTTTTTTAAAAAAGTTTATTTCAAATATTTTTTTAGTATTTTTGTTTGAAAATAAAGATCGAATTGCGATTTTATTTCCGTGACTAAAAAATTCACTGGGCTTTTTAGGTTTAATATTTTTTTTTTTTAAAACCAAGAGAAAATAGAAAAGGGAGTTTAGCAGAACTTACGTGAGGTTAATGATGACAGTATGAGTTTTTTTTAAGCCATATATTCTCACAGTGGCAATAATTACTACATTTTACAAGATGAATAAAATCAAAACGTAATTAAAAAAATTCGAAATCTATAAACATTTGCAAAACCGCCTTTAAGGTGGGATTATTTGTACATTACATTTTATGTATCCAGAGAATCCAAAAGCATCTTTATTCTAAAATATGGAGAAGAGTTGCACCTAAATATGCACTTTATTTATTGAAAATGGTTTATTATCCAAAGTGTTATTTTTAAAAATACATATCAAATCAGTCGTTAATAATATTTACGTGAACTTAATCACTAAACCTCGCGTGAATTCTGCTTAGTTGAAAATATAAACTAACAATTCTCTTCAAAGTGACTGCAATTTTTAAATTTACTCTACGTTAAATTATTGATAATAATTAGTTATATAAATCAACGGGTGGAAAAATTAAATACGTAAATATTTGTAGTTTTCAACAACTAGTAATAGTATATAGAACGCAGGTAATATTTAAATTTAAATGAATTTTTGTCAACAATAAAACAGTTGCCTTTTAGACTAGACTGCTTTTGCCCGTCTCATGATATGAGATCTTGCAACGTACTTATCAATATATCACACTTTTTGGGGGTATTCCATACCTACCCGCAATCTTACTTCAATCAAAAGCACCATTTATTTAATCAAGAAGGAAAAATACCCAACGCCAAAATTTAACATAGAAGCTAGTGAAAAAATAAAGCTTAAATAGTCGAAACAAAATTAATATGCAGATCGTATATTTTTAAGGGTATAAGATAATTTAATCTTTATGGATTGCAGTGTTAAATATTTGTTATAGTGTATGGTTTGAGATCATCAAAGTAGTCCATGGAGCTGGGGTAATAAAAGTCCTGGAATGGCAACCCAGAACAGACAGAAGAAAGGCCTCAGGCAAGGTGGTATCATGACAAAAGACATGTTGCAAGAAGTGGTTCGATGCGGTTCGTCCAGGATAAGGAGTTGTGAAGAACTAGGAAGGAGGCCTATGTGCATTATTGGACATGAGAGGACTGATTATGATTATGATTTATAAATGAAATTTTTATAAAAATGAAAGTGTCCGGGCAAACTGGAGAGTACAGTTATGAGTGTGAAAAAGAACCAGAAACCTGGATAAGTGTTTACGGCTCGATGGGTTCTCTCAGGAAAAATCCTCAAAAGAGAAATCGGGAGACATGTTCGCCTCACAGTGTAGTAGCTGGCTCGTTCGCCTAGCGTGCTTGAGGTCCCGGGTTTGATTTATGGCAAGGTCGACACGATAAATTGTTTTGAAAAGTGATTCACTGCATTATATTCATGTAACAGATGATCAAAATTTGCAGCATTTGGTGTATCTGTGCAGCTCCCTATGAACCATTGAGTGCACATAGGGAAAGTGAGATGATATTTTTTAAGGAACGATCTTTAGTGGATTATTTGTATTCATTGCTACGAGTATGTTAAATATTTTTTTGGATTCATTATTTAAAAACAATATTATTCTGAATTAAATCTTATAAACGTTATGATTGTTATGAATAACTTAATAGGTACATATGTCCATGTTTGTACCTTCATTATAAACTTATGGTGTATTCACTGGGCACTGCCATTGGCTCAGCGGTTACATACATTATGTCGTTCAGTCCAACATTTCAGATATTTTTTATTTCATTTCTAAGTATACTTTATTTTGACTTGAGGTCACCAGGTCGACACCGGGAATCGACCTGGTGACCTCAAGTTTTGCAATACAATATTTTTATCGTCACTCACTTAAGTAGTTTAATTGTATATTATTTAATAATCCCACCAACGGAAATAATTTATTGGAAAGAATATTTTTTTTGAATGCAAAGAAAAATTTAAATCTGTTACCGAGAGTGAGTTTTAAAAATATAACAATTGTACTTGAAAATAAAAAAATATCAAAAAAAATATCGACACTAGCTTTTTAATCCACAAATTAAAATTAATGATAAAATTTCCGGGAATTTCCTTCTTGATTACACCTTAACCAGAATAATAGCAACACAGAATACCAACACTCTCTCTTTATAGTTTAGCTAAACTCAATCCTAACGTAAGAGTACCTACGTGTGAAAACACTCATATCAACTTTAACTTTGTCAGCAATCGATCTAAAAGGATAAAGCGACGGGACTTCTAAAACTAGTATATAAGTAATTAAGATTCGGTGACAGTTATTTATGTTATGCTTTAAATAATAGAACAGGAGATAATATTGTAATCGCTTAAAAATAAACAAAATATTTATAGTACATAATATTTAGAAATGACAAGAGAAGCTTTTTCTGTGTATCTCTAAGAGCATATCATCTTTCCGTTTAAATATATCACAATCAAGATGAAAATTCAAAGAAGTTAAAATATGTATTAAAACGCTTTAATCTCTTTAAAAGATAATGTTGTAACATAACGTCACTATTCCGAATCATAACGGCAACAAGACAGATAACAGAACATGCACACCATACGAGTAACGCACTGGAACTATTCCAGTGGTGAAACTTCTGACCTTTTATGCTAACTTTACGTATTTCATCGAATCGCTGAGAAAATTTAACAACATTTTTTCGTATCCTTAACATGTCTTAATGAATTATTTATCAGTTCGTTTCAGATCACAGTTGTGGCTTGTTTAATGAATCACATTCCTGGTCAACACCCCGTTCCAGATTCCTTCTCCAACCATTCGATCGTCTTTCGACATATAAAGAACATTGAAGAGATCTGGAGATTAAAGGAAATTTCACAGAAATTTCTCGAGTAACTGAGTCAGTAGGGACGCACTGCCGCGGTCCGGGGTGCGACCGGGATACTCCGAGTTCCTAGTGAGGACTCTCCTCCTCAGTGTCCAGAGGACTCGGGGACAGGAACTTCCTGACGTACTTCGGGTAATGCGTCTTCTCGTGCGCCTTTAGGATGGTTGATCGCGAGAAGGTTTTCCCGCACAGGGCACACCTGAATGGCCTTTCCCCTAGAAAAGGAATGAAAATAAAGTGAGCTTCGGCGATTGAAAATGAACAATATTTAAATGTAAGAATTCGAAGTGCCATTGAAGAACGTACCCGTGTGCACTCGACAGTGGTCTTTCATGTGGTGCCGGAGCTTAAACGCCTTCCCGCAGAACTCGCACTTGAAGGGACGGTCGCCCGTGTGCACGGGGAGGTGCGCGATGAGAGAGGAGACGTCGGGGAAGCTCTTGCCGCAGAACTTGCACAGCACCACGTTTCCGGGCTCGCCCAGCTCGGCGTCCAGGGGCTGGTCGTCGGGCGGCGGCAGGTAAGGCTCGCCCAGCGTCAGCGGCGGCAGCGCCCGGCCCAGCACGGCCTCGCGGTACTTGAGCGTCTCCAGCGAGTGCGACAGGATGTGGCGCGTCAGCTTGCTCTGGTGCTGGAACCCGGCCCCGCAGTACATGCAGGGGAACACCCGCCCGTCCCCCTCCCGCGCGCCCCCGTCAAAAGACTCCTGCAACCACAAAAAAGAACATCAACTTCTTTTCCGCACTCCCGTTGGCGGCAACGGTCGGATCTCGCGATGTGTACTACTCTACGTCTAAGGTATCTCTCGCGGAAATTGGACAGATTGAATGCTTTCGTATAAAACTGAGAAGTTGACGCTCATTTTTGTTTGGCAGAGGGTGCGGGGCGGCGTTCTCGAATTTGGCAAGGATCGGAATATCGGAATATCGGAACGGCCGAGTTGAGGTAGCGCGACTGCGTAGCTCGCGGCGCCCGAGTCAGCCACTCTGTTAACGCGACAACGAGCTTCGGAAACGTTCGATAAATGCAAAAGAAACCAAATATATATGTGTAAATATATATGATAAAAACAACCATGGCCAAAAAAACGAAGGTCAACTTCTTGACAGCAAGGCATAGAAAGGGAACGTATCTTTAGTAGCATAGCACATTGACTTAGCATGCAATTAAAACACATTGAACATAAAACATAAAAGTAATTACTTAAATGATGTAACATACAATATCTCTTTATAATATACTCATTTTCCACAAGCATATTTTTCTACAATTCCTTACTTTAGTTTTTTTGCAAACAAGTTGTGATGATGGGTTTTTTTATATAAGCTTTGTGTATTTGGAAAAGCATGCAATTATTATAAATGACGGGAATACAACAGATGCAATTAAAAAAGATTCTGATGAACTTGCGAAAAAAGTATCTTTTGGTTAAATTCTTAGTGAATGTTTTTTTTACTAAAATTCATGGTAAATTTGGATAAATAAATAAAACAAAATATCGCTAGGTGAAAACAATGCAAGCGTGAAATGTACTCACCGATTCGTGAAGTGGGTGACGATACTCGGAGGAACTCTCGCCACCACTTTTGTCATCGGGTATTCGACTCCAATCTACTTCTTTCTTCAACGACTTGGAAAAAAACATATTTCACAATCTTAAAATAGCTTTAAAACATGTAGAAATTATTCTTAAGTCATCAGCTCTTAAACTCTTTAGAAATGAGAATACCTAAAATGAATCATTGAAATACTCATATTTATAGTTTTCAACCTTACCTACTGCTATATGCAGATCAAATTTACTTACCAGTGGTACTTGTTGAACCGGAGGTAGACCCGATGGTCCCGCTATAGGTTCTCCACCTATACTCCTCACTAACCCGAGTCTTAGCTCCAATGGATTGGATGACATCAATGTTGAATTATTATTATTCGTGTTTATACTCATATTTAATCCTAAAATACAAATAAGAGTATCAGATATTGAATAACAGAATAATAGTTTAATATGGAAAAAATAATATTTCTTTACCTATATTATCACTATGTCCACAGTTAGAATGTATAGAAGAAAGGTCTTCTTCAGGAGAACTGGTCCACATGGGTTCATCGGGTGGTTCTTCCTTCCCACCTGGATCTCTGGCCGGGGGTTCATGATGTGGTTCTTGTTTCATCTCTTGTCTTATTTCGTGTTTTGCTTCATGTCTCACGTCAAGTCCTCCGGGCTCGTGTTCCTGTTCTTGCCTCGTTTCATGCCTAGATTCAAGTCTCGCTTCGTGTCTTCCTTCGTGTCTTGATTCGTGTCTTATTTCCGATCTAGATTCATGTCTATGTTCGTGTCTTGGTTCATATCTATTTTCGTGCCTATGTCTTCTTACGTGCATTAAAGGAGAGGCCCTCGGGGGACTAGATTCTTCTCTCACAAGCCTTTCTGGTACGTGTTGTTCTATCGCCGTTCTCGTGGGAGTCAGATCTTGTGGCTGAAGTAAGTCCGCCTCACCACCACCTACTTCGGTGCTCGCTGCTCCCGAGTTAAGGTTTGTCATCTCGGCCAGGCCTTTTACCTGTAAAGTGAAATAAGGTACTAAATGTAGAATCAATTGAACAAATCTCAGCTGGACATACAAACAAGTTTAGCGAGAGTTTGGTTTTGTAACATTGCATAAATAAAAGCACGAGTCAACTGAAAAATAATTTGAAAGCGCGCGTACGATAGATAGTTACTAAAGTGGTAAAGCTACCTTTAGGCTCTCAGCAGTCTTGAGAAGTGCGGATAGTTGGCAGTACTGCACGTTGACCTCTCCTTTGTACATGAACTCAACGAGGGTCCGCAGCTCCGCGAA
Organism: Micrasema longulum; assembly: GCF_059751315.1. Classification (NCBI taxonomy): domain Eukaryota; kingdom Metazoa; phylum Arthropoda; class Insecta; order Trichoptera; family Brachycentridae; genus Micrasema; species Micrasema longulum. The sequence continues at coordinate 537,825 of NW_028277413.1, forward strand.
CTGCACGTCCTTCAGAATGACGATAGGGTGGCGAGACGGATGATCCAGGAATAATGACTGGAAGTACGATGAGCAAGCTGATAGAACCACCTGTAATTAATTTAAATATATTAAAGCATACACGTTCATTTCTGTAGCTGTATATATGTGTTACGTGAAGTTGGCATATTCGTTTAAATAATGTTACTCTGTATAAGCTCTGAAGATTTTTTATCTCACATTTAAAAGTATACAAGAATCTTGCTAGATTGATAGAATAAGTAAGGATACAGTAACAATTCATGGACAATTAAGTGAATACTTTGCCCATTATCTTAATATTTAAAAAAAATCGTTATGTTTTTTTTGCCTAAATATTTTCGTACTTAAACAAAAATTACAACAAATACATATTTTTCTTATCAAAAAATATTTAATCAATCAATCAATCTATCTGAAACTATTTTAGGGTATTTTCAACTATTCGTAAAAAAAACTGTTCGAGAAAACCGGAATCTGGTTGTGTTAGAGCGGGGTTCGAACCTCGGACCTAGAGTCTTAGACCCATCCGTTATACCACATTCCAGTGCTTTCATGAATATTGCACGAATGTTTATCTTGTACGAATTTTTGTCTTTCAAGAATGTTCATCTTGCGTGAGTATATTTCTTACACGAAGATTTTTTTTTCACTATAAACAAAGATCAATAGTAAAAATAATGTAACCTCACTGGGGTTACCCGTGCGAAAGACACCTAACAATATACTTCTTAAAAATATTTTTATGAGTGAGAATAAACAAAGAAGATTAACAAATTACAACTGGAATGGAGAATCCCTTAATAAGGGAATATGGAAGTCTAAGCATTTACAGGGCTTATGACCTGTCATTGGCTGGTTTGAGTGCCCACTTTACACACTGTGTAACATTCATCATTTTGCCTATGTTTGAACATCCATATTTCTTCAATTCTTCCATCACTAAAATCAACAAATGGAAGAATTGAAGAAATCTGGATGTTCAAACATAGGCAAAATGGTGAATGTTACACAGTGTGTAAAGTAGCCACTTAAACCAGCCAATGACAATTCCATTCATGATTTCAGTCAAAAACATAGGTATTATCATTCATAAGCATTTGGAGTGGCACGATCAGGTTTACGAAGTTAGTCGTAAACTTTATAGCAGTTAGCACTCACTTAAAAGATTACATATTTTTTTGCCAATTAATGTTAAGCAAACATTAGTCCAGAGCTTACTTCTTCCACTCCTTGACTACGCGGATGTATGTTATCCAGATGCTAACTCTGAATTGCTTGATAAGTTAGAACGATTGCAGAATATTTGTATTCGTAATATCTTTAATCTTCGCAAATTTGACCACATAACCGAGTATCGTACGCAACTACACTGGCTCAGTATCAGGCATAGAAAAAACATTCACATTCTATCACTTCTTTACAATATTTTAAATAATCCCACTTCGTCTGTTTATCTGAGAGAGCTCATTTAACCTCTTTCACAACACGGACTATCTCTTCGTTCTAGTAACGAGAGAACCCTTTTAATACCCTGTCATCGCTCTTTTTTTTTGCCTCCTCTTTCACAGTAGTAGCCGCTCGATTGTGGAATAATCTACCCACTAATGTTAGAGACGCCCCTTCTTTATTTACATTTAAGTCAAGATTGAAATGTCACTATCTAAATATTTAAATTGTTCCTTTATCCTTTTTCTTTCCTTCCCATCCCCTCTCCTCTCTTCATGGTATAGTGTTTTTTTATATATTTATTTTTATTTTTGTTAATCTTTGCTTTTAATTTTTGTATAAAATTGTAAGATTCAAAATTTCCATGTATTTATAATTTTCTCAAACTGAACGGTTCGGGTAGGTAGGAAGAAATTGCCTTAAGGCAATATGCCCGCCCTTATATGTATATTTATTGTATATGTATATAAAGTGTCAAATAAATAAATGACAGGTCATAAGCCCTGTAAATGCCTAGACTTTCATATTCCCTTATTTAAGGTATTCTCCATCCCTCTTGTAATTTGCTAATCTTAATGACTCCTGAGAGGGTGAAATCCAATATTTTGTCTACGAACATTTGGACAAACTCAAATATTGTAAACAAAGAAGACTTTACATACAGAGATAATTAACTTAATTAGATCTCGGAAATACAAGTTCTTCAGAACAGAGCTCTGGGAAACATTCTTGGACTGAAATGGGATTCCCATGTCAAAGATATCTACCGACAGACAAAAATGCTTACTTTCAAGGTGATGCCACTGCATGATATAACCAAGACTATTTTAAATATCACAAACTTTTCTGCTACTACAATTTTAAAATACACATTTGGTCATGATATTCACAATTACAAAACGTGTTTCTCAGGGAATCTTCATGTGTCTAAGTTTTGCTCAACGAAGTTCGGCAGAAGGTCTCTAGAAAATATTGGCCATTCTGAATTTAATAAACTGCCCAATGGGCTAAAACACGAAAAGTCGAATAGAACATCTAAAAGTATCGCAATAAAAAAAATAAAACTCAAATCTTTTTGATAGTGATAGTTATTGATCTTATTTGTATAGATGGTGTAAAGTATGATATTTTGTATTGTCACAAAAATGTTATCTTGATATGTACGGGCCCAAATGAGTTTTTTTCAAAAACTCCTGGGAGTATAATATGTATTAAATGTTTTATTAATAATAAAAAAAAGAAAATTTTTAGACAGATTTTAACACTACGTATTTAAGTTTATATTTAATTTACAATTTAAGAATAAAAACATAACGTAAACTATCCAGTTGTGGAGCAGTTTATTCAGTAAAGGCTTGTTCAAATGAAACAATCTGTTTTACTTCTATCCAGGTCCACTATCCATTTTTTATAGCCTTTTTGAACATTTTCTCATTTCCAATTGTCTTAATAGACAGTGGAAGTGGGTTACGGACTTTAATTGCATAATACTCAAAATCGCTTTGTCCGAAAGTGGTATTAGTTTGAATGTGTTTAAGATGCCTTTGTGTTGAGGATCTAGTGATTTTATTATAAGTATGTGAGCACGAATAGTTATCGTGCACAAATGTTCATCTTCAACGAATGTTTGGGCTATGTATAGCGTGTGAGCTCGCCAATATATGACAGTAAAAATTTTATTGTCTTTGAATTTCCTAGAGTTTTAACCATCGAAAAAAAAGAAGATTGCAAATAAAATCAACAGACAATGGAAATTTGATGTGTATTATTTTAATAGATTGTTTATAACAGAAAAATACATAGAGAAATATGCATTTTTTTTGTAATAAAAACAGTCTAGTAAATTCAAATAAATAAAAATACGCTTTATATTAACAATATTAATTAAAATGCAAAAATAACATTGAATACTTGAAAAATAAATATTACTGAGTGTTACAAACATAATTTAAAAAACGGATAGCGATTAAAAGTAAAAACTATCTTTAGTTTAATTCTTATAGCGATAAATACATAAACATTATAAAACAGGAGTTATACAAATACAAAAATAATATTGTAACTAGGCGGCTACCTACACGGTTAAATTTCGAAACACCACGCAATTTCTTATCTCGGCTACGCTATGTAAAATGAAAAAAAATATTTAAATTAATAATTTCATCACGTCATGAAGTCGCCCCTGGGTAGCGCCTGCTAACGTCAATCAACAAAAACATCCTCGTTTTAATTACAATATTTCGGCTACGCCATAAATCTCTTTTTTTAAATAATTTCTCACGTCACAAAGTCGCCCCTGGGTAGCGCCTGCTAACGTCAATCAACAAAAACATCCTCGTTTTTATAACAGTATTTTGGCTACGCCATGAATTTCTTATAAAAAATGTCAAAACGTCACAAAGCCACTCTCTGAGTGTCGCTACTGACATCATTTACAAAAACATAATTATTTGTGCTTTTTTCAGGTACGCAACATTTTTTTTAAATACACCTACCTAACCGATAAAATACTATTAGTAATTAAACCAATGTGTGCTTTAAAGTTCCGTATGGCCAAATAATATTATTTATTATTAGAATATTATTGACATGTAGTTCAAGCATTGCTGCATTCACGTTGCTTTACTTCTGAGAGCTCTACTGCTATGTTTTTCTATGGTTATGTTAATGTCATCTGTCATGTATTGGCGAGCTCACAGGCTATACTTACGCCGAATGTTTTTGTTGCGTGGATATATTTCTTGCAAGAAGATTTATCTTCCACAAATATTGGTTTATCTTGCGCGAATATTTACCTTGTGCGCCCTGATGGAAGCGCCCTCGGAACAGGCGAGCGTGACGTCCACCAGGCTCTCGTCCTGCAGTAGTTGACTGAACACCCCCAGGAGGTTGCTCTGATGATTGTTCCACCTCAGGCAGTAATGCTCACTTCCCATGTCTGAGCTAGCTCCCGCCGCTAAAACAATAATAAACAAAAGGTCATTTAAATGAAAAATTTATATCATCGAATACTATATTTTAATAAACTAAAAGCAAGATAGAAAAAAGTTAGATAAAATTTGCTTTTTAGTCGAAATGGTAGTTTTAGCGGATTTTTTAAAATCCACCTTAAAATTGGCCCATTTTTAGAAAAAAATATTTTTACTTTTTTAATTAATAGATGGGGGTTCAGTGTGTTTTTTTATTTGTTAATAGAATATTAAACGAACCCAATTTTATTTTTTATATTTTTATATATCGTATTATCAGCGCTATGATTTTTAAAAGTTTCGTATTTCTGAAATAACTCCGCGTGTGACGTCAGAGGTTGTTCTATGACAGTTCTTCTGATTGGTTCGTTACGGTGACCAAACCGGATATCCTTCAAAGCTCTCATATAATGGGATGGTTCATATGAACTAGTGACGTCATTCAAAGTAGTGCGTTTTTATTAAAATATTTTTTAAAACATTTTTTGTAACTAATTTCCTGTAGGGCTGAAGTTCCTCATTAAAAAAAGTAAAACATAAACTTTCCTAGTTTGTTCAAACAACTCCCTAGGGAGGAAATCCAGCCAGTCTGCAAGCATTTGGATATACTCAAACATTGTTGAACTCAATTTGACATTTAAATATTTTCAAATCTAGTCGGGTAAATAACTTCAACCAAACTTATTGTTTACGTCATGTGTTTACAATGATTATTAATCGAGTTTTATGTGGTTCGCATCTTTGCTAAAAAAAAAAAATTGTGTAGGTACACTATACTTAAACTATTTCTTAAAGTGATAATGAGACCAAGTAATAATATATTTTGCCCAAAAAACTCTTAATTTCAATTACCTAGGTATTATAAATAAAAAAAATAGGGACATTTTATTTACATTCATAATATTGATTTCGATGCGAATGTTGATGGCTGCAGAAAACGAGAAAGACTGAGAAAGACACGGTATGACAAAATCCAACAAATACTTAAAAATGAACTTGTCAAAAGTCGGAATAATCGACGCGCGTACATGAGAAGATGTACTAATGTAGAGGAAGCGAGGTCTTTAACACATCGTTTAGTCAAGGGTGTAAGGATTATTTTTCTAGCAAATTGTTTAATATGCTTCACCATAAAATAAAGTTAACTGATAACAAGGCATTGCAAGGCTGAAAGAAATTAGAATGAATGAAATAACAAAAATATTTTTAAAATATGTTAAACATGTAGATAAAATTATAAGCACTGCACGTTGTACAGTCCTCTTAATAACAGGTTTCTCTAGCGAGGAGGATTCTTAAAAATATTTCATATCGAACAATAATCTAAATATATAAAAGGCAATGTTCGTATGTGTGTCCTCAGTGGACTTAATAACTACTAGACCGATTTATGTGCGGTTTTCAGCGAAATGTAGATATTTGCCACGAGCGTATTTAAAGCTATTAAAATCTTCAATTTATTTAGTAGAAAAAAAGTTGGGAGCGTAAATGTTTTTTTTATCCATGACCAGGGTTGTATTCGACGAGAATACATATAACAAAAATTTGGGAAGATGTTATTTTTGTGTAAAAAAAATGTTTTTGAATGTTAACAAACAACATTAGTTTTTTTATGGATCCTAATCAGATTCTTTCCTTATTCGTTATAATTTTTACCCATTTAAATGGGTAAAAATTATTATTTTTAATTGATTTCCAGTGACAATAAAATAATACTAACTGAATTTTCACATTTACATTTTTGAAAATTGCATTATCACATACAGTGAACTTTTGTTGGTTGGAAGATCAGAGTTTGACGTTTGCAAAAATAATTGTTTATTTGAAAATTCGTTATTTTATTTTTTGGAATTCAAACATAGAATAGTACCTAGGTACCTGCTGAAATTCAATATTTGAAAATGAACTATTTTAAGTACTCGAATTCAATCATAAACAAGTACCTAGGTACAAAAACTAAGCTTAATACAAAAAAAATATATTCAACTTTTGATTGTGTTCATTTAATCTATATGAAATAGCAAAGCATTGCCAGGTTCAGCTCGTAATAAATAAAAGGCAGAGTGATATGGTGTTTTATCCTCCATGCCTTCCTGAAATGGCGTGATGGTTTGTTTATTTAAAAACCCTTACACAAAACTACTTTGGAATTTTCGTTAATTTCATATAAGTTAGCAAATATTCAACACATTAAAATTGTTCGTGCAAATTTTTCCAACGGGTGGGTAGCTGTAGTAAAAATGTGGATTAAATCTCAGGTAGGTTATACTAGTCATAGGTAGTGTGCAAGGATGATACAATTTATGAATGAGACAGCTTCCTGTCTGCTCCTTCTTTTTGCACCTGATTCCAAGAATTATGGACACCCAAAACCTAAGGAGAGCGCCTTTGAAATACTATGTGTTATTTTTTACTTTAGATAAACCGGATAGCCTTGAAAATAACCTTATTGTTGTTTTGGCAAAGGGTAAATGATATTATTATGTGATCTAACAGGCTCTGATATTCATGGAAATTAAAATGTTTTCGATAATTGTTTTTTCCTTCTATGTTCGTGTGATACTTTGTTCTTATTTTGTCTGCTTTTAAGATTTTGCGTATCAAATGTTTTTATGTATTGAGAATAAATTATTGAATGCGTATTCACATGAGAAGTTTTTTGTTATTTTTTTAATCTGTTCATAGTTGGATTTAAAACATTAAAAGAGTATGGCAAATTAAATATTTTCATTTTATTATAAATAATTTCTTATATTTCTTTAATATCTTTTTATCCCTTCATTTGCGTATTATAAATTGAATAATATTTATTTAAAATAAAATAAATAAAACAACTTTGCTTTTAACCACTAATTTTTATTTTTCACCGACAGGTTTCGAAGCAAACAAGCTTCTTTGTCAAGGTTTACGGAACTACAACAAAGAAGCTTGTTTGCTTTGAAACCGGTTGGTGAAAAATAAAAATTAGTGGTTAAAAACAAAGTTGTTTTATTTATTTTATTATAATGAATAACCACAAAGTTAGTGCTTCAAATATAAACTTAATATTTATTTTATTTTATTACCGAATATTGCTTTAAAATAACCTTTCCATACTTAAAATAACCTAGCGGGAAGCATGCCTTTCTTCAATATAGCCTTGAAAAAGGTGATCAGGGACTCCAAAATAGAAACCAGAGGCAACATCTTCTTCAAATCGTTCAGCTGCTCGCCTACGCGGACGGTCATCATCGGAAGATCTCTCCAAGCCCCCCGCGAAGCGTTCATACTCGTTCATACTCCTCATTTATGAGCACAAAACAAAATTGATGATTTCCTCTCGAACCCCAGGCATAATCCTCTTCACCTTCGTAGCGCAAAACTACAATTTTGAGGTCATTAACTCGTTTCCCAAACTGGGTTCCACAGTCACCAGTAACAACAATACGCTGGAGAAATCAGGAGCAGAATAATCGCTGCCGATCGTTGCTACTACAGTCTAAAGTAATAAAAAATAAAAAACGTCTCCTTGGCGGTGCCCACAAACATGGAAAAATTGGTCGTTCTGAACAAGAAAACCTACCCGAAGGAGCTTTCTATAATCTAGTAGACTATATGTACACTTATGTGCTTTATTGGATTTAGAAGAGTGAAGTGAATTCTTCACTGACTGGAATTAAATTGATTGGACATGATCAATACGCCGAAATGATTACAAAACTTTTTGAAAGCCATGAAATTATTTTTGAAAGCCACCAGATTTGTATATCCGACAAGACCTATGACAGGGCTACGGATAAAAGCGAGATGCCAGCTAGCGTCCGAAGACGGCAAATAAAACTGGAAGCTTTCATAGGATTTTGAATGGTCCTAGCTCTCATAAGAAACAATTTATCAAAAAAGCGAAACCGGGAATACGTATGCATGAAGAAGAGTCAGATTACCGATGAGATCACAATGACCAAATATTTTTTTTAGTCAGGGTGTTCTGTGTGTTTTTGATTTTTATTTTATTAATTTGGAATACAAATAGATGCATATGTTACAATGCTTCTTCTAAGAGAAAAACATTGAGCGCCGTTTTCTCGCGATCAGATTTTGTTGATTTACTGCCCTCTTCATTATGAGGGCAGAGTAATCCAGAAAAACTCCATGCAGTGTGCAATGTGCAGCAAGCTTAATATTCGGAAAATTCATCGATCTGTTTAAAATCTTCGAATTCTAGAGAGCAGAGGTCTAACGCATTTGGATACTAATTCGGTTTGCGAAACCCTGCCAAAGATTGGCGATAAATTTCAATATGCGTTTCGGCGCACAGGCCTTGAAGTGTCTTCGGTCACTAGTCTAAAATTATAGAGCAAACAAAATATCGAAATAATGCAACATAAATCTATATGGCATCAGGCGTCAACTAGTGCTGTGCGTAACCCAATCGTGATCCCAATCACACTATTCTAGTTTTTATCGATTTCGTTAACTCTTAAAAGGCTGTGATAAAAAATTCCTTTTCACACGATGCTGTAACATCATGTAACCTCAAGCGAAAGACAGAATATTCTGAAATTCAGATATTTGAAAAAAAAGAGACGTACTGTTAAAAAATTCATTTTCCACACTTCATAAAAATAATAATACAATTAAGGTCATTCATAAATACGCCGGTCTAATTTAACAAGCAAACACTCCCGCTCTCTGCCGACACTGATTTAAAAAAAAAAATGTTTTTGTCTCCTTAACACAAACACTAGGCACATAACAGCGTCTTCCTTGTTATAAGTTTTATTCTCGTGCTCTTTCTTGTACAGTTGAATGGATTAACTGTGGTATTAGCATCATTTTCACAGCAAGAATAATTATTTTTTGTATTAAAATCTTGCATACGTACACGAATTTTATTTTCCAAATCCGATCTGAAAATGCATATTTAAAAAATTACAAAAAATTTAATTTTGTCATTAAAATAAATAAGAGAGAAATATCAAGTTTTGTATCCTTTGTATACTCATGTTACAGCACAAACACTCATAACCATCATCATCATCTTTCCTCTTCACACTTAATGGTACATAGGGCACTGCATTGAAACACCAATCGCAGCACAACCACACAAAAGTTAATCCACGGTGTCACAGCGCTAATTGGTTCCTTGATAGAGGCGCCAGAATCGTATTTCTTTTACTATTGTAACTTTTTAATTTTATTTACTATGATAATAGATTTACTATGATAACTTTATTTATTTGATTTACGTTGCATATAAAAAAAAAACTTTAACAATTTGAATATCCTTCTTATTATGTATTTAAACTATGTTAGTTGATTAAAGAAAAATGATTTTATCAGTACAGACAAACATTTCAAAAAGGCGCATTCTGAAAGCATCAAATTCAAATTTATTAATTAAAATATATTTAATAAGTACGGTAGTAGAACTATTAAATATTAAGTATTTGGCATTTTAATGTGTTTTCAAAAGAACTTAAATTTAACAAATCATGTAACAAGAGCAAAATAAAAAAAGGCTACTAGATCAAGCGTTTATATATAAATAGTTATTAAACTGGTTTATATGTGAATTCTTGTATTTAAAAAAATAGTTAACTTTTATGTTTTTTGTTGCCTCGTCGTGTAGTGATCAGCATGTTTGCCTATCATGCTAGATGTCTCGGGTTCGATTCCCGGTATGATTGAAATAAAATATTTAGAAAAATAATATATTTTTTTTTTAAATCTATTATTTCATAGTCCCTCCCTGGAGCCGCACCTGAAGCGTATTACAAAAATTATAAAGTTATACTGCGATTGATGTACCAATGAAGTGCCCTATCCACCATTAGGTGCGGAAAAGGGAATGATAATGATGATTAATAGGAGGATTAGGATTAATATAAATCTCGACCTTCATTAGCCACAGAAAGTGACAAATATATATATATTTTTTTTTTTTTTTAATTCGTGATTTATTGTTAATGATAATATTTTTAACGTATTTTGTAAAGGTTGTCTGAGTCTTTTGTCTAGTTTTGTCTGGTAGTTTGTTGCATAATTTCAGTCCTTGGTTTATTAGTCTCGACTGTCCTTGTCCTTTGTCTACAATTACATCAGTGGCTAATTTATGAATAAATTTTATGGATTCTTGTTTAAAGAGTTGTTATATTTAATTACATCAATAGTTTTGTTTATAATATATATTCTTTTGTACTAATTAAAACACAATTTGTCTTTTATTTATTAAAACATTTAAGTTTGTAAGTGAAAATTCTCGATGGAAGTTCATTGTAATTTATTATATAAATAAAACACGAGTGATACTTCAATCCACAAATTTAGAATATCCAGTGACCGGTTTCATCGCTTTTGCGACATCTTCATTATTCATTACATTCTCCATTACTTTACCCATTGTAATATAATTTTCCTAATGACTTTTTACCCTTTGTTTTTCAGAAATCATTATTTACAAAACCACACTCACGAAGGATGGGACACTAAAAATAAAATAAAATACTTAACCTCATTAAAATAGCATTATATCAACTCATTAGTTTACCAGAAGAAAATTTTTTGATAATGATCCTTAAGATAAAAATAACTTTATTTAATTTACTTACATATAACTTTGAATTATCTATCCTTACCTCTGTTTTGTATAAAAACATTTAACTCTTTAATAAAGATACCAGTCTCGAAGATGTCGCAAAAGCGATGAAACCGGTCACTGGATATTCCAAATTTGTGGATTAAAGTATCACTCGTGTTTTATTTAAATTATAAATTTTATTTATTATGTATATTATATCATGTAAAGGTCCACTGAGCGTAAAGTAGAATCTCGATTATCTGGATTGGATTTATAAAAAAACGCAGTCTGTCTCTTCTTTATACAAACGCATTCCCGTATTTTCGTCTTGGATTATGGCACAACAGCATTGATTTTTTGCACACTATGGATATTTATTATTAGCGTATTTTTGTATTTTAATTTTTTTCATAAGTTATTTTTTATTAGAGCTAGTACCATCCAAAGACCCAAAAAGGGGCCCAGTTTTATCTGCCGCCTTTGGATGGGCCGTATACAAATAAAATAAATACTTTTTAAATACAGGTTAGGTCTTAACACGGATGTAACAATTAAATTGGTTCAGTTTTGGGGTGCAGAAAACGGGACAATGAAACGTCGATTTTAAATATATAGATATCACCATGAAGTGGTATGAGAGGCAGCAAGAACGCAACTCAAAACTACTTGTGTCTCAAAGACATATAAAAGTAATTTGGCAGCTTCTTTAAGGAGAACTAATTTAAGCAAAAATCAATAGCAGAATTTTTTATTTATCTATAATTGTAAATTTAAGTTTAATATCTCCATAATGTACGTGTACATATTTCAATAAAAACATTCACAACACTATAAAGATATGTTTATTTTTCTTTCTCCTCTTGATTACATATAAACATTTCGATTATGCAGATTTTCGATCATTCGGACTTCCCTCATCCCCAATGAGGAACATCAGCCCTACGGAACATTGGATACAAAAAATATTTTCTTACGCCTGGTAAAAATTAGCTCCTAAAATTGTATGGCACAGTTTCTTGAAAATGTACGCAAAATGATAAAAAATATTTTAATAAAAACGTACTACGTTGAACGACGTCACTAGTGCATGTAAATCAACCAATGATAACAGAGCTATGAAAGATACCAGGTTTGCTTTCTAATCAACTAGTTTTATATAAATTCCCTGGTATTACATATGTATACTTAATAATTCAATAAATTTATAAGATAAAATGAATAAATACAAAGTAAAAGTAAATAGTGGAACAAGTAAAAACTAAAGCTTAAGATATCAAATAATAAGCCGATTTACATGGTGGGAAAGTAGTATCTTTGGGCATCAGTCAATCGGCCATTCGGATCTCAATTACACGGCCCTACGGGCTTCATCTGACAGACTCTTTCATCGCTTTCAGACCTTTATTTGTCATTTTAATAAATTTTGCACAAACTGCTTTCGATCAGAAGTTATTTTTTTTAAAGTATGTTTACCACCGATGTCATGTTATTTTGTAGTATTATTAATCCATTTATTATGTAGATCAATATTATTTTTAAAGAACGGTGCGTCAAAACGATTGATTACCTGTGCTTTAAAAATCGTCTATTTAAATATAATGAATTACATTACCTACCTATATTCAACATTTCAAACTCCTAACGTTCTTTTTTATAAAAAAATTGTATTGAAAAACCAGTTTTATTCCCGCCTAGGTACTTGGTAAATAAGTTTATAGAGATTTTATTTGTTAACTATTTTTTTCTTATTGTTAGATGTGGTGGTCAGTGCTATATAAGCTCCTGACGTCACTGCGACCTGTGAAGATCTAATGTGACGGGTTTCCCTGAATAGTTCTCGCCCTCCAAGCCCAGGTCTATAAAGAACCTCGCTACTGTGTGGAAGGCAAGAGTTTACATTTTGCTAAATCTCCCCCTCTAAGCCCAGATCCGTAAAGTATCGGGCTATTAGGCAGGGAGCGATTTCTTTAACATCCTCAGATTTAACCAGTGGTCCTCCGAGGATGAGGCTCCTTTTATGATGCAAAGCATTACACTCATATAGAATATGTATAGGTGTTTCCTCACCTGCGCTGCGAGCCTACATTTATAAGTTTTCATTTTAGCATATATAGAATGTATATATTAAAATATTATGTCCCTCTTAATACTTTACGAAATATTTATTTATCTCTCTCTGAATCAATTATACGGTACGCTATAACTTCCTGGGGGTTATAAAGTGAAACTAGTATTCATTTTATTCAAACTTTGCAAAATTCTATGATCAAATTGCTACTACATAAAAAAGTATACCGCCTGAGCCACAATATTTGATTGATGATATTATTTGTTAGGACTCTACTTTGGTACAAATTTATTTGTCAGCATGCGTCGCACTCCGAGTATAAACACAAGTTGGTACATGATTACAACACCAGGTTTACTAATATGGAAAGGCTAGCTGTTCCTAGATATTGCAATAAATATGGCAAAAGGACACTGCAATACAGTAAACCTAAAATATTTAACAATTTACCAAACAATATTTAAAATACTGAGTTAAATACAGGAGTGAGCCGTTTGCTCAAATTATGGTTAATAGATAAAAGTTTTTTGTATTGGTGATAGTTTTCAATTTTTGAAATTGTAATATGTAATGTTTTTCAAGTAAAATTATTATTAATGTAGGTTAAGTGTGAATAATCGATGCAATTTTTAAGAACCTGCTGACGAGTTGTATGTATGCAACTCAGCAGGACTTTAATTTAAGACTATTTTGTAAATATTTTTGAAAAAAAAAAAAAAAAACACATAAAAAAAAAGGAGTTTGTTCAATCTACAGTGTTACATGTATAAGGTTTAAATTAAATATACATGTTAAATACACAAAAAGTAACAATTTATTTGCAAGAGGGGTTATTTGATACCAGTGGCGAACGGTAATTTTTTTTCTACTGGATTTGAGATGTTAAAATACAGTATACATTTTGTATGAAAAAATAAGCTGCAGAAATTGGCCAGTTTTTTTCTCCCACTGGGAACGGGCAATGCGCTGGGTGCGCTTGTAGATGATTATATTTAATTTTTGAGGAAGATATAAACGAAGACGTTTATTTTTAATAAATCAAACTTATTTAATTTATTTTCCCGTAATTAAAGGTACTATAAAACATTATGGTAAAATATAATGGTAAGCTGCGCATAATCGATTATATGGACGAATCGCCCCTGTTGGATACCTACCCAACCTATATCAATAGTTGATAATGAACTACATATTTGCATAATAATGTTCCGACATAACCCAAAATGTTTTGGAGTTTAGCCAGGAACTTTGAGCCACCATTAAATGTGGCGATGCATTCGGAGTTTCTTAATCCGAAATTCCCCTTGTCCATAGCGAATAGGCAATTTGGATTGACGTTTGGCAGAAATGTTTGTTTATTTTACGGCCATGAAACCTATGTATACTGCGAGTATGCAACGCGTAACGATGAGTAGATAAAAATTATGGATTCTAGACCTAGGTCACAAGCCCCAACTGTATTTCAAGGTCGTTTGGTCCAGAAGACTCAACTGTATTTCAAAAACCATTTAACGCCACCTTAGCAGCCTGCTAAAAAATATCGTCGGGATCGTAGAACAACGACGGATGTGCGGAAAATGCGACATTGACTTACTTTTATATTTGATCTTGAAAAAGTTATTGATAGGCTTTTTTTCCATATTTGAAAAAAGCAAAATATGTATAACTAACACAAGTATCAAATGATACAGAAATCTTTAATCCAAGTCATTAAAAAAAAAAACATTTCGTTATCCAAGTGACTTGCTCTTCAAAGAATTCTGAGTACTGAATATTATTCAACAGTATATATTGAGAACGGTAGTGGTTACACACATCAATAGAGACATTTACCCAAGCGTCAACCACAACCATAATACAAGATACTCTTATAGGGATCTGATACTAAGTGAAGAGGTCAACACTGTTCTGGCATCGAGACAACACTATTACTTAGGCAAAAAGGTCCACAACCTTTTGCCAAAATCGTGGAAAGACGGGAGTGTTGTCAAGTTGTGGAAGGTGTTGACCTCGCTCTTTTATGAAATTGGTCGTAGGGATTTAGAAAAATTGATGCATGCCACGGATTGGAGATTCTTACTGGATGTCGAAAATAAAATATGGAATAATTAAAAAATATATATATACAGATGGTAACCATGAAGTTTCGCATTATAAATAAATTGTCTATGTTTTATGAATGTATGTATGTGTATGCGCATGGGTGTATGTACGCGTGTGTGTATGTACATGCGTATATATGTGTGTATCAAAATGTGTTTACGAGTAAGTTTGTGTTGTATTAGTATGTGCTCTCTATTAATTTGTTAACTATTATCATATATATTAATGTAATTGCCTAGCTTGGAACGGGGTATGTACCCTTGTTAGTAATGTTGTATTTTTGATAAAAGGTGTAAATAAATACATTGATAAATACACTTTTGTACTTATCAAATTGTGGCATAAAGTGTCAAAAAAATTACATTACATGCGTCGTTATAAAATTGTGACAAGATAATATGTAATTACCAGAGACCAGACTATATGCATTTGCATGCTTTGGCAATTTTTACAGGTTTTAGCATATTTAACTGAAAAACTGCTGATGGGTATTTGTGATATTTTTGAAGTTCGTAATAGTTGGAGTCGAGCAGAGCACAACCGCACAACAGAAAAGTTATAAAAACACAATTTTGTTAACATTCATAAAAACAAAGAGTGATTAAGTTTTTACGAATAAACAGTAATTTTAATGTTGTATGTTGCACATTTTCACTCTTAACTAATATAAATATTTTAGGAGTATTTACGCATATTTGCGTGCATATATCAGCCGTTTTGTGTTGAATATAATCCGGTCTCTAGTAATTTCCAATGAACTTTAAAAAAATGTGCATGATAATTTACTATGTGAAACCTTTTTTGTCTTAACATTATTAAGACAAACCTCTTTATCAGACATGTGATATTAAGGACACCTAAAATTGGCATTACACAACACATTCGAGGCCACGATATCATAAGAACCAACAAATAATTGTCTACCTGGCTTGTTCCATTCGAAATATTGTGCGATGATAAATATCCGCGCGGCACGATAAAATTAGAAATAATGGGTTTTTTTTATTGTGTTATAATTATTTTATTTAATGACAGACAAACGCACTTATCAGTGCACCGTGGGCCGAGTAATCTCGACTCGATTTTCTTTTGCAGGATTTTGACTTATTTTAAAAATAAAATTAGTTGAATAAATATTTGGGTTTGTAAGATCATTATAAAGTCGGCCATAGGCTTCTAAACTGGATTCCTGTGAGTGATGGAGGCTTTAACTGCTTGGTTTTTTATTGAGGATTGTAGTATTTAATTAATGCAACGGTGTTCGGTTAGTTTTATTGATGATTTTTGAGGTAACTTGAATTTTCTGTAAATATTTGTAGATATAACATTTTCAACAATATTGTGAGTATGTTCAATTCCTTTTAAACAAATTCTACACTGGATTCTACCTTGACTAAATTAAAAAGGGTGTTTCTATTCTAGAATATTTTAAAGTCCCAGACAGGCACCTAAAGCGTACCTAAGACTGATCTATATTTGTGTAATAAAAATTATATGCGGTTGGTTACAAGTGCAGTGCCCTATCCACCACTAGGAACATTGCAGAAAAGTAATAAAAACGTTGATGAGACTCCTCTGATTACTCCATTCTCCAAGAAGTTATTTTATTATTATTTGTGATTTTTTTCGATGAAATATTTTTCTATTCAATATTATTATTCTTACGATTTATGAAAATGTATTTTAATTTTGAGGCTATTTTTAACTAGTTGAAAATAACTCTAGCACCCGTTCAACCACAACTTGAACTGATTTCCAATTTCTAAAGAGTTATTTAAAAATGGCCCCCAAAATTGAAATGTTTGGGGGTAAATCGTAAATTGTGAGAACGCAAATATTTTTAAATTTATTTTTTAAACTGTTTAGCGGCGTTTGAACTTTGGACCTCAGACCCGTATGTCCGCTACCAAGGGAACACAATCCGGTTCAAAAATAAAACAAAAAATATTTCTTAATTTCTGCTGATTTCTATATTCCCTTCTCAAAAAGGTTCTTCTTTTCTGTTTAAATTTATGTAAGTTTGAATAAATTCCCTAGTAGGTAAAATCCAATCTTTGATATTAAAATGTTAAAATAATAAAATAAAAAATAAAAATATTAATAAGTACAGTTCGTATCTATGAATAAAAACTCTGAATCATTAAAATATTGTTCTCGCTACTTGTGAATACACGCATCTAGTTGCCTTGGGAGATAGCCAATAACTCACAGGTAAAAATTTAAAAGTTCAAAAAGCACAAAAAAACCATCACACTTTTTCCTCGACAAATCTGATTCATTCGAGAGTCGTGTTTGCGAAAATAGAAAATGATCTTTAAAAAACTGAATGAAAAAACGTTTGACCAGTCAGACAAGCAGAAAAATAATGAATCAAAATGATAGGTAGATAAATATCTAATAATATTTTATATGATAAACTGTATTTGCATACATACCTCGCTTCCTCTACATTCATACATCTTCTCGTGAACACATGCTGAATATTTAAACTTTTGAAACGTCCATCTTTAAGTATTTATTGGATTTATCGTGGGATGACTTTCTCGGTCATTCTCGTTTTCTGCATCAAAATTTGTATCGTAAAAATGAATAATAAAGAGCACCCAGGTTTTGGAGTCGGATTATATTTCAGATGCATTTTTAATCACATTAAACATTTCAGTGGATACTTCTCGAGGGTATCCATCCATCAAAACTTCCATATTCATACTTATATACTAATCCATACTAATAATATAAATGCGAAAGTTAGTTTGTTTGATTGTTTCTATTTTCTTCACGTATCAACGGAGCGACCGATTGTCATTTTTTTTAAATACGGATAGCCGGAGAGTAATACAGGATACTTAGTTTTCACCCCTAACTCAAAAAAAAAATAATGAAAAATATATAAAATATAATCAACAATGTGCAACAATGCGAAACATTAATTTCGGAACATTATTTGATTTGTAATATTAGTTTCATTGAAATAATTATGTTTAAATTAATTCTTATTTTTTTTACAATAAATTTATCTTACATTTTTAAGTTTATGTAAAATATTTTAACGTCATTATTACAGCGTTTATTTTTTAAAATTTTAATAATCATAATTTATCATTGACCTTAGATTATGTTTGTTAATATTTTTATTATTTTGTTATAATTTTTCTAGTTATTAAGTTCTATCTTCCTTCTAATTTTTTACTGTAGGTTTCTCCTTTCTGCTAAATAGGCACTATCAGGTTTTGGTGAGTTTTTCTGTTACTGCCTATTTCTATTTGTGTTGAAATTTTTGTTAGTTTAGTTATATGTTTATTATAACTATTAATATTTTTATGTTATTTTTGTACTTATATTTTTGTTCCCTATTGTTTGTATCTATATTGTTAAGCTTTTCCGTTTATGTTGTTCTTATATTTACTTTTAATTAATGTAACTTGTTTTTGGCCGATGTTATCAAGTTTTGGTAGAAAGCCCTAATAAAAAAAAAAGGTTGATGCCAAAAAGAATCGATTTTAAAATTCTTTAAACTTCTAGAACTGACTTGCTTTATCTATGGTTAGTTTGGTTTGCTTGGATTTGTGAACAGAATAACGACGCGATGTCGCTACAGACTAACGGTAAGTGGTATTTTTTCATAGCAATAGTTGAAAGACCGGCAATAATTGATGCAAGCTACATTTTGTTTCAAAAAAATATTATTTTACTGGGAAAATTCTTATTTTTAAACGACAAAACTCATTAATTACCCGACTAATTTCTCCCTTATACCACGTGAACGAAGCCGCGGGTAAAAGCTAGTAATTAATATTTAATTATAATGTGTTTTCAGTAAGTACTAAACTTTTATGTTAATACCGTGTATTACATGAAATATTATCTATTATTATTTTATATTACCGACTCTTTAGTGTTACAATTTGCATAGCTATTTTTTCATTATATATTTTTTTCTAAAGTTACCTATATTTTGAAAAATTAGGTATCCATAATATTTTGTAAATTTAAGTTAATTTTATATTCTCTAATTGTGAGATTTTTTTTTTTCTTGTAAAAATTATTGATGTGCAAAATATCATGCTATGTACAAAAAATGTATGTAAAAGGTATTTGTACCATGAAAAAAAAAAATATATAGTAGTACGTTGGTTCAAATGCATAAAACATATATGTTTATATATTATAATCAACATAAGAGATTGGACAGTACATGAAATGTGGCTGTGTTCCTCCTCAATCAAATATTTGGATACTTGCTAGTGCTAGGGGAAACACCACAATTTTAGCGTGTTTTTTTGGATTTGAGTAAAGCTTTCAAGAGAGTCAAAGTTTTATAAATGTAGGACTCTTTGAGAGATAGTGGGCACACTACAGGCATCAGGGTGAATTGTCCATATAAGCAAATGTGCGAAGTTTACCATTATGTTATTTGAATATCGGTAATAATGTTTTATAGTTACTCTTTATATGGGAGAATGAACAAAACAACATATATTTATTATTAATCACCGCCACGGTTTACGTATTCCTCGAAAAACCAATATAAATATTGATAAAGTGCGCCCAGCACCAGCCTTTTCCAAGTGAACGAAGAAACTAGCCGATTATGCAAGCTTATTTTACCATACAAAAATGTACCCTTTTTTTACATCTTAACTCAGTTGCGGTGTTTTTGTTCTAAAACACTCGCAGATTACTAATATTATTTTTAGATTCTCTGTTTGAAAAATGCTAGTTCAAACATTTGATTTTATACCAAATACTACTTTCATTTAGTATTATACAATTTACATATTATGATATACACATGGCGCTCGATGATGCCCTTTTTAGCGTTATTAATTTCCAAAAGAAATTAGATAGTGCTTAGTTTTGACACTTAATATCTACGTAATATTTTTTTATAAACTTTTATATCAGTATTGTATATAAATAGTGTAGAATATTTCTACGCATATCACGAGGTTAACAACAATAATTATTGTTTGAGCTGATTGATTTGATAAATTATTGGTAATAATCTTCTGATTTCAACAGCTAAAGCAGCACGATGATGTTTACAAAACCGTAAAAAAGTAGCTATTTATATATTACTCAGGTACAAATTAATAAATATTTTTTGTAGTTTACTTATAAAAAAAATCACCATTCGCTATTAACAGGCCACAAGCCACAACACACAAGAAAACCTTGTCATGTAGAAAAATACTTTCTAACCCACATTTAAACTCAGATTACATATAAGACAAGGAAGTTTGACCTCACAAATTATTGTTTAACATCTACACAAATGCGCTTATATATAAATTAAATAAAACAGAAGTTGGTTGCAATATTGGTAATAATTGTATGAATAATATTAGCTACGTAGATGATATAGCCCTTTTTTGTTCTAAGTTTGTTGCAACAGAAAGGGAAAACGGGAGAAATATGGAAGATTAGGCATTTACAGCGCTTATAACCTGTCACTAGCTGGTTCATATTTTCTTCGTTTTTCTTTCTGTAACTGCAACAAATTTAGATCTTAATAACTCATTAGGGAGGAACTTCAGCCTGTCTACAATCTTTTAGACGTTTTTAAAATATTATTGAAAATACAATATCCGAAAATTGTATTATGTAAATGGTGAAATTCATCATAATCTC
This sequence comes from Micrasema longulum, assembly GCF_059751315.1. Lineage (NCBI taxonomy): Eukaryota > Metazoa > Arthropoda > Insecta > Trichoptera > Brachycentridae > Micrasema > Micrasema longulum. Next base: position 558,622 of record NW_028277413.1, read on the forward strand.
TGTAAATGCCTAGATTTTCACATTCCCAAATATTTTTATTCCCTCTTCTCTGTTGAGATAAAAGTACAAATTATGTCAATTATATTCCATTAAGGTCTATTTAAAGGCAAAAATTAAACAACGAATATGTAAAATTTTCTCTAATGAATTAATTAATTTTCAATATGTAATGTACAACGTTTTTATAGTAAACCGTTTATTACAAGAATAGGTTTGGCATTTGAATGCAACTCACCTTGATCAGTCGTATATGGGTGAAGATCAGCAATCCTATTGATTTCAATTTGGTTAAGAGGACAGTCTTAAAACATTAAATATTAAAAAAGAAAATTAAGTTGTACAATTTTACACTGTTTTTTGTAATATCCTAAACCAATATTATCATACAACTTCTTATATTTTGACAACCTTCTTAATATAATAGGCTGTATTTTTTTGGTTCATGATCTACTGTATAATGTCGTCCGGACCCTGGTAAGAACAATTGCTAACATCACTACTAAATCCGTTTGTCAAAGCTTTGGTATGGTTTTTAGTAAATTAACTTTTAGTTTAAAGTTTATATTTGAAGCACTAACTTTGTGGTTATTCATTATAATAAAATAAATAAAACCACTTTGTTTTTAACCACTAATTTTTATTTTTCACCGACCGGTTTCAAAGCAAACAAGCTTCTTTGTCAAGGTTTACGTAACTAATTTTATTTAACTTTTATTTATTTATTTGTTAATATACGCGGCACGTAGTGCCTTTTACTGTACAAAAATTACACAGTGTGTAGAAACAAACACTTCAAATAATAAACAGTAGATAAACGAAAAAAGAAATAGCATAAAAATTTAACATGTACATATTATACACATGGTTTCATATAATGATCACGCTCATATATTTAGTGAAAAATAAATCATCAAATGACATATCAAAAATTTTGAAAAATGTTTTTTTTTAAATAAAAAAAACAGATATGTAAATCGTAAATCACAGGTACACACATTGAACAAAAAAAATACAAAATATAATTATACCAAGTTAAACGGACTTTTTTTATATTTTTTTTATGTAAATTATATTAAATATTTATTTAATACTTCAGTCGAAAAACAAAATCTATTTTCTCATAGATATAAAAAAATACTCGATTTTAAATACAAATATAAAATATTGTTACGAATCTCAACTAAGTGTAGGCAGCTTGGATTATAGGATTTATCGGGTGACCATAGTTTCCGGGTTATTCGCATTTCTATCTATTATTATTTTTATTTTTTTTGCAGACTGTTAAAAGATTTAGGTCCAAGATATAAGTGGGAACATTGACCATATGATGTTCTCATTCTTGGTACTGGCTGTAGTTCTTCAATGGCTTCCCGAATTCCTATGTGTTTAGCTTTAGTTTTAGTCTTGTGTTTGTACCAATAAAATTGTAAAACCCAATTAAAATTTTCATGAACATTTAAACACATACAAAAATTTGAAACATAAAACATTATACCGAACTGGTGACAATAAGCACTTTAACATTGATTTAAATTTATTTCAACAGAGAGGGAAAAAGTTTTCGAGAAGGGAATATGGAAGTCTAGGCATTTACAGGGCTTATGACCTGTCATTGGCTGGTTTAAATGGCCACTTTACACACTGTGTAACATTCACCATTCTGCCCATGTTTGAACAAGCATTTGGACATAATCAAACTTTAACATTGTCTTAAGGATTGTTTTTTGAACTACTTTTATTTTAATTTAATGAATTATTATGAGAATTTTAAAATACAGGTATATTATAAGTAAATTATAAGCAGTCTGGAAATATTCTAGCCGGATCATGGCGCCATATTAAAATTTTATGATGCAGTATTTTATAGCCTAGTGTGTGAGTGGATTATTGAAAACAAACGGTATTGAAGCGATTTCTTATTTCATTTATTTTTTGTACACACAATCCAATAAAACATAATTTTCATGTCCCTTCTTGCTAGAAAAATTTGTGGTAAGTCGGGACTATACACAGAAATATTCAAGCAACATACGGTCTATGTAAGTTCAATAACGTGTATTAACTAAGAAAAATAAAATACGTTTTTTTTGGCGTTTTCAATTGTATGGGACAAGCCGCACTGATTGGCATTGAGGCATACAAGTATAACTAGAGTAAACATTAGTGTTCGGAATATAGCCCGTCAACCTACGGCCAATTGGCATATGTTTAATAGAACGGACTACAGTCTATTGCGAGCATTCCCCGGGTACTTTTCTCCTCGCAATTACTTAAATGTCTATATGTACGCTTAAATACTGCACGCATCGATCTGAAAAAGATTAAAAAAAGCAATAGTATAACGTTTCACCGTAAACAATGTTTAGAAAAGCAATCTTAATGTCAAAAAACGTTTAATTAATGTTTCCAGTATTTATTTGATAAAAACTATCTCCTGGTTCTGTCCTGCTCAGTTCGTCGGGCGTATAGTGAAACGATAAACAAAGGTGACGCGTATGAGAAAGGGAGTGACATACTGAAAAAAACTTAGAGTAGATCGATGTAAACAGTCCGTGTTTTTTACTGTACTACTTGTTTTGCTTGTCAAAGTCGACGGGATATGGCGTGACGATACTTTCTCCCTCCGCTGGTCATTCCCATTCCTTTGGAGACGAAGTTTTAGCTCAGATTTGTATAAGGTGTCATCTCTATATATTATATCTTAATGTTGATTGGTAGATTTGAATTAAATCGCTCTGGATTTGGGTCCCAAGAGCTGTCATAAAATGGTCCTGCCAGCAAAACAGTAGTCAATTTAAACTAGGAATTATTGTTGCATGTTTGTTATTTATTTATAACTAATTTTTATATCCATACAGTGTTTTGATTATCACATAAAACATTGTCGTATATGTATATGTATATAGCTATTTGTGCGGATGTTGGAGGACCGGCAGCCGGTCGATGTAGATGAGTCAAATAGCTCGCGATGGTGGCATGCCTATCGGCTCAATATCTGCACATTACCTATATGTATTACATTACTACTGTTATTTTTTTTGGCTTTTATTATCATTGATTTTACAACTTATTTGGTTATGTATGTGTACATCTATGCATACATTTATGTGTGTGTACATATGCGAATATATTATTACAAATATCAACTACTGATACTAGAACATAATAAAAAAATAAAAATAACGTAAATAAATGCCTTGACACGGGTTATGCCTAGTTAAGTGTTCACATAAAAAAAATCTATATATGTATAATGTTTCATGTGAAACAAATAAATAAATTTCGAAATTGACCAATAGACTGCTTGTTTTAGATTAAATTCAGTACGGTGAATGAATCCTTCCTACTTAAGAAGCATTTCAATACCGTACATGTCCTTAAATACCATTCAGCGGATGAGACGTACTCGATTTGCGTAAAGGCTTCTTCTTCTTTGTTTAGATCCGTTGATCTGTTATTGGCTAGTGGGTGATTTCTGAGACGCTGAGTTCCAGTTGTCCTTCTACCTCTTTGGTGGTTTTCCGGGTCGACAGGGACCAGCTGGGATTTCATGGGCCACGTTAAAAGGGATTCTAGAGCTGTTCATTCTACTGACGTGATCTCTCCAGAATCTTCTCCATCGTACTATATAAACTCCGCTGTTGCCGGTCCAAAGCCCGGATGCAACAGGAGAATGATTCTCGGGTTAGGCTAGCTACGTACGTGGGGTAAAACAAAGTGACAGCTCACATCAGAGATGGTATAGATGCGTAAAGGTAATACAGCGAATAAGCCTTCTTTAACTGCCAGATTAACTGTCACATTTATTATTTGAAAAAAATTATAAATAGGAAGAAATAACTCTATAAGCCTCTATCCTAGGAGGTTTTCAGCAGGTAAAAAAGGGGGGATATTAAAGAAGGTTATGAAAATACTCCACAACACCCAGACCAATTGAGAAAATAATCTTTCTTGGATTCTTGCAACCGGCGGGAATCAAATCCGCGACCCAAGTTTTACAGTTGGCCGTCTAACCAACTGCGCTCGTCATCTACTTCCAATCTATTTCCATTATCCATAAGGATAACTAATAAGTACTCACAATATAAAATTGCTATTAAGAAATGGATAGTGGAGGTGGGTTGTGCACGGATCGATGAGTGGATCAAGCCAAATAGGTAAAAGTTTGTGTACTGTTTATAAAATTTGGTCTACAGTTCTATATAAATTGGCTATGTTTTTTATAATTATTTTAATTTATATTGTTGATTATGTTAATGATAATAAGGTAAGTAAGATTAATAACGTTTTTATTTTGTTATTATGTTAACTTTGTTAAATAACTAATTTAAGGCATGTTTTACTTATTGTAAAATGTTTCCCTCGGCACGGGACACTCCAGTGAGGGAACATTATTCTGTATAAAAAAGAACACAAACTTTGTAAAAGTATAATTAAATTAAATATAAGTCATATAAATCACCAACTTAAAATAACCTGCATTTAAATAATTATTTTTACCTTTTTTTCGAAGTCGCATATTCGGTATTTTATACCTCCTGAATATTTTAACTAAAGATTCATTTGTGGGATTGAACTTCAAAAAATCATCCCCTTTCTGCAGCTGATGGAGCATAAGCCACTGCATGGGTACACCAATAGGAGCGTTTTTAAACATATTTTTGTTATATTAATGTAAGATTATCAGTCTTACGCTTTATGTGCCAGTTCAGGGAATATAAAATATTCTTGTGTAAAAACACCTGCTTAAATAAATAGTTTGTTTCAACTATGTCGAGAATCGAGCCCGAGACCTCTAGCGTGGTAGGCAAATGCACTGACCACTACGCCACCAGACCGATATACTTAAAACTTGACTTTAATATAATTTATGAGGACGACATAAAGTATCTACAAAAAAAACAGTAATCTCATAACGTATTTTAGAAATTATTGAGCGATAATTTTTAATGAGTTGTAGTCCCAACACTTATGTATGGAAGTGAAACATGGAACTGGCAGAGAAAGGATGAAAGCCGAGTGAACGCGGTTGAAATGCGATCTCTTAGACGAATGTGTGGGAAATCAATGTGTGACAGGGGTACGAATGATGAAATCAGGCGAGAGTGTAAATTTTAGTCAAATATAATTGATAAGATTAAGAAAGGGCCTCTGAGATGGTTTGGTCACGTAAAACAAACGGACGACTAAAGAATGGTAAAACAAGTATATATGGCGAAAATGAACGGTAACGTGAGACGAGGACGACCAAAGAAGACGTGGCATGATCAGATAAACCAAAATCTTATGTCTGGTCATGTCAAAAGCAGACAGAACCGAAGAGCATGTATGACAAGATATATGAATGTGGAAAAGCTAGGAATGTATGTCAGGATAGACGTGTGTGGTGGTCCATTCTCTTTGCCTACCCCTACGGGAAAATGGCGTGATGGTAGTAGTAGTGGTAGTAGTTAATTGAAAAAAATCGAGGAAGTTTAAGAAGTTTGCGTTATTATCTTACATTATAATTATGTTTATCCAATCAAATTAGTATAATTTAATTGAAATATATTTAAAGCTTGGTTGAAATGTCACTAAGAAGGATGACGGAAATTCGCTCTAAAACAAACAAACCAGCCTAAAGCTGTTAAACTAAAAAACATTTTTTATGTGTAATGTCAACTACTAACAAAAGCAGAAAAAAATTGTAGATGTACTTAGAAATACAAGCCAAAAATGTACTGTTTGAATTTCGCTAGGTTTTGGGAGTAAATAATGATTTAATTTTTCGTACGTTTGCATGAATACCCGGTCTGAGAGGGTTAGGTCCATTCGGTGATAATAAACCTAAAAACCACCATACTTCTACTTACGATTACGTTTTACAATAAGATACGAGTCTAAATCGTGGGATCAGTCGAGTCGAACTAATATTGAAATAATTGTTTGCGTATTTTTCTATCGCGAAGAAAAAACTGTCTAAAGAGATTTAAAAAAAAGAAGAATCTCAGGCTACGCACGCATGCGCCCGCGTGAAATTGTCAAATCGCCAAAGGCAAAACGTATATTTTTTTAAATGTATTTTTTTTATTTATACAATACATAAACAAGGTATTATACTCCCTGGAGGTATTAACCTCAACTGAAACCGGTCGATGTTTAGTTTAAAACTTAAGTGTTAACGTAAGTTTTCTCCTTTTCTTTTCAAATTTAAAAATTACCATCAGAAGTCAAACAAAATGGTCGAGGTTATACGTCATTAAAAAGAAAAATTTCTGCTCTTCAAGATATTGTATTTGCTCTTACGTTACGTATATTATTTTGCTTATGTTTCCGTTCAATCGATGGAATACAGTTGTAAAGGTTGCTCGCTATTTTATATACGCAGTGTATAGTGAAGATGCGACGAATTATTGACTATTTTTTCTTGTCCTCTTAATTTGGAAAAAAAACCGAGTACAACTCTCATGTTTTGTCCCAACATTCGTTCGATTTTGAAGGTTTTCATTAAATAAAATAGAATATTTAACGTGAAAAAAATACAATATCTTGTATAACAGAAAATTCTTTCGAATGATGTATAGTTATTTTATTTCCATTTTAGTGCTCGTTATTAATTTTTTTTTAAATCCACACATTTTTTTCAAAAATTTCAAGAATTGGCTAGACCTTTTCATGACTATTATCTGTCGATTTTTAAGATATTTCTTTGACCAGGTAGATAAATAATACATATTAGTGTGTGAAATAGAACCACAACTCTGGACGAGAGTCTTCGACACGACGGCTACTCTCAGGTAAAAATCTTGAAAAAGGAAATCTAGCGGAGATAAGTCCGCATGCTTGTGTTGTGGTTGGTGCATTTGCCCACCGTACTGGGTTGCTTCAAAAAGAGAGGTAAAAAAGAAAGGAGAATGAACAGAAGCTGACAGCCGACAGCCTCGTTTCAATATCTTTCTCTTTTCATCTATTTCTTCAATATCTTTCTTATTATTTCCAATATTTTTTTCTTCAAAAACTTTTTCATTACTTCCGGTCTTTTTTCTTCAATATCTTTTTCATTATTCCAATATTGTATCTTCGATATCTTTCTCATAATTTCCAATATTTTTTTCTTCAATATCTGTTTCATTATTTCCAATATTTTTTTCTTCAAAAACTTTTTTATTACTTCTAATCTTTTTTCTTCAATATTTTTCTCATTATTTCCAATATTGTATCTTCAATATCTTTTTTATTACCTTCAGTCTTATTTCTTTTTCGGTTTTAAAAGTGGAACCAGGAAAGAGAAGTAATAAATGCGAAAGATAGGTTTAATTCCTGTCAAGCCGGAGAAGAAACATTGTTTTTTTAATGCTGTTCTTTAATGCAATATTTTATTGTCCCTGACTGGCACTTGAAGCATAAGATTGATAGTCTTACCTTCCACGTAATAAAAAATATCCGGATACTCAGTTGGAGTACCAATACAGTGCCCTATCCACCACTGGGTTCAGATAAAGAAATGACGATGATCATGCGAATCTATGAGTATCTATCTTCTTATAAATTTTTGCGTGAGCGTGTAAATATACTATTATAAAATGTAAAGAAATATACATAAGTAGGAATTATTATTAAAAAAATGAAACGTCACAGCTGCTAAATGTTACTTAACCACTTAAAATGGAGTCGCCAAATTGAATGTGCTGTGCGAGGCGAACGTTGGTAGGGGCATTAAAAATACCCACGAACCAGGACTGAATTGGCGTTTTAATAATACATCATTTCGAAAGTAAAAGATAAAATATTTTAATTAAAATAATCAAAAGCACATGAGCTTATGTCTAGACAGATAAAGAATGCAGTTCTGGGTGTGAAATTGAACCAGAATAATGGACGAGTGTTTTCGACTTTAATGTCTTAGTGCCTAACGGTCAACCCAAGTAAAAATACAAATATCGTTCGTGTTAGTAGTCAGGCTAGATTTTTTTTTCGAGTTTTATCACCTAGACATAAAGTTTATGAAATATTTGAATGGACTGTACGACAAAGAAGCAGTTTTAAAATATGAGTAGATTTAAGTTACCTTATCTAACATAAATATAAAAAGTGCAATGTAAATATTAGTTTGAGTATAATGCGCCTGTGATATAAAAACTTAATACATTTGTAATAAATGTAAACACATGTTTTTTTTTATATTCCTAAATAAAGTATGCTATTTAGTGCTTGTCTGGAAGCGGAAAATTTTCGAATCAAAATAATAATTATTAATTATTTTTTAGTTATTAAATCATATCAATGGCAGTGATAAACAAAAAAAGGTTCAACGCTACTGCAAGAGTTAATTTTAAATACACACATTGAGTGAAATCAATAATTCATTTTCCGAATATATGACAACCATTTTTTTCTTTTATTTTTTAAATGTAAACCAAATGTTTGAGTTTGCTATTCACCATATTGATGAGCCATATGTTTATTTAAAAAAATATTATTATGTTTTTGATCCTTCATCATATTTGTTGTGATATGTCCGTATTTACTAATTATTTGTCCCAACTCAACACAAGACTTATGATTCTAGAAGATTGGGACCTATGTCTCAAAAAATGTGTAATTAACTGTTTATAAGTAAATAAATAAATCAATTATACTTATATATATATATATATATATATATATATATATATATGTTGTTGTTGTGTTAAGTTCGAACTAATTTATTCCTAAAAGCCACCTGAAAAAATACCACGGGCAATTTAGTCTCTGTCTCTAGTCCAGTCCTTGTTATGTCCACAATTCGTGCACATGTATACAACATAACACGCATCTCTTATGCAAGCAATAAAAATAGATTGTTGATTGGTGGCCACACATTACCCACGGTGTTCTACAAAAATTGTTTATGTCCACACTAAACATACAATGACACATGTCATTTTACCGCACTGCAACAGGAGACTAAATATTCAATTGTTATTATGAAGGTTCTTGGACGTTCATTGTTATTTATAAAAGACATAAAAAACAGATAATCAGATACAAGATATACACAGGATGTCCCGTAAGAAAGATATTTCATTGACTCTCTGCGTAAATGCAACAACTCCGAATGCGAGACCTGTATCAATCAATAGCCCCTTCTTCAAAAATTTAATGACTATGGATCTTTTTTCGAAAGCAGAACGTGCGTTGCGCGTGCGAGAATGCGTTGAAGCGTGTAAAAAAAATGTTTTTGTAAAATTCTTGCACGCTCCCCGCACGGCCTGCTTCCGAAAAATGATCTACAGTCATTAAATTCTTAAAGACGGGTTTCAGATAAAAATTCGGTGACTGTATCACGGAGAAACGTCTGCAGTCATCGTGGTTCGCGTAACATTAATGATACGCCAAGTGTTTCCCTCTTCTAGAAATGTGTTCAGAAGTTCAAAGAACCTGATCTACCAATAAGAATAAAGTCTGGGCAACTAAGATGAGTAAACAGCGGGAAAAGTGTAAATTAGTTCATTTGTGACAATCCGGACTTTTCTGTTGGTAAGCAAGCGAATGCTTTAAATGTGTTTTGATCATCGTTATGCGGTAATGTTGGAGAATTTTTTGGTACCAGAACTACGAAACTTTACTTTGTATAATTAAAGAACATGTATTTAGCAGAACGAAGCAACGTCAAACACTTCTAACACGTCTCTGCTACGAGTTGGTGATATTTTGTATACCAAATTGATCTTCAAGAAAGGAAAAAAGAAAAGGTGACATAAATCGGCCTCCACGCAGTTCTGATTTGACCTCTATGAATTTGTTCTTGTTGGAATATCTAAAATCGAAAACTTGTGTCAATAAATTGGGTTTTCTGGTGCACTTAAAAGAAAATATCCGACACGTGTAGTCCTATTCCTAAACGTGTAGTTCAATCGTTGATTAAGGTTTTTTTGTGGTCGTTTCTCTTTCATTTATATCGCTATATCAAAAATAAACTTTTTTTGTGACACCCCATACAATACACATGTTTTTACCATTTATGATATTTACAGTAAATGCATCCGTGACTTTGTTTTTTTTATATTTAAGACCCTATTTGCCAGTCAGATATAAGACACAATATCACTTTGCGTCACTCCAACAGAAACAATATTAGTAATGATTGTACTGTTAATTCTATGAGGAAAGAAAAGTAAAATCTAAAGTACACAGCATTTGAAATCTTAAATTTAAATTTAAATAATCCCATCTGATATAAATGCAGGAACTTTGTGCGCCTTAAAAATAGTTTAAATGCATTAAAACCACTTCAAAGTCATTAAATTTTGAATGTAATTAATTTAAACTTTGAGAATAGTTCGAAACGTTGAAATCGCCCGTTTCCGTACTAATATGTATTAGGGTATTCACGCGCCGCGTCCTTACTAAATAGAACAATGAAATTAAATAAATACGTAATAAGTTAAATTTTAGATTAACTAAAAATTATTTATCATCGGGTACAAACTTTTTTGAAATGTAAAAATACGGCTTTTACAAGAGATTACAACAGTTTTATCGTCAAATACCGCGTGGATTCACGTCACTGTACGTTGACTGTGGACATATTAGAGAACGGAGACCTTGCCAACACAGCCTGGGTTAATCCGCCACCGGAGCAGTCAAGATCAAGGTCGACTGGCGAATGCGGCAATGCGCGCAGATCCAACGGCGAACCGGATTTCGGACAATCGATCGCGCACTGTCCATTGCGCAACAGACATGCAACCAACGTCGGCATGGACAACGCGGACGCTGGACAGTCTGGACGCGATACTCTCTACACCGTAATAGACAAAACGGTAACCGTAGATTCTAGCGAGCAGTAGCTACCGTTTACCATTTGACTAGAAAAGCTAGCTAATAAAGTTTATTTTGGAAACAATTAATTTTAGTTAAAGGCAATACGGTTCATCGTATATTCCAGCGAGCATGAGTAACTGTTTATTATTTGACTAAAAAAACTATGAATTCAGGTTAGTTTTGAGAATGAAGGTTATTTATAGTAATTTATAATACGGAACATTATAGGTTTATATTTAAGCCTAAATGACCGCTTCCCTGACCAAAAAAATTTGGAAAACAAAATTCATTATTGTAAATGAATGCCATCTTTAGTAACAGTAGATGTTACCGTTCACCATTTGTTTGAAAAATCAGGAAAATAAGTTTATTTAAGCACCTTAATTGTAGTAATTTTTAGTAATAGACAATACGGTACATCGTATTGAGCAAAAGCTACCGTTTGCAATTTGACTAAGAAACTAGATAATGAGGTTCGTTTTGTATTCGTCATCATTATTCCCTTTTCGCACCTAATGGTGAATAGGGCACTGCATTGGTACACCAATCGAAGCGTAGCTTGATCATTTTCGTTTCATGAAGGTGAGATAATCAGTCTTACGCTTCAGGTCCAGGAATAATGAAATATTCTAGTGTAAAAACACCTTAAATAAATATTTCTTTTCATTTCGGGAATCGAACCCGATACCTCTTCCACGGTAGGCAGCTGCGCTGACCACTATCTCACGAGGCCGACAAACGTTTTCTTTAGTTTTGTAAACGAAGGCAATTTTTAGTAATACACCATAATATTTTCTAGTCAGCAGAAGCAACCGCTAATCGTTTGACCAAAAAAATCTAGAAAATCAGATTTAGTACAGTAAAATAATGTTATTTTTAATAATGTAGATGCTACCGTTCACCGTTATTTGACTGTGAAATAAGGAAAATACGTTTTTTTAGTACCTCGACGATAGTTAGTATTCATTTTTTTATTTATTCATTCAGAATTACAAAAATTAAATATTTATGAACTTATTAAGGCTTTTTAGGCTATGCCCGTGTCAAGCCACAATAAATAACAATAAAAATACATAGTAAAATTAATTCGATCAAATTATAATGACATAGAATCACAATCTAGAATAAAAGGTAAATGTAATTAATTATCAAATCCCAAAGAATACAATGCAAAAAAGATAATCAGAAATAATTTTTAAAATATAAATTATACAAATTAAGAATCACACATAATCAAATATACAAAATAGTGGTATCATTAAAATCAACAAATAAAAGTTAAATATAGTCGTATTAATAAAAATTTAAAAAAAAACAAAATAAGAGCATCATTTAAATCAACAGAAAAAGAATATAAATATAAAAGCATAATTGAAATGATAATTGAGTTATGTTTTCTAGAAATTCACTCAATTATAGTAAGAAATATAAGAAATAGGAGCAATAAATCATATGCCAAATAATAGTACGTACTAAATTAAATTACACAAAAATACATAATAAGAAAAACATAAAAATTATCAATATATATAAAAAGCAAATAAAAGTAAAAAGTATGGAAGGAAAGCAGATTTGTAAATTTTTGCTAATCTCGAACTTTAAAAAAATGACAACCTCATCCCTATTTCGACATTATGTGTAGAAATAGGGACGAGGACGATGAAAATAATATGCTACATTATAAATAACAATTGATAATTTACAAATACAAAAACATTTATATTCTACCTAGCCCCATTGGTACTTAAGTACGATTCTGTTATAATTTTGATTTAGTTTACATTTACACCTGATGATAAGTTATACTGAATACTTAAAATATAATTATGTTCTTATTAATATTTAATTCGTGTGTGGCGTAAAAATTCTAAGTGTTTCATTTACTACGCATAAAGCTAGGGTTTCCTAGGACAGCGGTGCCCGTATTTTAACGGCCGTAGTGAACGGTGATGCAGTGGACAGCCGTTGTAAAGGTGACTAGAGTGTGGTTTTCTAGGAAAACGGTGTTATCAACACCAATTAACACCGTTTTCCTAGGAAACCACTCTCTAATCACCTTTACGACGGCTGTCCACTGCATCACCGTTCACTACGGCCGTTAAAATACGGGCACCGCTGTCCTAGGAAACCCTAGCTTTACCCAATTCAGACAGATAGTATAAATCCACACGGAACAGAATTACTTAGGCTGGATTGATTTTTGCCTTAAATGGCAGGCAAACTCAATAACCAGTACGTCATTAGGCCAACTAATCTCCACTAGATTTCATTTTGCAGGATTGTTACCTGAGAGTAGCCACTAAATAAATAAAAATATACAATCAAAATCAATCCACTCTAATTTATCGTGTCGTGTGTTCTATATATACGATCGCTACCGGTGTGTAAAAAGCCTTACAGTTTATTCCATCTCGTATACGAGTATATAGTTCATTGGATTATTGCATTGTACCGTCTTCCATTCTCATGTGACCTATTTGTACTTACAACCAATTTATGCGCATCGCAGTAAATGATTTATTTTAGATAATAGACCTTTTTCGAATTTCAAATTGTTGATAAAACAGATATTTAACAATTTTTAATTAAAAAAATCGTACATTATGAATGTTATGCAATTTATCGTTACGTAGACTCGTATTTCAAAATGAATCATTTTGTACCGATCCATAATAAAAATTATCATAGTAGATAAAAAAATATTGCACAATAATTGATTGCTTTTTTCTATTGTTTTAAAATTTATTGTGCGCTTTAAGATTTGATTAATACCTATAAATTATTAAGAAACATGTAAAGAATAAGATCATCAATAAACTATTGTAAAAACGTGAGTCGATAATTGTAAGTTCACATTCCTAATGGCGACGAAATTAATATTTATATCAATTTGTTATGTTCGCATGAGAAAATTTCACCGAAAATAGTTTTTTGTACTAAAAGGCCAAAGTTTATGAAATTAAGATTAAAAATAAAGTTTTTAAACGTAAACGTTTAAAATACAGTCAAACTAGGTTATAACAATTACGGAAATAGCGAGATCTCAGATATAATGAGAAAACATTAGTTGACATTTTCGTTAGCGGTTTTTTTCCATACATTTATTTAGTTTTATAACGAGCTTCTTCTCGGACATACCGAATAAAAATGTTGTCAACAGTTGAGCAAAAACTTTTAAACTGTTAAAAACCATCATGTTATTTATTTATTTGACACTTTATATACATATACAATAAATATACATATAAGGGCGAGCATATTGCCTTAAGGCAATTTCTTCCTACCTACCCAAACCGTTCAGTTTGAGAAAATTATAAATACATGGAAATATTGAATCTTACAACTTTATACAAAAATTAAATACAAAGATTAACAAAAATAAATATATATATATATTAAAAAAAATAACACTTTACTACGAAGAGAGGAGAGGGGATGGGAAGGAAATAAGAAGGTTTAAGGAACAATTTAAATATTTAGATAGTGACATTTCAATCTTGACTTAAATTTAAATAAAGAAGGGGCGTCTCTAACATTAGTGGGTAGATTATTCCACAATCGAGTGGCTACTACTGTGAAAGAGGAGGCAAGACAATTAGAGCGATGACAGGGTATTAAAAAGGTTCTCTCGTTACTAGAACAAAGAGATAGTCCGTGTTGTGAAAGAGGTTGGATGAGCTCTCTCAGATAAACAGGCGAAGTAGGATTATTTAAAATATTGTGAAGAAGTGATAGAATGTGAATGTTTCTTCTATGCCTGATACTGAGCCAGTGTAGATACTCGGTTATGTGGTCAAATTTGCGAAGATTAAAGATATAACGAATACAAATACTCTGCAATCTTTCTAACTTGTCAAGCGATTCAGAGTTAGCATCTGGATAACATACATCGTAGTCAAGGAGTGGAAGAAGTAAGCTCTGGACAAATGTTTGCTTAACATTAATTGGCAAGAAATTCTGTAATCTTTAAAGTAAATGCAAACTGCTTTAAAGTTTACGACTAACTTCGTTAACCTGATCGTGCCACCCCAAATGCTAATGAACTAAGTTTTTATGACTTAAGTTTTTGACTGAAGTCATGAATGGAATTTCTGTACCGTCTATTTTGAAAAGAGGAAGTGTGGAAAAATGCATTTTGGAATACATTTGTTTACTACCAACAAGTACAATTTGGGTTTTTGTTGAATTTATGAGAAGTCCATGTTTTTTTGTCCATGAAGAGATATGCTCGAGTTCAAGTGACATTACTCTATGTTTTTCAACAGTGTCGACGGGTTCAAAATGAATATACAATTTCAAATCATCGGCATATAAATGGTAAGAACAGGGAAGGTTTTTTGTTATTGGATTGACAAAAAGGGAAAATAAAAGTGGAGAAAGTACCCCCCCTTGTGGCACACCGGCGGTAAGATCAATCCAATCTGAAAAGACATCTTCCATTTTAACGCATTGACGGCAGCCACGTAAATACGTTGAAAACCAAATTATCGCGGATGAAGATAGATTTAAGGACTTAAGTCTAGCGAGAAGCAGGTCAAAATCAACAGAGTTAAAAGCACTACTAAAATCAAGTAGGACCAAAAGCGTTAGACGTTTATCATTCATTGCTTGTCTAATATCGTCAGTTATTTTAACTAAAACGGTAGTAGTGCTGTGTCCAGCCCGAAAACCAGATTGCAGAGGATCAATTTGAGTATGGAGTGTCAGATAACAGTTAATTTGGTTGTAAGCTATTAGTTCAATAACATTTTCGAATTAATAATCTTAGTTGTAAAATCCAAATGGCAAAAGGGGATTAACTTATTATTTGGTATTTTCGCTGACAGCATTGACAAAATATCACACATATTGTTCAAATTGCGTGTAAAATATCCAAGATTTATTATTATTTATTTATTTTACAGAAACAAATCGTCGACAATAATATAATATCATAAAAAATATACGGTTTAAAGACAGACCAGCGAAGTTTCTAAAGAAAAATTGTACATATTAAATTGTGGTACAACAAAAGGGTGTGTTTATGTGTATTTGTATGAGAGTAAGTGTAGAGGTGTGTAGTAAGTGCAGGCTCAGAACCACATTACAATTTACAACTTCTTTTGTAGTTTATGAATGACATCCTTGTTTTGGGAGTTTTTCAGTGTTTTTAAAAAAAATATTCTTTGGTCAATGCATAATGAAAATTGCAAGTGGGTAATGTCAGATAATTTAAAATTTAACCCTCGAGTTGTAAACATGATTACTAGCAGAAGTGTTCCAGTTTGCGAAAAAGTGGAAATTACTTGTAAAATAGAACGTGGCGCGAAACATATTGAAGTGTATAAAAAGTTTTCTCTATCGTTATCACATTGTCAACATTGTGAAAAAATACGAATGTTTATTTATTTAAATTTTAAATTTAGAAACTGGTGGATTTATAAGCATTTATTATAATGATCAATATGCAATGGCGATTAGATTTTAAAAACCTTGCTCTGGTATAACAAGCAAATTCAGTCGGTCCCGTCTTCCTTGTTATAACCAAGATCGACTGTATGTCTAAAGCTCGTATGACTTGGGTCAGAAAATGGTACAAGATCGTGTTTAGGTTTTGTACAATAATTATTGTGCCAAATCTTACACCACTGTTTTACACGAGGCAGTATCTGGGATTGAATATTGTGAGTTAGCATGGGCATTACGTGGATATTTTTGGCGACACGACAGATAACGGGCAATTTTACTCTTTTAAATGAGCTGTTTTGTGACGTAACGATTACTGACATCTAAAAATACATTATTCTGCGAACAATAAACATCAAGATTCTTAAATAACATGAATCGTGAATCTTGTTGAAAATCCAGAGAAGAAAGACAAGCGTGAAGTGAAAACGTGCAGAAAAATAAAAAAGATCAAGAAATAAATAAAATGTTACAGGCAACACCAAATACGCGTTGACAGTTAAAGTTAACAGTAAGTTAACAGTATCATATGCGTTGAAGGAGCGCTCAAATCTTGGGTCAAAAAAAAAAGTTTTTAATTTTTTAATTTTCGGCTGCACATTTCACCCAATTATACTGGCGAATTACGGCGCAAATTGCCCAGGCTTGAGAAAAACCACATAATATTTTTTTGTGTTCTCGCTGTAAATCTAACCCGGAACCTTCCGTGCGTGAGTCAAGTCCTTAACCCATTACACCACGGAGGCCGCCATTTTGTAATCAGTGTGTTATTTTTCACAATATTAAATGGGTGAAATCTTGCCCAAGATTTTGTATCATTTTCTAACCCATGAAATACGATTTTAAGTTTCCTTATATTTTCCTATGGTAATATATTCTGTGTTTGACATTTACTTTCTAATCGACATAATAATAGGTATGTAATATAAAAAATGTCCGTCACGAACTATTATTAGCAAATAAATTTATGCAAACAATAATTTCGTATGATTTGTTTGATAACAGACATTTAAATTGCATTTTTTGTTGATTTTAACTCAACTTCGTGCATTCAATTATAACTCTCAATAAATGTTGATTTCTTTATAAGACTATAAACAAGTTTAAAACATTTTTCAAAGCTATAAATCAAGACGTTTAACTTTTTAATCAAAAAAGTCATTTGTCAATTTTGTGGTCAAAGAAGTATTTTATTATGAATTTATATTAGTATGTACATTGTACATGTGAAAGATTCACATTTTATTATTTCTTCACAATATTTTTAATAATCCCACTTCGCCTAAACAGGCCAGCGAAACATCTGAGAGAGCTCTTTCAACCTATATGACAACATGGGCTATCTCTTCGCTCTTGTAATGAGAGAACCCTTTTAATACCCCTTCATAGCTCTAATTTTCTTGCTTTTTCTTTCACAGCAGTAGCTGCTCGATTGTTGAATAATCTACCCACTTATGTTAGGCCCCTTCTTTATTAACATTTAAATCACGATTGAAATGTCACTATCTTGATGTTTGAGTTGTTCCTTTCTCCTTCTTTCTTATCACTTCCTATTACTACTTATTACTTACTTCCTCACTTCTCATCATAGAATAGTGTAAATTTTTTAGTTACTATTTTTTTTTTTTTTTGTATTAAATAATAAGATTCTGCATAATTACCTAGAATATGTTCAAGTACTTGTAATTTTTTCAAACTGTACGGATTGGGTAGGTAGAAAGATATAACCTGAAGGCAATATGACCGCCCTTATATGTATATACATAAATTGTTTTTTAGATTGTTAATTATGTATGTGTATGTGTATATATTTATATATTTAATTTTATTATTACATTTAACGTAAACTTAACTTTTTTTCTTTTCTTCTCTTTTGGGCTATAACTGTTTTTCTATTTCTTCAATATTATTTTCATTTATAGGAAACATTTCGAAAACCATATTTGCCGCAACAAATCGGTTTGTTAGAACAGGCATTTGCCCACATAGGAACCGATTGCAACACTAGGCATACTAATATTTCTGGCTTGCCGACCCTTCATATACTGAGCCTACTCCTAGTGCAAGCACAATTTGCCAGAGTATTTTTTGTGCCATTTTTGTAACAATGTATGTATAAACTAATAAATAAACAAAAAAAATACAGATTAGCCTTATATTTTTTACAAGTATAACTTTATGATTAATTTATATTTTAACTAAATATCGTATACCTACATAAATTGATTTATTAATTGATGGATTGTGGAATTATTTACCCATTAATAACAGAGATGCCTCTTCTTTATTTGTATTTAAATCAAAATTAAAATATTACTTTCTAAATTTTTGAGAATTCCCTTTCTCCTTCTTCTTTCCTTCCTTCCCCGCTCTTTTTTTCATAGTGTTATGTAGATGTTTATTTCGTTTTAAATTCAGCCAATTTTTCATACATTTTTAAGTCTTTCAGTTCTGAGAATTCTTCTCAAGAATAAAGGTTTTAGCTCTTTAACTTCACTAAAATCAACAGATGGAAGGATTGAAAGAATATGGATGTTCAAACATAGGAAAAATTGTGAATGTTACACAGTGGTTTAAGTGGTCACTTAAGCCAGCCAACGACAGATCATAAGCCCTGTAAATGCCTAGACTTCCATATTCCCTTCTCTAAAATGTTCTCTATCTCTATTATAATTTGTCAATCTTAATGACTCCCTAGTGGGTAAAATCCAGTCGTCTACAAACATATGGACAAACCCAAAATATTGTAACTAATTATGCATTGAATTTTTATTTTCTTTTCAAAATATTTGATAGAAAAAATGCGAGAAGAACTCAATTGGATATTAATAAAAAAAGGACTGAAATATAATTAGCTTGTTTTCATATTATTATTTTTTTAACAATCGAAGGCCCAAATACTTTACCATTAAGATAGTACTGAATAAAACATTTTACAACTTTATTGATTGAAATAAAGATCGAATAAGGTTGCCATTGAAAAAAAACTGAATCTCAAAATTGAATTATGTATAAAGGTTTAAAAATGTATGAAGAGGTGCCGGAATGTATGAAGAATAGAAAAAAGTCCGAATAAATTAAAAAATAAACGTTTAGCGTAAGATGGCGTTAGTAGGTGTGTAATTAAAGTTAGTGTAAATATGAGTTTATATACTAATTGTAATGTTAGTACAGTATTTTTTTTATCGATTTGAACGTGATATTGACTTGACAAATCTGTTTTTCCTCCTCAAAGCCGTTTGTAGTTAATTTTAAATGATGAAAAATCGCCAAAATGTAATAATATTACATGAATTTCACTCAGTAAACGATGGGTTATCTTGGGAAACTTTGAAAAACTTCTAAATAAATTAAGCTTTGTTTACGCTGGGTTAACTTGGTTACAGTACGACATTCTTTTTTTATTTAGTCATCTTTCCCTTTCGGACACTGCATAAGTACAACAACTGCAGCGTATCTTGTTTTTTTTTTATTACATGAATGTAAGATGATCAGTCTTACGGCTCAGGTGCCAGTCCTGGGTCTATGAAATATTTAAGTGTAAAAACAAATTTTCAAGTAAATATTTCATGCCAACCATGCCGGGAATCAAACCAGAAACCTCTTGCATAGTAGGCAAATGCGATGATCATTAGACTAAAAGGTGGACAAAATAAAACATTTGTAAAATATCAAAGATACATTGCAAAGCTTAAAATTATTTATCTACATAGTGTTCTTTAGTATAGTAAAAACATTAACAATATTAAATTTACAACTTGGATTTTGTTAGTAATTTTATTGATTCATGCTCCATAAAAGCAAATGATTTATTTCTTAGTTCGTACCTGCAAGTTTTAAAACAGTGGCGCACCCAGGGCCGTAGCCAGTTACATTAAAAGTCAGTTTAAAATTATTTTAATTTTAAAAAATAATTTTATTAAAGTTATTTAAATCATTCTTCGCATATTATATTCCGAGCAAACCGTGACATTGCCAATAAAAATTGATTGTAAAAAAAAAACTATTTACAATGACTTCATTCAAACATTATTGTAAATTAGTTTATAATTAAAGCGTTCTTTTTAACCTTTGAAATACTGTGTAAAAAAAACTTCTTCGAGCCGCTGAGTGGTAACCCGAGGTTACCTTAAGTTAAACTTAGTTTACCTGAGGTTATGAAATAATTGCCTGACTGTCTCTTAATATCTCAATAAAATTATATGTGTGTCTTGCTTAGTGATCTAGTTCTCGCCTTTTTGTCTCAAATACATATTTTTGGAGATGCTGATGGACAAAACATTAAAAATAAAATGATCTCATATTATACCTAAAGAAGTGAAGATTTTTTTTTGTGTTAAGGTTGACCTGAAGATTACAAATAATTTCGAGGTTGTGTTTAAAGTTTCCGAAATATTAATTAATTACGTGCAAAAAAGTAAATTGTTAAGTGTCCTCAGTGAGGTCACATTATTTGTTATTATTAATTATTAAACATCATGAAAAAAAAAATGTACAACGCCGGTTACATCACTACAACGAGCGGGTTAAGCAGGAAATAAATTTCATACACTCGCAGGTATACAATATGATTAAACTGTAGTCAAAGTATTATAAATTTAACATAATAATTCGATTTCAACAAAAAAAAAAAAAAATTAACCATTTCCACTAAATCATCTAACCTATTCTACCCTAACCAGTGCAGAGTAGAAACATATTTTGGCAGTCTGTACTTCTATGTCTTTTGCTAAAATGCACACTTTATTGTTTATTTTTTTATCAAATATAACAATAGTATTTTACGTTATTAAATATTTAATATGAAACCATAATTGTCCCAATAAACTATAAACTAATAGTTTTTCATCAGCTGCTTAGATATTAATTTTAGTGAAAATTTCAATAAAAGAGTACAGACAAAAATGAAATCTCAACCGAAACAAGATAAAATATTTTAAGATAATTTAATAGTATATAGTAGAAGAAAGAAAAAAAAATGGGTGAAATTAATGAGAAAACATATACATTGATTATGTTTTTATGCTTTAAGAAAGGAAAATGGTGGCTGCTCATATATAATTTCTTTTCGTGGTCATGTCATACCATATATATGTGCTATAAACTTTTTTATGAGTAAAAAAGGAATGGCCCACGCTCAGACGTTGTAGTTTTTGTTGGCATTTTTTCCAATTCACAGTATAGCTTAATTAAAAGATGTATTTTTCTAAAGTGTATTTTGGTAATTATATTTCTATGTAAATAATATGTGTATGGAAAAAAATATAAAATAATAAATACAACTAAAACGAAATAAAACAAAGAATTACATTTTACAAAAGAAGGATAACAATATTGGATTTTTAAAATTAAAATTAGTTATTCTGAAACAAAACTTGTTTGAACCCAGAAATTATCTGTGTCGATATACAGTGTGCTCTTCATTTATATAGCAATGTGCGATCGGTTGCAGAAAAACTCTGTTTTGTGTCAGTACACAATTTGGGAATACGATACCCGTTTTCAGATACTCAAAGTAAAAAATAATGTTATCACGCATAACATCGGCCATTTTGAAAAATATTGAGCGAAATTCGCAGAACACACAACGACTTGTTTAAACTGTTACCATAAACCAACTATACGACAGATCGCGCTAAAAATTAACACGTTTATATATAACAGTCCTATCAACCTTAGGATAAAAATTCCCAATATCTTCAGCGCGGTTCTTTTGAATTACAAATTACGGGTATTTTTTAACATAACAGTGTATGAGAGAGAAAAAAAAACGCCAATTGGGAAATGTTTTTTTTTTTTTAACAATTTCATATTAATAAGGGTCTACGAATACTGCCGAGTAAAAAAAAGAATGCGGGAAGGGCAATGATAAATGATGATCGTAATATAAATTTGGACCTAAGATACGAACCTCCCTAGTTTCATAGAGATCAAATCTTTAGAGTATTTATGTTGTCAATCCGGCACTGCACATACACAAATATAAGAGTGTACACATAAAATATGATTTAGTATCGAGACACTGCGAAGTCAAGAATTTTCTCATCTGAGGCTAAAACCCAAAGAAGTTACATAGAAAGAAATATGCACCATCCTAATAAAAAAAAAATCAGTAGTTTTTAAAAGATTTGATTTATTCGTTAACATACTATAAAACAAAGTCAAATTTTTTTTTTGCATCGTGATTTCATCGCCACGATTTTTTAAATTTTAATAATTTTTATCCTCCACGCGTATCGTCACTAGTTCGCTTTGGGGAGTTGTCCTGATTAATGAGCTGGTTTCCCGGAAACCGGACGCCTATCACAGCACCCGATCATTGGTTGTTTTAGAAGAACTTGTGGCGTCATTTAATGTAATTCATTTTCTTTTAAAAAAATCATACATTTTAGAGAAACTTTG
Source organism: Micrasema longulum (assembly GCF_059751315.1). NCBI lineage: Eukaryota > Metazoa > Arthropoda > Insecta > Trichoptera > Brachycentridae > Micrasema > Micrasema longulum. The sequence goes on from NW_028277413.1 coordinate 581,254, forward strand.
CAATACTAATGCTTTAAGTTTTACCGCAATCAAGAAAACATTTCTATATCCGATTTCCCTTAGCACTGAACTTCCTCATTGCGTGTAATTTATAAATATTGTTTATAATACATATTTACATTTTTATGAAAACGATATTATTTTGATAACGGGACCATTTTCCACTAAATTCGAAAACAACTTTTATATTATAACAGAGATGTAGAATGGATTAAATATAGTATGCCTGTGGATAAATTCAGGGAATCTAAATCTAGTAGTGGCTTGCTTTGTTAAATTAAATAACTGAATATTTTTAATACTGGTTCTCTTTGTTTATCTATTTATTTATTATATCGTGCGATTTTATTTATTACAATTTTTATTAAATTATTTATACGTTTAGCATCTCATTGTTTAAATGCTGTTCCCCTTCCTTTTAATTTTAAATATTGCGATTTAAATTGAATTTAACTCTACTACTATCACAGTGAGTTTGATGACATAGACCACAATTGTAAATCAATTTTGAATAAAACATTTTACGCAATTTACTATCGCCATAGAAGTTTTCACTTCAGTCGTGCAGTCCTAAGCACGCACTATTGTTTTGAATACACTATTTTGACTAAGAATTTAAAAGTTTCCTACCTTTGAGTAACATGCATATATATTTATTTTGTCACTTTAATTTTCTACGCGCCTAGACTATGTGCCAATGTCCCGCACTATGTGTCAATTATGACCACAAAGCGTCATCAATCAATGTCATAAATGAAAATAGATGAATAATTATTGGCACATATTCGGCTCATACTTTGTTCTCAAATCGAGACAAAGAAACAAGGTCACCAAAAATTATTGAATTCTGTACTAAAATAAAAACTAATTCATATTTTTTTAAATAAAATCTTTAACTGATTCGATTGATTAGTTTAATAGTGATCGAGAAAATATTTGGTATGCGATTTTTTTTTTTATTAGCTGGTGTTCAACCTACTTTATAAACCGTAGTGTTAGTTTTTTTAATATATTTTTATTTTGTTAATCTTTGTTTTTAATTTTTGTATAAAATTGCAAGATTCAATATGTCCATGTATTTATAATTTTCAAACTGAACGGTTTGGGTAGGTAGGAAGAAATTGCCTTAAGGCAATATGCTCGCCCTTATATGTATATGTATATAAAGTGTTAAATAAATAAATAATATAACACGACTTTTAATATTTGGAACAAGAATGAAAGGAAAAATTCAAATACTAAACAAAAATTAATTAGGTAAACAGCGTCATAATTTTTTTATATTTTTTATTCATATAATCAGCGATGCTTTGATGATTACTATTCAATGCAACTTTTTTTTTTAATAAGGCGAGCAGTATCAATATAAGTGTTTTTCAATGCGAAGTGAAAATGAAAGAAATTAAATAAAAATATATACAGGAAGCACAAAATTAAAAATTATTAATTGTTATTAAAATAAAAATCATCATAATAATTACAAGTTTACGCCAATCGCAGCGTATCTTGATTTTTTTGTTACATGAAGGTAAGATGATCAGTCTAACGCTTCAGGTACTATGAAATATTCTGGTGTGAAAACACCCATTTTTTTTTAAAAGAAATATTAGCGTTCTTATAATTTACCCAAATATTTCAATTTTAGTGACCATTTTCAACGAGTTGTAAATAACTCACTATTAGAAAATGAAAATCAAGTGAAAATAAAAACCTCAGACCTCTGTTCCGTGAGTCCGCAACACTAGCCACGGGACCACAACCTGATTTATCATACCGATTTTCAATAAATATTTCATATCAACCATGTCGGGAATCGAACCCGAGACCTCTTGCATGGTAGGCAAACGCGCTGACCATCACACCACGGCCGACTAACAATAATATAGGCATAAAAAAATAAAACATTTTTTTTTACCAGACATTTTATATTTTTTTACTGACCGGTTTCCAAGCTACACATTCTTCTTTATCAAAGTGAAATTTAGATATTTTTTTTATTTATTTTTTTATTAAAAAATATTTTGGATAGCCCTGCTGGTATACGATATAATATGGACGTATAATGTTATGTGGATGTATATTGTATAGTGCTAATGCTAAATATTATTACGTGAGTGCGCATGTATAATAGACACGTACATAATAGGTTATGCGTGTATTCAAAGTCAAGATCGCAGAGGTGTAATCAGTGATTTATAACATCAGCGATAACACTGTTTTTATTTTTCTTCTTTATGATAATAATGATTTTCTAGTTCTTTGTTCAAATAAAAATAAAGTCATCTTCAAAACATCAGTAAATACATAACATTATTCATCATGGTAACTCCCTTTTCCAAATCTTATTTTATTTATTGGGGATATCAACAGTAATACATTTTTTTAAAATATAACAAATAAAATATACAGAGAATAAAATTAATGACAGATATCCACAGAAATACATGAAATACTTGTACAATACATGTTATAGTAAGTGTAAGTGTAAGTGTGTGAGAGGGTGGGTGTTATAATGGAATGAGGGTGAACATCAGGCGCGTGCGGTGAATATTATCAGTAAGGATGTTGACAAAAAATAAACTTTAATTTAGTGGGTGTGATAGTACATATAGTTAAATATCTAATTACAATAAATATGGCATAGAATCACTTTTGTAAAGTGCGCTTGAGGTGTTATATTATGAAAATGAGTCTATGGTAGTTTTCCATTATATTAATAATCATTAATATTTGATCATATAATATAAAGTAACGGCGCACAGGAGCAGGCGCGTCTCGTGGTGAACTGTTAACATTTGAACATTACCTAAAACTCGAGATGTTCTAAATATTTGGTTAAATTTCAATAACACGCTATTTAAAACTTTATGCCATACGTTATTAAAGTCGTTTTTTCTTTGCATTACTCAAATTGGATGCTCTTATCTTTGCGTGTCTCGTAGAACAATACGACGTTATGAACTTCCATGAAATTCGAATATTTGTACTAAGATTGGACTCAATATGAAGAGTAGTATCTGGATTCCAGCGTATCAAACTAATACTATCAATGCCAAGGTACATACTTTGATATAGAAATATGCACACGTATTTAGGTATGTATACTGAAAACATTGTTTGTATTTGTAAATTGCGTGCGCTCGAACATTTTTTGGGATAATTTTAGGAATATTTTTAGATTTTTTTAATATTCATCATTTTTTATAATAAAATACATATTCGTATTTTTAAATATTCAAGAGATGCGCTGCATCCATAGTATGTCGGACGGAACGCGCCTGGTGGACATGTGTGTAAATATCATTGCGCTCGTGTCAAAAATGTATATAAAATTAAAAATTAGATATAAAATAAGATTTAATAATAGAAACTTCTAAGTTATAACAAAAACATGGGTTTTAAAATGCGCATTTTAAATGTTAATTTGTTACAATTAAAGGGGTCAATAAGGGAAAAGTTTAAATTATGCTCACGAGCTAAACGTATATGTGGAGAGTTCTGGACATCTTAAAGTACATGATTTCATTTTTTTTCCTGCACTGCTATTCAAATTAATTTAAGGAATTTCTTGTATTTTATTGCCTATTTAAATGTATTTTTTATCCCTTTTCTTTCATTGGTTCATCTTTCTCTCTCCTTCCAAACTCATTATCCGATTCTACATTCCTCGTCCTTTAATATGTATAACATAATTTACTTAATATGTGCAAGTCTTACCTCCCTATTAAAAATCCGCTGTTGTTTTGAATTAATCAGGTTTTTTTTTCATGTATGGTACCTTTTGATTTATATTTTTGCTTTTTAGTACTAATTTTTCACCAACTTTTCTTTTGACCAGTCTGTTTTTTGTTTGGCGAAAATATATTGCTTTTAGCAATACGTCCGCTAAAGTACTTATTCTTTGTATTTGAAGTTTTAAATAAACAAAAATAGTATTTAACTTAAAATGTGTGTAGTCTTTAGTAACAGATGTAATAATATTTATTCGTAATGCAAGTGAAACGACCTTGCAATTTATGCAATGTAATAATTGAAATAAGTATGATTATAATATGTTGAGTAGGTAAACCCAAATGTTTTCAGATGAATACTGGAACTTAAGCTTCTTAGGATTGCATCTGAAGAGACTTATACCTATTTCATATTTTATAGATGTCTCAATCGAAATTCGGGGAATATGGAAATCTAAGCATTTACGACCTGTCTTTGACTGGTTTAAATGATCAGTTTACATACTGTGTAACATTTCCCATTCTGCCTAATATTTATGAATTCCCATCTACACAGTTTTCAAACGTTATATAATACAGTCAAATTATTGAAAAATTAACCAGGGCCTGTATTAAAATGGAAAACCCTTACGTGACACTGCAGCGAACAGTGCAATGAACCTTTCCGAAACACCTATGTGAAAGATTCGTTTAATGTATGAAACCCGTAAGGGTTTGTCAATGAAATAAAAAAAATATCTAACTGTCCTCTAAGCGTAGCTGACACAGAGTCCCTTAGTAGTGATGCAACAGACCTCTGCTTCTGCTTCCGCAGCTGTGGAAGTTCTGCACGTTTTTTGGCATTGGTTTCTGTTTCTGTTCCCGCAACTTTTATAACGGAAACTTGAACGGAACTTAACGCGCGGGAGGGGTGTTCCAGGCATTCCTGCCAACCACTAGCGAGCCGGGCGCGTGCTTTCGGCACTTGTCTCAACGCGTTTGTTCACATACTTTTTTTACTTCATTATACGCCGTGACGTGAGTGTAAGCTCGAAACATTTTCTGTTTTCGTTTGTTTTAGTAATTCATTTGTGTCGTGCGTGTAACGTTAGTGCAATTATAAAACCAAAAACAAGTCCTGTTTGGAACTATTTCGTTGAAATTGACAATCTAACGGGCAGATGTAAACTATGTGCCGAACTAAAATTGAGCTTAACTCTGGGAGAATGAAAATTTTAACGATTTCTTTGACATGAGGATCCCCTTTTGTAGTGGAAATCAAATTCACCCAAATATACTTATCTCCCAGCAACGTCGCGAGTGAGCAATTATTTAGCGGAGCTGGTCTTATATATGAAGAACACCGTAACAGGTTGTAAGGTGTAAAAGCTACGAAACTACTTTTCATAAAATATAACTTACCACTACTTAATTTAATAATAATTTCATTAAAAATTGTATTCGTGAAAAAATGTACTTTTTTTCATAGTATGTAAACATCCACATCCGCATCTATTTCCGTTTCCGCTAAAATAAACTTTTTACATCTGTTTCCGTTTCTGCTTTCGTTTTGAAACTTTCGTTGCATCACTATCCCTTAGGGCTCTATAACGACTCCGGATTAATGGTAGGCTTTTGGATCACTTTAATATTTTTACTATTTTTTTAAACATAAACGGCTTAAATTGTTTGAATTAAGTAAAATAAGTAATTCAGTCCTGTAAATACCTAGACCTCCATTTTCTCTTATCTAAAATATTCTCTATCCCTGTTGTAATTTGATAATCTTAATGACTCTCTAGGGGTGAAACCAAGTCTTTTGTCTACAAACATAAGGACAAACTCAAAATAATGTCATATTTATTTATATTTAAACGTTTCATTATTCATATAACAATCTGTCATGTTACGAAATGCTGATATTATCATTATCATTCAATTTCCGCACCTAATGGTACATTGCATTGGTACACCAATCGAAGCGTACCTTGATCATTTTTGTTATATGCAGGCAAGATGATCAGTCTTACGCTTAAGATACCAGTCCAGGAACTATAACATATTCTAGTTTAAAAACACCCCTTGAAATAAATATTTCATATCAACCGTGTCGGGAATCGAACCCGAGACCTCTTGCATGGTAGGCAAACGCGCTGACCATTACATAAAAGTTATAGGGTTCTATGAAATACTGTCCAGTAGAAAAACAAAAAAATCTACTTTTTAGTAGCATAAAAAATATTTTTAAATTTGTAATTTTCAATTCCCGCAAAAACGGTCATCGCATTGGCCACGCCCCTAATACGTCACGATTGATGTTCATTTTTAACTTTGTTCCAAATCGTCACGAATCTTGACGTCGCAATGAAAAAGTTCAGTGGTTTTTAAATAAATTTTTTTATTTGTTGATAGACTGTTTAACTAAGTCATTTTTTTTTTTTAATGTTTATATTTTGTATTATCAGCGCTACGATTTTTTAATGTTTTGTATTTCTGAAATAACTCCGCGTGTAACGTCAGAGGTTCGTTTCCGCTTATTCTCATTCAGTTCTTCCCATTGGTCCAGAAGCGACAAGCAGACCCGAAATCTTCCATAGCTCTCAGATCATAGGTTGGTTCACATGAACCAGTGACGTCATTCAAAGTAGTGCGTTTTTATCAAAATATTTTTTATTATTTTTTCTGTACATTTTCAAGAAACTTTGCTACACAATTGAATGCCGTAATTTTTACCCCGCGTAAGAAAACATTTTTTGTATCCAATTTCCCGCAGGGCTGAAGTTCCTCATTATCAATGCCAAAAACGTCTCAATTATCAATGCCTAAGACGTCGCGTTTTTTACTGACATATTAAAAAAAAAAAAAAAAAAATTTAAGTTGTATGTACAACCATTTCTTCACAATATCAATATTTTGAAAATACAATAAATTATTCTAAGTCCATTTCATATATTTTTATCGGTATTCGTAGTACGTGATATTTCCCTATTCCGTCGCTGATCTTCCGCTGCGAAGTGCCAATACATTTGATTGCATAGATTTACTGTCATCAAGCACACTACGCGGATGATCGGTCGTTCCGTCGACGGGCCTGGGTTCCGTCATCCACGCGGATTTTCCGTGCATCAACATCCAATCAGCAAAGCTGCATTGCATGTTTTCTAATGGGATGCGCCACATTCCGTGGACAGTCCGCGTCGACTGTATAGTGCGTATAAGGCTCGGAAGTCGACTGATAATCCGCCACGGAAAACGAAGTGTGGCTGCTCGTCTGGTTGCGGACTTGTCGCGACAAAAAACCGGCGACGGAATTTGTTGGAGCGTGGCGCTAGCCTTAAAATATTAAATAAATGTATGTATGAGTTTATTGCGCAGCTTACACTGTTTACTATTGACAGATTATTATTTTCGTTCACATACTAATGTTTCTGTATTTTATCTAACAGTACATATCTCACTGGTTTTTTCAATTTTTTTATTTTCATTTCAAAAAAATATTTTTACTGTGTTCTGTGTTACCATAGTTTTATAGTCATAATTTTTGTTTTCATTGATTTGTGTAAATTTATTTATTTATACATTTAAAATTACACTCGTTTACATATAAATGAACTTATTAAGGCTTTTTAGGCTCTGCCTGTGTCGTCATAATAATTAACAATAAAAAATACATAGAAAAAATAATTAGATAAAACTATTATACCATGTGAGGCAATAGAATAACAATCCAGAAAAACAGAGTATAAATAATAAAATTCCAAAGAAGACGATGTAACAAAAATATCAGAGATAAATATTAAAATATAAATTATACAAATTTAGATTCATACATCAGTTTTATTTTTTTAAATAAATATTTGCGTTCTTATGATTTACCCAAATATTGAATTTTTAGGGCCATTTTTAACGAGTTGTAAATAACTCACTTTTAGAAAACGGGAATCAAGTTGGGGTAGAGTGGGATTCGAACCCCGGACCTTTGGTCCATGAGTCCGATACACTAGCCACAGGACCACAACCCGATTTAATCCATATTGTTTATAATTTATATCCATATGGTATATAGTTCATATTGTACTGGCGGCCTCCGTGGTGTTGTGGTCAAGACGCTTGACTCATGCACGGAAGGTTCCGGGTTCGATTCCCGGTGAGAACACGGAAAATAAAAATTTGATTTTTCTCAAGCCTGGGTGTTCTGTGATGTAATTCACCACTGTAATTGGGCCTCCTGGCCTGTTGTGGTGCAAAAATAAATAAATAAATAAAATAAATAAATAAATAAATAAATCATAATAATTTATTAATTATAAATACGCCCTTAGCCAATAACAGCATTTATATGAAGAAACATACCTATGTACAAGAAACTGAACAAAAATACCACAAAACTATGTAGCGAAGACAAACAGAGGCATTAAAATAATAATATACAATATATTCATAAATACTATCAACATATAATACTTCGATCTAATCCATGCCAATCCTCCTTCATCCCACACTGTATTGATGGCGAGGAAATCTACAAAAAGCTGGAAGATCTTTTCTAAAAAATTTCAAGATGTGTGACGATTTGACTAATCTACACATTCTGGACATTACGGCATAATGAATTGGGTTGTGGTCCTGTGGCTAATGTCTCGGACTCACGGACCAAAGGTCCGTGGTTCGAATTCTACTCTACCCCGACTTAATTCTCAAATTGAAGATAAACTTGTACCTTTCCATAAGAATACGGGCCTGGACTGGCACCTGAAAAGTAAGATTGATCATTTTACCTTCATGTTACAAAAATGATCAAGATACCCCGCAATTTACCAATTCAGTGCTCCATACACCATTCGGCGCGGAAAAGGAATGATGATGATGATTGATCGTTCAAACATGAAACCATTTTAGTAATAACACTATCACTGAATTTTCGACGAGTTGCCTCGCGATATTTATAAACCAAATCTAACGAATGAGACATCGTGACACAAAATTTACAAAACATTTCATGCAGAAACTCCGCGCCGAAGCAGTTAATTTGAATGTGTCTATAGTGTGCCACACTCGCGAATGTGGCGTAAGTTGGTACTGAATTTATTAATAAATCTGTCTGGAATCTGCGTAGGTTATTTATTCAACGAAGTGCCGTTTCGTAATGAATGATTTGTGCTCCGACGGTCGGCCTTGAGGTCATAAATAAAGATCATGGTTAAGGTCACCAATGCATTACCATAAAATTAACGACAACGTCGAAGTGCAGCAAAAAAGTACTACGCCTAAAATATTTGTTCTTGCGAATGTCAAAGAGCAGTATTAACTGGCAAATTACTTAGTTTGTGTTTTGTGGGTACTTCAGTAGTAGTCGGCCTCGCGGTACAGTCCTCAACATTTTCTATAAATAATGTGTTCAGATTTGATTTATGTGTACATAATGTTTTTCGTGATACATTTGTTTTTTTAGTTTTTTTTTAGTTTTTGGCTTGTGCGGATAGTCTAACTACTGCTTCTTGTTTTGACTGTAATTTTTTATGTTAAGATATTTTTTTTTGAGTAGGATTAATATTTATATAGGTAAACTTCTCTAACAAGCCACAAAAAGTGGCTTGGTGAAGTTATTCTATTTATTAAGTGTAGGTACTTCTTTTTATGAATCTTATTTTTTATTCATGTGTACTTTTGCAAATTAAAAATGTTCGACTTATAATATTTTGCATGATCTGAGTTCAGGTCAGCGCGTTTTGCCTACCACGCAAGAGGTCACACATGCGATTTCCGACATAGTCGATATGAAATACTTATATAAAACGGTGTTTTCATTCCTGAAGCGTAAGGCTGATCAGTTTACATCAAGATCTACTGCGATTGGTGTATGAATGCTGTGTCCTATGCACCATTAGGTGCGGAAAGGGAATGATAATGATGACAAAGATGAGGTACTTAAGAGGAAACGCGGACTGATTTTTTTTCGGATAAACGTATTGCCGTTTTTTCTCCCTGGATTATGGCACTATGGCAGTGATTTTTTTAGACAATATAGATATTTACTATTAGCGTGTCTTTACTGCGTTACTTTTTTTTATTGTTTCTTATGGGAGTTAGAAGCACCCAAAAACCAATCCTTTTGAAGCTCTAAAAAATAATACTGATGGCACACCTTTTCTCATTTGCTCTATCGCTGCAACTTCGAGTAGATAAGAACCCTTCTTCATTAAACCAACTTTAACAGTAAAACCTTCAAAACTGTAGACCTTAGCAAAAATAACAAGGACGCAAAACATTTATTTCCCTTTGACTATCTACAAGTTCAAAACTATTTTTACGTCCAATCAGCATGGCCAAATATAAAGATCTACAATTTTCGAAACGGTAGATACCTCGAGAAAAAAAAAGTATGGTAGTTATTATTATTTTTTTATTTATTAACGGACATTGTCCATTTATACAATTTTTAGGGTTTAAATCTCTCCTTGGTGATCTTTCGGGCAGGCGGCAAACGGCCGGGATTTTGTGAGCAATGGTATAGAGGATTTTGGAGCTGTCCAAATTATGTAATAAATATGTAATAAAATATGTAATGAAATGTTAATAAATACTTAAACCATTATAATCATTCCCTTTCCGTACCGAATGGTGCATAGGGCACTGCATTGGTACCCTAACCTTAGATAGCGTCAGCATAGACTGTTTCAAATTTCAATATACAGGACCAACCTTTCAATGGTTATGCCTGTTGGAAGGACTATCTCTATATGGAACAATATTACTTTGGACATTGACATTTTTCACGTCTCTGAGGGAGTTTTTCGTTACAAGATTCTCTTACTTTTTTAACATATTATTCTCTGGATATTATGTATACTTATGTGTTATTTTTGTATATACCTAATTTTACCTTATTATTTTTATTATTTCTATATATGTATTTTCATACGAATTAAGATATTCCATTTTGTAATGTACATATATATGAATAAATAAAATTGAATTCCCATATTTGAACATCTATTTTCCTTAAATTCTTTCATCGGTTGATGTTTGTAAATTTTATTTTATTTATTTATTTTAGTTATTATTGCAAAGGGGTTATTGTTTCTACCTCGTCCTTGGTAAGCAAACGCGCGGACCATTTCACCACGAGGCCGACCAATACTTAAATAATCCAAATTTATAGAGTACCTTAAATACAAAACCGGTATTTCTTATGTATCTACTCTCACTGCCCCCACCTTCCATGAAATCATTTCTCTACAATATCGCAGAGTGTGTGCGGACCAACTACTGCTCTACAAAATTATGACAGGAATGGTTGACTGTACAGAGCTGCTTGGTTGAATAACAATACATGTGCCAGCCAGGATTTGTAGACGGTACCACCTGTTTCATTTACCAATAAGTAAAACATCGTATGTTAAAAATGCTTTTTTTCGTAGGACTTTTTCAATGTACAATACAAAATTTAAAAATATAGATTACACAAACATCACTCTATCAGATTTAAAATTTACACTAAAAATGTATTATGTAACTTAGTAGACATTATAATAATAAACATGTACATCTCCCCTCCCCTCCTTATCCTCTCATCAAGCATTCTTGTCCTTATCCCGCCCAATTTACAGTAACTTAATGTTCTTAAAATAAATATTTAAAAAATCTTTGATTATTGAGTACATGATAATAACATTTTATATGTATAAATTGTATGTATTTATTTGATATGCAATATATTTTCTTTACTAACTTTGTATACTATGTGGAAATCTGTTATTAGTTCTGAGTTTATACACTATATCTGTTTGTTTACTAAAAATATGTATGTAGAACTGTTGATTTTCCAAATAAAATAAAATAAAATAAAATAAATCGATAGTTGATTCCGCATAAACGACCGTCTTTTAAAAATGTCTTATAACAAAGAAACCTTGCAATAAAAACGCGGAGTTTTTCTGACACAGATTATGGTAAACAGTTGATATTTTTGACACGACGATAAAAAAAGTCGTTTTTGGCGCCCATTAGAGAAAAAGGCGGGCTGCGCATGCGCAAATGTGATTATTTAGTTTAACATTGGCATTGAGCAAATGAGCAGCGCCACGCAGCGGTGCGTTAGGCCAGGGGTGGCCAACTATGTACATCAGACCCGAAGTCTACTTGTTACTGTCCAGTGTGCGTACGATCGATCAATCATTGATTCCCTACCCGCATCCAGTGGTCCATAGGGAACTGAACTGGATCTCCAATTGCAGCGTACCTACATCATTTTTGTTACATTAAATATATAATTCTATGGAGCAAACAAAACAAATTATTCAGTTAACGTCTCCAAATGTAACGTCTCCAAATCTTCATATGGTTAATCTATGTAATGACTCCCTTAAAATGCTTGGTTTTGTTCTTAGAAATGCCAAGATCTTTTTTAACACTCAGATTATGAGGACATTGGATAACTCCTTAGTAAAAAGTCGTTTGGAATTTAGTTACATTATTTGGTCGCCATATGAGGCTCGATACTGTTTGATGGTGAAGAGAGTGCCGAAGAAATTTCTGCGCTATCTGTACCTAAAAGAGTGTGGATATTATCCTTGGCTCTTCCTAACAGACTTTTTACTGGAAATGCTCCGCTATCAGTCATTATGGAGGAGGAAGGACGTTCATTTGGGTGTTTATTTTTACCAGGTGATCGGTGGTCGCATACATAACTCAGAAATTCTGATGGATGTAGGTCTGTTTGTACCTGATAACTACCTTCGACAAAGACACCATCGAATATTTTACCTACTACGATGCAGAACTAACCTGCCAATGGTTATGCCGGTTGGTAGAGCAATCTTGCTACTTAATCGCATCACCTCGGATGTTGACATATTTCACGACAGTGGGCCTTCCCTTAGAAAAGCACTTTCTAACTTTGAATTATTCTTTTTACATTTTGTTATATTATTTTAATAACATAACTATGTATTATAATTTGTGATCTATTATTGTATTTAGAATAAATTGGGTCTTCTTTTTGTAATGTTCTTAATATCTGAATAAATAAATGAGTATAAGTAATATAAGTAATGCGCTTCACGATCCAGTCCAAAACCTATTATATATTGCAGTACGAAATTCGTATCTTTCAACGTAAAACTCGGCTGCAACAATTGTTTCATGTTAGTATTCATGTTTCAGTCTCCTTCCATCGTCTTGTGCTATTCCATAGGCATTTGCCAGTGATTGTTCTGATAATTCAATGACCAAGCCGCTCCGCTCCATCTTCTCGGTTAACGCCCACGTGACCTTGTCTCTTCGACACTTCCCAGGAGGATGTATTTTTCCAAACCATCAGAATTCCCTCTGGAAATGTGTCCAAGTAACTGCAGGATTCTAACTAAGCCCAAAAAATAACAAAAAAAGCATCTTTCTTAAGAATCCTTAATTGTTACATTTTTTTTTTCTGAAATCTATATGTATTTTCTCGATCTAAACTACTATAAACAAACAAGTGATAAAGTCGGTCATTAGATATTCCAAATTTGTGGATTAAAGTATCACTGGTCTTTTATTTATATAATAAACTAAAAACAAAATGCTGAGCCCTAATTGCAAATAATTTCAATTTTTTTTTTTTTTTAAATAGTAAGTAGAGTCCAAGACACTAGCCACAGGACCACAACCCGATTCAAATCAAATCTACTGTAATTGATTCAAATCTACTGTACCTATTTTTTTTAAAAATGCTTATTTTTTTTGTGTACTTTCATATTTTATTTATTTTTCTCCTATTTAAAAGAAAAAAGGAAAGCAGGCTGATCTGAGGTTACTTTGTGTGGATCCGCCGGCAAAAGGATTTTTTTAGACAGTAAAAAAAAGGTATTCCATTATTTTTGATTTTTTTTCACGAGTAGAATTATACAAAGTGGTTATATACGGGTAAGCTTTTTTTTTATTTTTTGTCATTACATTTAGTTATAAATAGAAAACTATAATTGGCCTATAATGATGGTATGTTTGTAAATATTGCTTTTTTTGTTATTGTGGCTGTTGTTTCCTTCTAATAAATATTTTTAAAAAAAACAAATACACTTTAAAAACTAGCAGCATTTGAACCTTGGACCCTAAGGAATCGAACATAGGTACTTATCGGAGGTACTGGTTATATTTCACTCTCGCAATTGTATTTTTTCATTTTTCCACACATTTAATTAAAAAAATAAATTCTTACGCATGTGATATAATTAACGATCGTTATAACTCAGTGGTGCATATAGCACTACATCAAAACACTTAATGAAGCGTACTTCGATCATATGTTACTTTTAAGTCGTTTTTCTTGTAAGTCTTAAATTCGAATTAGAATTTGATTCGATAATATGGTCTCCTAATTATAATATTCATATAACGCGTATTGAATCGTTAATATTTAGAATTGGATCAAATACTTTTATAATTAACTATTATGATCGTCTAGAGTACTTTCATATCTTCAGTTTAGAAATCAGAATGATTTTGACTGGTTTGATATTTTTTGCACAAATTAACATCTAACTGTATAGATGCCCATGATATCCTTGCTCAGATAAACCTTAACCTCTACAGTAGTAAGATATTATTGTCATTTTAAAATGACTGTAACTCGGTCGGTAAAATAAATATTTTTAAAAAATATATATATTTTTCGAATCGTCCATAGATGTCAAAAGTAATAAAATTTTAGACAGTATCTGGGTTTTATAAAAAAATAAGTACTTAGTCCCAACAGAAAGGACATACGCTTTTTGAGCAATTTTTTCCCGCCCCACGCGTACGCGCCAAGAGGTTAATGTCCCTCCCCGTAACTTGTGTACCAATCCTGATTTTCTGTGGGAAATTATAAAACTAACATCGGATTCTTTTCCCCTCTGCCAAGGGGATCCTCAGAACAGTGAACGAAATCTCACTAAACTATACGGTCGATGTGTTCTTACAGCAAGGGCGGGCATTTAAAAAGCAAGCGGCGTTGTTACTTCTGACTCGCGATGTCACACTTGCCATGTCCGCCTAGATTATGCCATATTTATACCTTTTGTTAATTATGCATTTTATAAATTAAGAAGATTTTAAGATTGTTTAGATTAAGTATTACTCATTAATACCAATCTGTTAGGGCTTACTAAACCATGTTTTTTAAAAAAAAAAGAGTCTTCGACTTTTAGTAACGGTTTTTTTTTGTCTTGCCGCGATCGACAGTCCTGACGACTACGATCGACCAGTCGATCGCGATCAGCCAGTGGGCCACCGCTGCGTTAGACTATACTGATCATCATGTTATTATTATATAATATGTGGTACTGTTGCAGCATACACAGAACCGAAAATAAACGTTTTGCGGACGTAAGTCCATATAAATCTGACTAAAATCTGTACCTTGAAGGATAAAACACGGGAGTCTAATTCTAGCCGGTTAGTAGTTAAAAGTGCAAAAAATATCGTAATAAGCTAATAAACCCGCGAATAAAACACCAAAGTCCACTTTCATCATAAAAATGTTTTTTTAAGTTGAAATGAAAATCTGAAGTCCACTCTGTTTTAACAATAAAAACACCAGTAGTCCTATATACTCGGCTAGACTATTTCAATATGTAGGTATTATTGTTATTAAAACAAATATTATTTTATATTGAACATTCTTTGTAGGTTGTAGTTATCTCATTTGGTTGAAAAGTTATGGTGTTTTGGGAATCGCAGTCACAAAATCTCGTTTCCTCAACATTTCGTTCAATGTGACTTCCGTGGTTTATCCTTTAGGTACAGATATTAAGAACATATTTTTTGAACCATTGGCATTTAAACTTTCTTACTAATTTTATTATTGAACATAATGTTTTGTTTATATTTTAAAATAAGCTTCTAATAAAAAGCTGAACAACTCATACTGTCTTTCTTTCTTTCTTTTCTTTCTTTTCATATTTTCTTCTTCCATGTTGTAAAAGGCAATTTGAGTGTCATGCAGTTTACACGTATTTGTTTACCCAATAGAACTTGCGAATACTTTTTTATTTCATAAGGAAAATAAAAAAGATCACCATCACTCCTTTTTCGGTGCACAGGGCACTGCATTAGTTAACGAAGTACAGCGAAGGTAGATTATTTGTTACACGAAGGCAAGGCGATCAGTTTTATGCTTTATGTGCATAAAAAACCTTTAAAAACAGGTTTCAGCTTTAACGAGTGTTTTTTTTCAATCAAAAATTTTGTTTCAAAAACGATAAAAATTCTAATGTATAAATCCTTTGTTAAATCAAAAATATGTTACATGCATCAATTATGGGAAACAGGAAACCAAAATCACATAAACAGACTACAAAGACAGCAAAATAAAATATTTATGTTATTATATGACCTCCCCTTTCTAACAGCAAGTAAAGAACTTTGTAAACAAACTGAACAATTAAATTAACTGCAAATTTTCAACCAGGTTCCTAAAAATTTAATTATAAATTAGCCACTGATGTTATTTTAGACAATTCACTAAAACCTTTAAAAAAATGTAGTAAACACGGACACAATACGAGAATATCAGAACAACATAACAAACAACATTCTAAAACGAGACAAGGGCAGTTGAGACTAATAAACCAGAGACTGAAATTATACAATAAACTACCAGACAAAACATAACAAAAGACTCAGACAACCTTACCAAAGATTTTTTAAATATTATCATTAACAATAGAATAAGAATTTAAAAGAAGTGATTTTGCTAAATGAATGTTATCCGTAAGGGTTTATAAATTAATTTAAAATAAAAAATTAATTCACGTCCCCCCTACCAAAGTTCGAACCCGGGCCCGTATTACAATGGGAAGTTAACATTTATATTAAATTTTATCAACAAAGCAAAATTAAGTTTTCTGTGTGAAAAAAATTTTAAAGGAAATATTTACGTTCTTATGATTTACCCAAATATTTAATTTTGAGGGCCATTTTCAACGAGTTTTAATAACTCTTTATTAGAAAATGGAATCAAATTGGGGTAGAGTGGGATTCGAACCACGGACTTTTGGTCCGTGAGTCCGAGACACTAGCCACGGGACCACAATCCGATCAAATAAAATATGAAAACATTTTTTTTCTAAACATGTTCTATTACAGGTTACAGGCGAATCTTTTTGGCTTTATACAGCCTCGGTATGAACCGATGAAAATAACGTTTGAAATCGCGGCCCAGGACGGCAAGAATGGTAGGCAAACGTGCCCACTACTACAAAACGAGGAGCAATTATTTCCTCATGATTTTCTTATTCACGATGTTTTCTTGAGCGCAGCCATCGTCCTCCATTAAAACTTTAAAATATTGTATTGAGTTTGCGTTCACACTAGAGGTGGTAAAAAAAATGTAACTGCGGTTGTAAAACAGTTACCCTTCCGTAACACCTAACAGTTTCACAAAAACAATTGGAGGGGTCGCACATTCCACTTGACTGTTACCTTTTAAACGTCTTCACGAAACAGCGTAATTTGTGAAACGGTAACTCTTATTACAACCTTTATAAAAAAATCGAGATGCCCATCTCTAGTTCATACCTCCGCTCAACTATTTACCAAGAACAGCCCGATGTTTCGACTGAATATTTTATTTCCTAGTATATGCCCTAGATACATTACGTTGAATTTAATACATATTTTTGTAAGTATTTACAGTAATACAGGAACCCACATTATTTGTAAAGGCATTATGTTATGTAAATGCTTTCAGCACTCCAATGTTTTCTAAGAAAATGTAGTCAATTATTCTCAGTACGTTATGTAATATTATATTTTGTAATAAGAATTTTTTA
Source organism: Micrasema longulum (assembly GCF_059751315.1). Lineage (NCBI taxonomy): Eukaryota > Metazoa > Arthropoda > Insecta > Trichoptera > Brachycentridae > Micrasema > Micrasema longulum. Next base: position 598,757 of record NW_028277413.1, read on the forward strand.
TTTATTTCATCTTGTAAACTTTATTTCTATGTATTCTATTGCGCATCAATTATTCCACTGTAATTTTATTAATAATTGGACCGATTGTGCCGATTTGCTGTCTGAAATAAATTCTAATACACCCAATGATATTCTACATTATCAACGACAAATTCAACACCAGAGAAGCTCAAAATTCTCCATTTGTAGGAGCAGTCAGTATTTTTTTCAATGTGAGAAGACGTACGATTTGGACTCGTTCAACAACTCAGCTCTCTACTGCAAACGGAAGCTGAGTATCATTGATATTAACCTTTCCAAGCCCGAACACGATAAATAAAAACCCGGATGTTTCTAAGGGGAGAACCAGGAATAGCTAAAATGTGATTTGTTATTTTAATTTATTTTATTTATTATGGTTCATAAACAATACACACGAAACACGATATTGGTATAATAATCACTATTTGTTATGTTAACATATTACAACAGAGATAGAAAACATTTTACAGAAGTTAATATCGAAGTCTAGGCATCAACAAGGCTTATGACTTTTCGTTAGCTGGTTTAAGTAGCCACTTTATACACTGTGTAACATTCACCATTCTGCCCATGTATGAACATCCACATTTCCTCAACTTTTCCATCTGTTGACTTTTGTGAAGTAAAAGAGCTGAAACCTTCATCACGTGGGTCATCATTTATTTATTTATTTTAAAGAAACAAAAAGTCGGCAATGATATAACAACATAAAAAAAAATACGGTTTAAAGATAGACCAGCAAAGTTTCTTAATAAAAATCATACGTATTATTAAATTGTGTTACAACAAAAGGATGTGTTTATGTGTATTTGTATGAGAGTATGTTTAGATGTGTGTTTACGTTTTAGTGTGGGATTAAGTGTTCACGTGTGTGTAAGTGTGAGCATCATTAAATAGTAAGTGGGGTCGAAGGGTTAATATAGAAGTTAAGGCATCTACAAGACCTATGAGCTGTCATTTTCTGGTTTAAGTGGCCACTTTACACATTGTAGTATTCACCATTCTTCCCACATTTGAACATCTATATTTCTTCGATTCTTTCATCTGCTGATGTTTGTGAAGTTAAATAGCTGAAACCTTTATTTATGCGGGTCAAATCGAATTATTTCACCTACATACTAGGCAACGCCTGAAAATGTTATTTTTTCAATTTTTATACTTCTTCATGGACCAGGTGGATTTATCAACAAAATGTTGAGTTTGTCTAAATTTTTGTGGGCAAGGACTGGATTCAAGGTTTCAGCTCTTTAATTTCACAAACATCAGCAGATGAAAGAATTGAAGGAATATAGATGTTCAAATATGAGAAGAATGTAAAGTGGCAACTTAAACCAACCAATGACAGGTCATAAGCCCCGTTGATACTTAGACTTCTATATTACCTTCTCTTAAATGTTATTCATCTCTGATGTAAATTGTTATATAAACAACTCCCCAGGGAGTTGAATCCAGTCCTTGTCTATACAAATTTGGACAAACTCAAAACATTGTTGTTCAGTAATATATCAAGTTATTCGAAAAATTCATACGTTAAATCAGACAATACTGTTGCGAGAAGATGCTATATAACGCTGTGACTCGTTGAACAGCACTAATCTAAACGTTAGCGAGGCATTACAGCGGAGAGTTGGGAGGGGGAACGCACATACAATGTTAAGCACGAAATCCGGATTTTTGTGGTGATGGCTGGAAAAAAGTCACCAAATAGCAAAAAGCACACGTTCAAACTGACCAATATATCAAAGATTATTCAATAGTAAAGCGATGCATTGTTATGTTTGCTTTTTGTACAGGGAAAGCAAATACAAATGTCAGTTATTGCTGCAAGAAATTGGCAAAAAAATATTTCAATAATTTTAATATATTCTTAACATTATGGGGTATGATTATGCACAAAACGAAATCAATGCGATGATTAACAAAAAAATAAATGAAAAAATATGCTACCTTGGAGTCCCTAGTTACTCCTCTTAGGCCAGGAAGGGTTAATAATAATTATCCATTCTCTAAAATCTATATTTAACCATATTACATAATACACATAATATTCACACCGCATTCCAAACAATTTATTCCATATACCACACTCCATACACCACACATCACACACCACACACCACACTCATAACTCACAAAATAATAACAACTCAAATATCATCTGTATCTACCTATTATAATTTGGTACATTTTGCTGTCCATGCTAAAAATTTGAATCGTAAATTATGTTTTTTACGTTATTGATGCTGTGGTAGGTTCATGTTTTTTTGTAATACTTTTTTATATCCAACTTAGTACTGTGTACACAACAATAACTATAAATAAATAAATATGGTTCATTTTGTGACTTAAAATCTGCCAATGAGCCAGCTCAATAAGTAATACGCAATAAATGAATTTTGCGCACAATTCTGGATGTACGCGAGCGCAGATTCTGAATAAAATAAACGAATTAAATAATGTATGTAAAAATGGGTGCCATCTTAATGGATTTCTTCTTTATAAAGTTTATATTTGAAGCACTAACTTTGTGGTTATTCATTATAATAAAATAAATAAAACAACTTTGTTTTTAACCACTAATTTTTACGTTTTGTTACGTAAACCTTGACGAAGAAGCTTGTTTGCTTTGAAACCGGTAGGTGAAAAATAAAAATTAGTGGTTAAAAACAAAGTTGTTTTATTGATTTCTTTTTTTATTAAATTTTAAAGGACATATTATGGATACATATAAAATTATTATAAAAGGAAGTAGAAAGACACAATGGTATATAGTAGACTTGGTGGGAGTGGAAGCTGGAGAGATGTGTTTACAATTGAATTTGATTCAGTGGTTATATACAAATATTTAATAACATTTAGTAAAATGTTTGACCACAAAGTTAATGCTTTAAATATTTATAGTAAAAATATCATATATTGCCCAAATTTTTGTTGAAATGGGCTGGATGCAACCTCCTAGGAAGCTGTTAACATTAATATATGTATTACAACAAAGAAGATGAAAATTTTAAAGAAGAGAATATAAAAATCTAGGCATCTCCAAGGCTACCTGTCATTGGCTGGTTTCAGAGGCCACTTTACATAAACTGTTGATAAATCCACCTGTTCCAAGAAGAAGTATAAAAAATAAAAATATACTGTCATGCGTTGCCTAGTAGGAAAGTTAAGTATTTCAGATGAATCTTACATTTATCAGACAAGGTTTCAGATCTTTAACTTCACAAACATCAGCAGATGGAAGAATTGAAGGAATATGGATGTTCAAATACAGGCAGAATAGTGAATGTTACATAGTGTGTAAAGTGGCCACTCAAACCAGCCGATGATTCTTACATTTTTTCCTCCAATTTTTCATCACTTTTGTAATATGTTAATATTACATGTCATGCATGTATTTTAATTTTATTTACCTGTTATAGTCGATAAAGGATCAAATTTTTTCGACAATGGTTATTTCGGAAAATTCATTTCTGCTTCGTTACAAGTGTACGAGAAAAAAATATATAAAATGTACAATGTACAAGTACAAGGCCAATGCGGGCTCCTAGTAAGATGTAATGTTTTAACATACGTACATTATGTAAAATACGTATTATTTAAATTATTATTTTTATTCTTTATTCCCAAAAAATATAATAGTTTCTATCCGAGTAAATTTAAAAAAATCTTTTTTATAATTTTTAAAAATAATTTTTAAAAAATTGGCTGGGCGGATAAAGTATGCAATTTTTTTGTTTTAAATAGAATTAGAAGCCTCGACGAGTTCTTATGATACAATCAGTACTCTCATGTAAACATTTTGGAAAATGAATCGATTGCAGATATTATGTTCGTTTATTTAAGCGCATTTTATAAATATACAGTTTACAAACATATGTATTAGAGCGGGCATATTACCTTGAAGCAATTTCTTTCTAAATACCCAAACCGTTCAATTTTAGAAAATCAGTTGTACATGAACATTATTGTAGGTAGGTATATCATAATATTTTTATTATAAAACAAATCATTGATAAATATGTCAATACCTTAAGGGATAAAAGACGGATGTCCGTTTTTTGCCGTTTTGAAGTTCAAAATGCAAAAAATATCGTATCAAGATACTTTATACGTGAATAAAACACAAAAATCCACATTTGTCACTAAAAGGTTTTTTTAAACTTGAAATAAAAATCTTAAGTTCACTTTGCTTCAATGCAAAAAACATCATTAGTTCCAGATATGCTACTAAAACTTGTAGTATTGTTATTTTTTAAATCAATATTTTACGTTGAAAATTCTTTACAGGCTGAAATTATCTCATTCGGTTCAAAAGTTATCATGTTTTAAAAATCGCACAGACAATCTTGTTTCCTGAACACTTCGTTCAATGTGACTACCGTGATTTTTCCTTTTAGGTACGGTATATATATTTTTTTAGAAAAAATAAATTACTAAATATCTACAACATACTGTGAAGAGAAGAGGGGGCAAAGAGGGAAGGAAAGAGGGAAGAGAAAGGAAACACTCATAAAAACTATGTTCGCCTTGTGTGGAGTTTGACGGGTTCACCTCTATGTTCAAGGTGGTGGGTTTGGTCCTGGTAAATCACAATTCAATGTTGTTTTAAAGGAGTTTTCCACACTGTAACACTTTATTGTTCCTGGACTGCCACTAGGAATAAATGATTGATCACTTTATCTTCCATCTATCAAAAATGATCCAGATTTGGTGTGATTAGAGCAAAGATTTAGCACCTTGAACACCACTCTGTGTGTATAGAGAAATTATAATGATATATTTAAATACTCATAATTACTTTTATGCAATAATTTCAATATTTATATAACAAAATAAGATAACTACATTTTCAGGGAGCGTTTTTTACTTTATTACGTAAAATATGAAAATATAGAAAGTATTAAAATACGGAAATTATTCAAATATAAAAAAATAGATATTTTGAGTGTATCTCAATATTTGTAGACACAGCTGGATTTATTTTTGTAGACGTAAAACATTTTTGTGATAGGAAAATGGAAGTCTAGGCATTTACAGAACTTATGAACAGTCATTAGGTGGTGTAAGTAGCCACTTTACCCGATGTGTAATATTCGACTTCCACATTTCTCTGTTGCAATAAATATCAATCTTAATAACTTTGTACCGAGTAAATCCAGCAACATTTGCACATTTTGAAAATACTGTTTAGTATTGTTAGTGCTTTTACGAAGTTTAATGAAAAACATATAAGTTTTTGACATTTCTCAGATATAAATAACTAAGAAACAAAATGCCGATTTTTAGTAGTTGAGATTTTATTTAAATAATCTTACCAAGATCTGGGTCTTATGAGGATAAAAGATTTTGAGAGACTTCCGGGAACCGCCCGAGTGGTTATCCAGCTTCTATCAAAAAGAAGCGTGTCGACCGCACGTTCTCAAATAGCTCAAATTAGCTGGGTGTTGCAAGTGCAAATAATGTGTTACAAAGTGCCTACTTGAAGTTATTTCGTTACAATGTCCATCCTTCTGTCTTTCCCTACGGGGAAATTCATTTTATTTATTCAACATTGTATTTAATGTTATTTGTACATTAGCGAGCTTATTGCCAAATGACTATTTCTCCTAACCAAGCAATACAAAAATAGTGTTATTTTTATAATTCAAATTATAGAACACATTCAATAGAAAATGAAGATTAAAAACCTGATGAAATATAAAAATAAAAATACACGTATGTGTATGTTTGTAAATTACCTTTAATCAATACTATTACTCAATGGGAAAAGGGAAAAAAGAGGAAAGAGGAAAAGAGGAGAGATTAAAGAAGAAAATGGAGATGTTTCTTGAGACGTGATTTAAACAGAGATACTGTAGCAACATCTTTGATGGTGGATGGGAGATGATTCCTCAGTCGGAAATGACGTGATGTTAGATTTTTTATGCATTGCTATATAATTATTCTTCTTATGTACGTTGTACAAAAAAACAAAAAAAAAAAAAAAAGAAGTAGAAGTAGCCGTAGACTTCTATATTCCCTTGTCAAAAATGTTTTCCGTCTCTGTTGCAATAAGTTTCAAGAAATATTTCTAGTATGTTAAATGCGAAAATAACGACCACAAGATATGCTTGATATTTGACGGCAGTCACGTGACAACGACAAGCGTATCGAATATTATGTTTGTAGGCACTAGGCAGCAGGCAGTAGGCACTGTAAACTGTAACATCCGCTTACTATGGTCCCAGGTGCGTATCAACATTGCGTTACTGTTTTTGGCACAGGCGTGACGTAAGCTCCAGACAGAAGCGAGTCATACATATAACCTTCATTTTCGCGGCTTACCTAATTTGTGCAACATGGCCCGGCCTGTCTAGGCTTGTCTAAATGTACAAAAAAAATACAAAAACTGTTTTAATATTGCTGAATTTTGCCCATTTTAAAATCTGTAATCATATACCTATTAAACGTATACTTTTTGATGTTACAACCTCATGTTTTATATTATTTATCTTCTATCTTGCTAGAAAAACCACATAAACATTTAGTTTAATTTATGACCCTAAGATTACAATCACTTGATTTTAACAAATTTATATTTAACAATATTTTGAGTTTGTCCAAATGTCTAAAGACAATGACTAAATTCCACCCCTTAGGCAGATATCAAGATAAACATAGGTACTAAAACAGAGACATTATTGTTAAGATTAATAAATATGGTAGTCGATGCATTTAAAAGGTTTTTTACCTGTCACTGGCTGGTTTAAGTGACCACTTTATGCACTATGTAACATAAATTATTTTGCGTAGAGTTTTTTTTTATGGCTTATGTTAGCCCTCACAGATTGACATTAATGAGAATATTTAACACTTACTCTAAACAGTCTCTAAATCTCTTCAATTAACAAAAGGTATTATTTACAAAATGTATAAAATATGGCATAATCTAGGCAGACATAGTTACTTAAACCAGTAAATGTTTTTTTTTTTTTGACTAGTCTGTTTTATGGTTGGCTTAAAGATATTGGTATAAGCAATAAGTCCACCAAAATACGTATTCTTTGTACACAAAGTTTAAAAAAATCATCATTATTACCTTTCCGCACCTAATGGTACATAGTTCACCGATCGCAGCGTATCTTGATAATTTTTTGCTGCATTAAGGTAAGATGATCAGTCTTACGCTTCAAGTGTCAGTCCAAGGACTATGAAATATTCTTGTGTGAAAACACCCTTTTGAATAAATATTTCATTTCAATCACGTCGGGAATCGAACCCGAGACCTCTTGCATGGTAGACAAGTGAGCTCACCATTTCACCACGTGGCCGACTTAAAATTAAAAAAAACAATAAATAAATGACAAGACTTTCCCATATTTCCTTCAAATATTTTTTTTCATATCTTTTGTTCTATGAAAACTATGGTATGTAACACAGATTGTATGATTTTTTGTTTAAAAAATCAACCAATATATCGAGGCTGCATTAAGTCAACAGGTTTTATATATTTAAAATGTTTTTAAATATGAGTGCAAGTGTTGATTTCAAATTTTATGCTATGCCTAGAATAAAGATATTTCTTTTGATACTTAAAAAAATAAAATAATGATGGAAACTGAGGGAGAAATAATGCGTTGAAAGAATAAAAAAGCTTTAAATCGATTATCTCCGAACTGGTTTTAATGACTTAATGCATTCTGTCAGTAAGGCTTTGATATCGATAGTTATAACTACATACAATCATTTCAATGAATGCAGATTCCAAGTAAAAAACCGTAAGTACTATATACGGTATTTTGAATCGATAAAGATTACACGTAAACAATCGTAACACCGAAATCTAGTTTGTTTGATAGTGGACATAATTTTCAAATGTCATTCGAAACCATCATCATAAACCCCTTTCCGCACCTGATGATGCATGGAGCACTGAATCGGTACACCAATTGCAGCGTATCTTAATCATTTTTCTATTACACGAAGGTAAGATGATCAGTCTTACGCTTCAGGTGGCAGTCTAGGGACTTTGAAACATTCTAGTGTAAAAACACCCTTTTAAATTAATATTTCATATCAACCATGCCGGGATTCGAACCCGAGTCCTCTTTCATGATAGGCAAACGCGCTGACCATTACACTACAAGGCTGAAAGTTACAGTTCTAAACTACAAAAAGTTTCGTCCAAAATTCAAATTAATATCTTTAGAATTGTAACTTAGGCGAACAAAAACATTTTTAAACAGTTCTCCTGAAAGATTGACGTTTTCAACATACGGTAGTTTACGTAGCTGCCACCGATATGTTGAATTTATATTTTATTGTTTTATAGAGCGTTTGTTTTTTTCTTCCATATTTATTTATAGTTATTGTTATAAAACATCGAATACAATGCTGTTGGTATAACACATCGAATATATTACAATAAAAAAACATAAACATGACACAACACAAATCATGTACAAAACACAATACCTATATGTAATCCAAATTTGTAAGAATAACAACATGTAATGCAAATAAGTACGCAGTACCAATAGCGTACAAATGATATTATATCATGTGTAAGTGTTGTTATTGTTTATAATTCATTTGCATTGTATTAAAAAAAATCTAGTAATGGGGTTGAACCGTCAGTAGGATCGCAGTGAGTCATATCTTGCTAAATGGTGTGATTCTATAAAATGATGCAAACGCCCAGTTGCATTCCACCGGCAACACAACTGACTTTTCCATCTCGTTAGCGTTCACGTAGCGAACCCTGGGCAATGGGATCACACTCAGAACGGTGTGATCACAGCAGATAACGAAAGGATGAAAAGCGAATTTCTGGCACCCCCAAACCAGAACCAACTAGTTAGGAAAGGTAACCCCGACAGGAAATCAATCAGAGAAGGCAAGGGGAAACCACTATGGCCATCTTTCACCATGGCGAGTACATCCACTTAACATGTGCCCTGGCTGCGGAGTAGAGCAATACCGAGATGCTTTTGTTGTAATAATCGCCAACATCGGGGGGACCTGATAAGGTACCGCAAGAAGAAGAAGTAAAGGCCTACTTTTATATTAACTTTATTCAATGACATGTAAAAACGGCCAAACAAGAAGAAAATTTGTTTTTCGATGTATTAAATTGTTAAAGAAAGGCATTTTATTGATAAATTATGAATATAATGCTTTTATTTATCAAAAAAATTTGTGAAGTAAAAAGGTTTACTTTTATTGACATCGGTAGATTTTGCCGAAATAATTTTATTTTCATATCTTTTACTATCACAGTTTTTTCAGAACACTTGTATTTTTGTTATGTTTGTATGTCCGTTATCATCAAGTTTAATCTTTAAGAGATGCTAAATAAAATGTTTTGCGATTATTGAACTATTTATTTGACATAATAAATATAATACATTATTGATAGGCGGTAGATTCTCAGAAAATGTTAATAAAGGGGCGTTGACAGTACAAGGCTTTCGCAGGAAAAACGAAAATTGGTGATATGTTTAACAGATAAGATTATAAATATTGCGTATATTATTTTTTCCATAAATATTTTTAATAGCGATAACACCAGGGGGTTAAAGTACGTTGTCATAAAACCATGATTACTTTTAAAGAAATAAAACATATGTTTAATTATTGCATATTAGCAATAGGAGGGAAATTTCGGGTGTAGTACTGCTTTTTAAAATCTTCCATATTGTTTTTAGAGCCAAACTCACAAAGAATGAGGTAGTGAAAGTGGTAGAATTAAATTTAATTAAAATCACGACTTACGAAATCGATCATTTTAAAAGGGTTACTCGTTTAATGCCAAAAAAGCATTGCATATATGTATGAATAAAATTGATAGGAAGAACCTTTTGTGGCTTGCAATACAATAGTAATCAAGTTTGATCATTTGTTATATCGCACCTTTATAACGAAAACGACTTACACTAAAAAAAGCTTAAAATGAGTTTACATCATAAAACAACTTCAATGAACGTTATTTATCTTTCTGCATGAAAAAAAAACGCAAAATTCGGGTGGGAATAAGACAAAACCGTTACATCGGTCTCTTTATTACTCATAAAATTTATATTCCGTGTCAGTACGGAAGCGACGCAATTAATGTTGTGTTTACATTGCTGTGTAAAGGACGCAACGCAGACAAACATATAGTGCCCGAAAGCCGGTTGAGTCGATTTTATTCCGATACAAATGGCATGTTTACTTTATTTTTTTAAATATTAAAACGACCAATTTAGATTTGTGATTGTTTGGTTCCGACGAACCGGTAATCTTGGGGACTTATTTAAGTAAATGTCATTTTATTATTTAAATTACCGATAATCTTAGTGACTTATTTACGTTTATGTCATTCTGTGAATAAAAAAAATGTGTTTGGTGACATGATCGGACCTAATTAATATTATGTCAATATCTTATTTTTCAAAGTACTTTTGTTTGTTTTTTTTTTAAATCTAGTAATGACTTATTGAATGAATGTCGTATTTAAACTTTTAATAATTTACATTTATTCCGCTTTTTTTTCAAAGATTCATAGCTGAAAGCCTTTGGTATAATTTTTAACTCAAAATTTGTTGCTTACTTTGAAAAAGACGAAACAAACGATGAAAGAATACGAAGGTGTCACAATTTGCATTCTTCTTTTGCAATTTTCTAAAAAAATTTTTTTTTTAGTCGTTTTCGTCCTAAAGGTGCGATATAAAGGTAAGAATAATATTACAGTACAACTCACAATTTATAATGCATATTTCATGTCTATCTTGCGAACGAACCCAGGACCTTAGGGATTTTAGGCGTAGTCTCTACTCAACCACGAGGCGGACTATAACGTCCACTCAATTTCCTTTTCGAGGATTGTGATCTGAGAGTAGCAATCAAGTCAAAAACACCCGTCTAGGATAATTGTGCTATTTTACGCAGAATTACATTCAGTTACGTGGAATAAACCATAAAAAAATAACTATCTGTTTTTACTGTTGATGATTTTTCGAAGTACCATCCGTTTTTTTCACTTTCATTTTTTATTTAATGTAAACCAAATATTTGAGTTTTTTGTTTACCAAATTGATGTGCCATATATATTTCTTTTAAAAAATATATTTTTATGATTTTTATCGAATATAATATTTGTGGTGATAATCTCATATATCTGTGATAATATGATAATACTAATTATTCGTCCCAGCTTAACTTTTTTGGACTTTTAATCCCATAGAGTTGTAACTTATGACTCAAAAGTCAGTAATAAACTTGGTTGCGAATTATGTGGGTATGCATGGTCAAGTATTGTCATAACTTCTACATACTTTTTACGCACAACTACTGTTCACCTCTCACCTCGGTATCCTTTGATCAACCGCCACATTAAGACCCCGTGTCGTACATCGCGCATTTATTTTGTTGAATGTATGCCGCACTATAAAACTTTGTTTCCACCAACCATCAGTGTTGAGCTCCAGATCAGGGCCTGCCATCGTGTTAGTGCCGCTTGCAAGTGTCAAGTCGGATTCGACAAGTCCATCAAGAACGAGAACCAGGTTAATGGTAACCATTCCTAATCCATCTCATTTGCTGGGGTTGTGACCGATTGCCATTGCATATTGCATATCGAGGATACTCGCTAATTTTCATTAAATTTAATTACAGTCCATTGCGCTCAATAATATCGTAGAAGCTCTAGGGCTTCGCCCCCGCTATTTTGTGCCCCGCATCCGCGTGGAAATTTGTTTTCGTAACAAAACTGTTAATAAGGAAATAAATATTTTTTGAAAAAACAGTAATAAAAAAAATAGTAAAAAAACTATATTTTATTTCCACGATACTTCATAGGTACCTAGTGAGGCAGGTAATTGCAAAACCAATACCCAAACAAAAATACCAGTTGTCTTCTACTACTACTACTTCCATCATGCCATTTCCCCGTTGGGGTAGGCAGAGAGGATGAACCGCTACACACGTCTATCTTGGCATACATTCCTAGCTTCTTCAACATTCATACATCTTGACATGCATGCCCTTCGGTTCTGCCTGCTTCAGACCATCTCAGAGACCCTTTCTTAATCTTGTCAATTATACCTGACTCAGATTTACAATCTCGCCTGATTTTATCATGCGTATAACCCTGTCATACATTAATTACCAACACACTCGTCTTAGAGATCGAAAAAAAATTTACGATACGAGTTTTCAATGGGGGTGTTTTCACAAATCGAGAATAACGTTGAAAATACATTAAATATTTGGAGTGAAGTTTTATGATTCTAATGATATGTATGTACATAATAACTATCAATGTACAAAAAAATGTTTTAAATTATAATTTGCTGGTTTAAAAACGTGCACATACAAAACAGCTCGCACTTGACGTCACACCAGTTTGACGTCACACGTCATGCCACCGTGTGCGTTTTTGACAAACATTACGTACAAGTACGCGGTAACTTAATACGTTCCGTTTTATCCCATAGATCGCGAAACGTCTCGTTTTTGGGTCTTTCAAAATATGGGTATATTAAACCATTTTTATAAAATTGATCCGACTTTCCACGGTAATCTAATATTGCTTATTCATCGTCATCATTCCATATACACTCCTTAATTGGATCATATAGTCTTCACAAAGAGCCTCCATGCATCTCTATCGGCTGCCAACTTTTTTGCGTCCTCCCAAGTCAGGTTCTCGTTTCGAAGTTCTGACATAAACTGCCGACAAACGGTCAGCAGTGGATGTCCAGGACCTCAAGAATATGATTTCTTGTAAAGTAGTCAAGCGCGGTTAAGGCTCTCGGGAGGCATCCGCAGAATATGGCTTAGCCAACCGTATAGCCTTCGCTTGACGATAGTTGTCACAGGAGTTTTCTGCGTCCGTTCTCTTATTAATTTATTCCTCACAAAGTCAAACCACCGCACACCCAAGATTCAAGATTCTTCTGAGACGCATATTCTCAAAACTTAAATTCAATCATTAAATTAATCTAATTAAATTGGCGAAATAATTAAAGGAATAGTACTGTGATATTTCCAAAGCAAACTTTAAAATAATGAGTTCTTTCATAACTAGCAACAAAAGGTTCTAAAAACACGAGAGTCCAATTGAAATCAAAAGCAATGTCCCAGAACTGCCTTCATTACAAAGAATAAAATTATTAAAATAAATGCCGAAAAATGTAAAAAATTACGAGAGTACATTATATTTCATTAGACAGGCGTCTGGTTAGACGGCAAGCTGTGAAATTGGAGTCGCGGTTACCAGTTGCGAGAAAAAAAACTGAAGAGATACTTTTTCTCAATTGGTCTGGGTGTTGTGGTGTATTTTTCATAACCTCCTTCCATATCCACTCTTTTCCACCTGCTGACAAGCCCCTAAATAGAGGCTAAGCGGGTTATTCCTTTTTTTTAATGCCACATTGATATTAAATAATTATTTCATTTAAATTATTAATTGACAATTCTTGATGGAATTCCATTGTTATGATGTACTGGTTTCCAGTCTGAAGATGCCCATTAGAGGGTGAAAGCGCTAATTGGTCAAAATAAATCAGTGGAAGTGTACCATATTTTTTTAAAATTAATAACTTATATGTAAATATAATTTATTACGATATTAAATAAGTTGTTAATATTGATCAATTTATACAGGGTGTTTTTTAAACCCTGTCACATCCGGAATCACGATGATCAGTATGAGCAGGAAGACATATTGGCACATTAAAATTATTTTTTAAGAACGAATAAAATTTACAAAAATCACATATTTAAAAGAAAAATGGTTTCTTACTTCTGCAGGGGAGAAAGGAAAAGGGGAAGGGGGGAGTCTGATACACAGTCAACAGTGCGATCGCGCCCCTATCGCTTCTCCCTTATAGAAATAAGCTACCATTTGTTTTTTCGAATATTTTATTTTTTAATTTTTTTTAATGTGCTAATTTGTCTTCTTGCCCATACTGATCATTATGGTTTCGGATGTGACGGGGTTTAAAGAACACCCTGTATAAGTGTATAATGCGTGCATATAAAATTACAGTCTTGATAATTTCAATGAAGACAATAAGTGTATACAATTAAATTAATGAATATACATATAAATAATTGAAATCGGGTTGTGGTCCCGTGGCTAGTGTCTCGGACTTACGGCTCAAAGGTCCGTGGTTCGAATCCCACTCTACCCCAACTTGATTTCCATATTTTAATAGTATGTTATTTACAACTCGTTGGAAATGGCCCTTAAAATTGAATATTTGGGTTAATATAAGAACGCAAATATTTATTTACAAAAATTTAAAAAAATGTTGAAAATACCATATTAGGCTACGATAATAATCAAAGAACTAAACATGTTAAATTAATAATAACAAATAACAACAGGGATGGAGAATACCTTAATATGGGAATATGGAAGTCTAGGCATGTACAGGGCTCATGACCTGTCATTGGCTGGTTAAAGTGGCCACTTTACACACTGTATAACAACCTGTTGTTATTTGTTAATCTTAATGACTCCCGAGGGGGTGAAATACAGTATTTTTTCTACGAACATTTGGACAAACTCATATATTGTAATAATAACAACATATAATATTAAAACACTAGTCAAGTATAGGCTTTGGATTTTTAATCCTCTTATCCGTTTTACTAAATTTTTAGTTCTTACTATTATCAAAAATTTGCTTAGTTAAAACGAATGAAATATTCATAGAAATTGACTTTTCTACGTTTTAAAATAAACTAAGTGGGTTAAAATCTTTTCGCCTTTGAATAAATGAGGTGCGTATTATATAACGAGCGTAATGTAAAAGCGATACATACTCTCGTCGCTAATTTTTATCGATAAGCATTTCATCGATAAAGTAGGTAAACACGCACAATAGGTTTAACCTTTTCGTGCGTAAGAAACTTTAACAAGGTTTTAGTAATATTTATTGTTAATGTACAATATCGTATTTTAGATTGGGAAATATTTTACATAAGAATTAAGAACCTCTTAATTATGGAAGTCTAGGTAAAAAAATATGTAAATATTTTTATATGTAAGTTTTCTAATTATTTCATTACTTCGCGCGTGACGCCACTAGTTCTCTACGATGAGTTGTCTTGATTGGTGGGTTGCCTTCTCGGAAACCGGAAATCAATCACAACACTCTTTTATTGGTAGATTTTATTAAAAGTAGTTCATTTTTATAAATTTTTTATACATTAAAAAAAAACTTTAAAAATGCATTTATTTTTACCGCTTAGTTAATTTTCTTTCATCTAATTTTGAATTTTGTATCCTTACATCTGTGCTGTATATATACATTGAACTCCTCAATAAAAATACCGATATCGAAGATGTCGCGAAAGCGATGAAACCGGTCACTGGAAATTCCAAATTTGTGGCTCAAAGTATCACTCTTTACTTATTTATATAATAAAATATATTTTAACTACCCAATAAAACAGCATTTTTTACGTCTCTTTCCTTTTAATAATTCCTTGAGTAATGAGGAAATTCAGCCCTACGGGAAATTGGATACAATAAATGTTTTCTTGCTCGAAGTAAAAATCGGAGCATTTAATTGTACCGCGTAGTTTACTGAACTTGTACGAAAAAATAATAAAAACATTTTCACACGCAGAACGGTGTGATCACAGCAGATAACGAGAGGATGAAAGGCGAGTTTCTGGCGTCTCCAAACCAGAACCAACCAGCTAAGGGAAGGTAACCCTGACAAAAAAATCCACCAGAGGAGGCAACGGGAACCACTCTGATCATCTTTTTCCAGGAATCACCATGGCGAGTACATTCAACAAGCAGTTGTCTTGGCTTCGGAGTAGCGCAGGAGGGAGATGCGTTCGCTGTAGTGATCGCCAACGTCGCCGTCGGAGGGACCTGATAAAACACCGCAAGAAGAAGAGGAACCGTTAAGAAAATTACGATAATTAAAAAAAAAAAAAAAATAATAATATTGCTATTAACTTATAATGCATAATTAACTGCAGCATATCCCAAAGAGTTAATGCATTATTACAGTTAGTGATATGAAGGTATAGGTGCGCAATCATAGAAGTGGTCGCTCTTATCTGGTGACCTTCCACGCATTGTTCGCTGCTTATCGTATATAATGCATAATACTATAATAATAATAATACATTCTACAAAGATACGTATCATCATCATCATTCCCTTTCCGCACGTAATGGTGCAGAGGGGACAGCATGGTACACCTATCGTGGCATATCTTGATAAATTTTTTTGTTACTTGAAGCTAACATGCTCAGGGACTGTGAAATAATAAAATGGGACATATTATAATATTATTAATATAATTTTCACAAAAAATATCTAAAGACATAAAACTATAAAGCTTCATTAATTCATCTCTATTATCATCTTTAGCCACCTCCAAAAAACGCCTGAAACATTATTATATATCCCCAGAATCCTGAACTCCTTGAGTTTTTGCTGCTTTTTTTTTCTTTAATGCATTTTTTATTTCCGTTTTTATTTCCTTGGTTCCTCTTTCTGTCTCCTTTCAAACTCATTATCTGATCCCACATTTTCCTCTTCATTAAATACGTATAACATAATGTACTCACAAAAAAATAGTTATAATGTTAATATGTGCAAGTTTTATCTCCCAATTAAAAAAACAGCTAATTATTATTAATTAATTAGGTTTATTTTTAATATTTTATTTTAACATATGTTTGAATCGTGTAATACATGTGTTTGGTTTTTTAGTACAAAATTTTGACCAATCTCTTCCTTTGACCAGTCTGTTTTTTGGTTGGCTGAAAGATATTGTTTTTAGCAATAAATCTGCCAAAGTACTTATTTATTTATTATATATATACGGCCTAAGCCAATTACAACAGTTACATGAAGAAACATAAATGCAAGAAACTGAACAAAAAGAACATAAAACTATTTAGCAAAGACAAACAAGGGCAAAACAATAATAGTATACAATATATAAAAAAAAAACGAAATATCAAAAACTTTGAGCTAAGCCATGCCAATCCAACTTCATCCCACACTGTTTAGTCGCGAAGAGATCTACGAAAAGCCGGAAGATCTATCCCAAAAAATTCCAAGTCGTGTGATGAATTGACTAATCTACACATTCTAGACATTGGGGCACAAAAACCAAAGGTGCTCTTAGAAGATTTTATAAATAGCAGATTTTTACTTCTGGTGACACGGTTGGGAACATGAAAAGAAATTGATTGCAACAGAGATGGGACATCACTTAAAGCATTAAGTATTTTGAAAATGCATATAAGGTCCATCTCAGTTCTACGTCTCTCCAATGAAGAGATTGCTCTATTTCAAAATAAGAATAATTACCCCTTTGTAACCCGAGCAACCATGGCATTTTTCTTAAAAAACGGTGTTGGACAGACTCGATATGGTCAATATGAGTCCTGTAGAATGGAGACCAAATAGGAGAAGCGTTTTCTAGATGGGGTCGAACTAGTGAGCAATAAAGAGTTTTGATGGTATTAATATTTTTGAAGTCCGCCGTCACTCTATTGATAAAACCGAGAAGTTTGAGAGATTTGTTTACAATATTATCAATGTGTTCACGATAGGAGAGTTTACTATCTAAAGTAATGCCTAGATCCTTTATTGACGAAACCATTGAAAGGAAAGTATTTTTTAGTTTGTAGTTGAATTGTATAGGTTTTTTTCGTCGCAAGAAAGATATTATTTTACATTTGTCAATATTAAGTTGAAGACAATTGATGTCACACCATTCATTAAAACAATTAATATCATGTTGTTATTCTTTGTACCTAAAGTTTTAAATAAA
Organism: Micrasema longulum; assembly: GCF_059751315.1. NCBI lineage: Eukaryota > Metazoa > Arthropoda > Insecta > Trichoptera > Brachycentridae > Micrasema > Micrasema longulum. The sequence continues at coordinate 616,558 of NW_028277413.1, forward strand.
TAAATGAATAAATATAAATTATCTCACAATACATACATACTTAACATACGTCAATAAATACTTATTTTGTAATTAATTTTTCCGAAAATCGAATATAAATATTTAATGCTCCATTACCTATTAAACACATAGTCTTGCCCTTAACTATTGATTTTTTCCACAATTATGATTAATGTACTAAATAAGATTACTTTTATTTTTTACCCAAGTACCTTGAATTATATAACTTTATAAGGACATTTAATCCATCTAATCTTCACATTCGTTTGAAAATATCCTAACAAGGCGAAACAGTTGTCACTATTTTTTAAAAAATATTTGTATAAATAAAATAAAGTGTTCAGTAAACTGAAAATGAGTGCTTGATTTCTTTTATTTTATAAGTTTAAATGTGGAGTTCTACAAAATAAACACCAAATCAATTAATACTATGAAACATTATGGTGTAAAAACACCATTTTGTATAAATATTTCATATTAACCATGTCAGGAATCGAATCCGAGACCTCAAGCGTGCTGATCATTACACCATGAGGCTGACTGATAGTAACTAGTAACCATATACCTAAAATATCTGATATGCGAGGAGGAAAAAATGAATGCAAACCTGCAGCAAAAAAGTACAAATTTATACTTTGGACTAACATATGATATCACAACAGAGGTAGAAAACCTTTTAGGTAAAGGAATATTGATGACCTGTTATTGGCTGATAGCAAATAAAATCATCTATTTATATTGAGTTGAAATTTAAAAAAACGTCCCACAAGATCAATTCTGTACTAAAAAAAAAGTTTGTTTTTCCATCATTTATTGAAAAATATAGTTATCATTAAATTACTCGATACTTTCATTTTCATAAAGGTTTTAAATTAGAGAATGTGGTGATAATTCAAATGGATCACTCATGTTTTTTTAATAATAAAAATATCATACAATTACAAAATGGTTTATTTATTCGGTATATTAATTAGCACATGTTCAACAAAAAAAAATAGAAAACTTAAGAAAACTTTTTAATTTAAATCACCAAAACATACAGTAAATTTTGTTATAGAGGTATGTAATCTGGTGACACTTTCTTTTCGACTTTAAATATCAAATGTATTAAGTATATAAAATATTAACAACACATGCAACACACGTACACTTGCTCTAAACACGTTGTGTGGTAGGTAATGGAACAGAAACTGCACTAAATCCACTTTAACCCAGTTTTATATTGGAATTCTTCTGAATAAATTTTCAAGCACATGCCACATTACTACCAATTATCATTTTCATTGCGTTTGTATGATATATTTGACTAATGTTAGCTCAAATTCTGAAGAAAAGGCATGTGTTCTATAGAGTTTGGGAATTGATGAAATAGTCCTTTTCATTTTCTCTCAAAATCTTTTAAAGATAGTCAATGATTTATTATGGTCTTTGGACGCTTTGAAAATGGAACATTTTTTATAATTAACTTTCCTAGTTGCTGATATTAAATGAATATGGGTATATAACCTATATCCCGCTTGCTTCTTCGTTGATTTTTTTCGGCATTTGTTTTCTTTATAAAATAATAAACGAATTAGATATAAGTAATTTGGTGATATGCTTAAATAGACTAAAACCCTATTTAAACTATTTACTGACTTGATGAACGTTTCAAAAACTATTATTGATATTTAAAGCATTAAATCTGTGGTCAAACATATTACTAAATGATATGAAATATTTGTGTATAACGTACATGTTAGGGTTGCTTATTAAAAAACTTATAGTATTGATTTTATATTTTTGTGCAAAAACTATGGTAAAAAAAAAAAAAACTATGGTTTTGCATGTTGGTTTAATTGGTTTCCTGACGAAGAGACGGGTACGTCTCAAAACCGGTAGATATAGAAAATTCGGTAAGTGGTCATGAACAAATATTAAATAACATTTATTTTTTTATAACTCGCTATGAAACCTTAAGTTTAATTTTCAAATACATAAAAAATCATTTGAAATCATAATTCATAAAGCCTAAAAACACGTATAAAACTATCTCAATATGTTCACATTTTGCTTACCCTACTAAGTATCAGAAAATAAACGTACGACAGCTGCCAATTTCTTTAGTGGTAAACATGAAGTATATTTCTGAGGATGGATTGCTTTAATAAAAAAATAAAATAAAAAACATGTAGAATACTTTTTTAATAACAACAAGTTATAACAAGTAAACATATCTACGGAAATCCCAAAGCAATAGATATATATAGGTTTATCTTTGAAGTTACAGATGCAAATCTGATAGCTGACCAATTACATTATGTTTGAGAATAAATATATCATATTTTACCAACATTGCGAAAGTACTTATTTTTATTTATTTTTTTATAAAAGAAATATTTGCGTTCTTATGATTTACCCAAATATTTAATTTTGAGGGCCATTTTCAACGAGTTGTAAATAACTCACTTTTAGAAAATGGAATCGAGTTGGGGTAGAGTGGGATTCAAACCACGGACCTTCGGTCCGTGAGTCCGAGACACTAGCCACAGGACCACAACCCGATTAAATTTTAAACTTTTCATTTCACAGGATTAGTGTCCATCTATGGTTGGAATTTCAGAGCAATGTACTACTTGGTAATTTAGTTGTTCACAAAACTATATCACTACATTATCTGTATCACTACTATACATTTATCCACTGATATAAAGGTAGATCACGTTATTTTTAATTAACACATTTTGATATAAATAGCACAGAAAATATTATAACACATTTGAAAAACATACTTATTATATGTAAGTATGTAACTGTAAATACTTGTAAAACAAAATTGCAACTTTCATTCAATTGTATGACTATTGTTGTATTGATTTCTAGGAATTTTCTACAGGAGTTCTTGGAAGAACTCATTCATAAATAGTTCAACGTAAAATTCACTATAAACTATTGCTTAATTTTGACCAAGTGCTTAAAAATTAATATTATATATTCCTAGAAACCGAAAAAGACTGTTTACTAATGTATACAATTTTGAATGTGCAATGCAAGTGTGATTAAAAATGAAAAATATAAAACAATGAATTACTATAACTAAAAAAACTAACATTTTTATATTGTTTTAATGTAAAATTATTTCAAACAATTGTTTTACAAACTTCATTAAAGAATTCATGGAAAAATATTATTAATTACAAAGAAAAGTACCCGCTCGACTCGCCAAACTGAAAATTTATTTTGTTCGAGTTTATGATGATATGTTTTATTAGACTTACGGTTATTTTTTTTTATATTTAAATAATCTGATTGCGTATAGCAAATTTTTGCAGTTTTATAAATATGAAGTTAGAGCTTACAATTTTCACAAATTAAATACAATGAATTGTTTTTTAAAAACATCAAACAAAATTGAAACGTCAAATAAGGATGTTAGTCGAGTTAAGTTATTCTTCAAAATAATGATAATTTAATAAATAAATAAAGATAATGTTTTTTTATAACTAAATTACACAAGTGAATTGGATAGCTTTTTGGCTTGAATTTGTATTAACAATATCCGATATAAGCTCTCAAATAAAAATTTTGTGCAAAACCGATAGAAAGACCCACGGTCTTTCGAATGGTTTTCGGGTATGTCGAGGAAGTGCTTTTTTAAATTTATTTAAAAATATTTTTTTTCGCATTTGACAATAGGTATACATAAGTTACAAATACAAAATACACTATTACGTAAACACAAAAGCCTAAATCCCACAAAGGCATGGCCAGTGTGTGGGTATACATTTTATTTTAAGTTTCAATAATGAAAGAATACGATAGATATTTAAAAAAAAAAAAATGCTTATATTGAAACACATTTTGTTTGTCAATAAAAATGAGAAATTTAATAAAAGTATACGCCATACACATATATTTCTAAAACAATTTCAACAAAAAATTAAATCTAAACAAATACAAATAATTAATCTTTATAGTGTTGTCCTTATGAAATGCATTGAATAGTTTTGAAGCTATGAAAAATGAGTGTATTTGCCCGAGTCTGGATTTACAATAAGGAATTTCAAGCAAAATATTCAATCTTTGACTAGATCTATTTTACTGCAAAAAGTTTATAAAATTATTTAGAGTTTATCGGTTTTCCCCCAATACAGGATAAAATTACCCTCTTTTTTACATGTGTAAACAGTATGAAAAGTTACACTAAGGGTCTCACTTATAAACCTGGTACAAGCTAGGTCTAGACAAAGTGGTACATTAAGTATGGGAATACCATCCTTATTATACCACTGTAATAAGGATGATATTCTTATCCGTATTCTAACACTATGCCAAGGCGTAACTTTGTACCAAGTTTATGAGTAAGACTCAAGACACTGCGAGAAACATTGATATAACATTTTAATGTCTCTAGACTCGTTTAGTGTTTTTTTGAAGAGGGTTTTCTTACGAGTATTATTGTTTCTCTGCATCATTTTTAATATAAACATACTTGCCATTTTAGGTAATTTAGTTCAAATTTTGTGTTTTTTAAAAAGTATTTTTGTATTATATGTAGTTTTTTCACGTATTTTTTCAAAATTAAAAAACCAATCAAAATAATAGATAAATACGATTTCAGGGCAAATTTTTAATCGAAATAAATTAAAATAATACAACAGAGATGAAGAACATTTTAGACAAGGGAATATAGAAGTAAAGGCATCCACAGGGCTGATTACCTGTCATTGGCTGGTTTAAGTGGCCACTTAACACACTGTTGCCTATATTTGAGCATTCATATTTTTTCAATTATTCCATCTGTTGAAGTTTGTGAAGTTAAAGAGCTGAAACCTTTATTATTGCGGGTGAGATTCATATGATTGAATTATTTCACCTACATACTAGGCAACGCCTGAAAATATTTTTCAATTTATTTACTTCTTCTTGGACCAGGTGGATTTTTCAACAATGTTTTGAGTTTGTTCTAATTTTTGTAGACAAGTACTTAATTTAACCCCCTAGGGGGCTGTTTATATTAATACACAGGGATAAAGAACATTTTAGAGAAGGGCATATATAAGTCTAAGCATCCGCAGGGCTTATGACCTGTAATGACAAATAAAGGCAGAATGGTGAATGTTACACAGTGTATAAAGTAGTCACTTAAACCAGCCAATAACAGCTCGTAAGCCCTGTGGATGCCTAGACTTCTATATTCTCTTCTCTAAAATGTTCTTTATCTCTCTGTTTTATGCTAATATAAACAGCCCACGTTGAATTAAGTACTTGTCTACAAAAATTAGAACAAACTCAAAACATTGTTGATAAATCCACCTGGTCCAAGAAGAAGTATATAAATTGAAAAATATTTTCAAGCGTTGCCTAGTACGCAAGTGAAGTAATTTAATCATATGAATCTTACCCGCAACAATAAAGGTTTCAGCTCTTTAACTTCACAAACTTCAATGGATGGAAGAATTTAAGGAATATAGATGTTCAAATATAGGCAGAATAATGAATGTTACACAGTGTGTAAAGTGACAATTTAAACCAGCCAATGACAGGTCATAAGCCCTGTGGATGCCTATACTTCTATATTTCCTCGTCTAAGTTGTTTTTCATTGACTCAATACATTGTCGAAATAAATTAGTTTGCAAGCAAGAAAAATATGAAATAAATGATTTCGAAAGGAATTGTGGGTATATTATTTATGCTTATGGAATAATAGTAGACGTTCCAGAATTTGCCTTTGCATTAAAAAATACGAGAGTCCAGATTGAAAAAGAATATTGCAACAGAAATGGAACACATAATTTATGGGAAAATATCGTCGTTCAGACACTGAAATTATCTAGTTTAAGTGAACCATTTAAAATTTCTTCGAGTTTACCGTTGTGGTGGTTGAAATAATATTTTTTCCTTCTTTGGCTCAAAACTGTTTTCGATCCATAAGTTAATCGTTTTACAAAATAAATTTTAATGCATGTTTGTAACAGTAAATCGTAGATCACTAAAGCTTGATGGCATAAATCATTTTTTTCGCTAACGCAAAATATTTTACGATCTTCATCATGAAATAAAATTACAGGTTTAAACGTTTGCTTTTTGTGAGCTCAATTACGTGCAACAATTTTATATTTCTCTCTAAGAGCACAACCTATACAAGATATTAAAAATATATGTATTTTTATCAACAATTTACAACAGAGATGGAGAACATTTAAGAGAAGGAAATATGGAAGTATAGGGCTGGCAGTATGACCTGTCGTTGGCTGTTTTTTTATTTTTTTATTTTATTGATAAACCCTTACGAGTTACATACATTTAACAAAATATTTTTACTTTTAAAATTCATATTCTACTGTTAATGATAATATTTAAAACATATTTTGTAAAGGTTGTCTGAGTCTTTTGTTTAGTTTTGTCTGGTAGTTTATTGTATAATTTCAGTCCCTAGTTAATTAGTCTCGACTATCCTTGTCTTGTTTTAGAAGGTTTTGGCGGCCTCCGTGGTTTAGTGGTCAAGACGATTGACTCACACACGGAAGGTTCCGGGCTCAATTCCCGGTGAGAACACAATAAAAAAATTGTGATTTTTCTCAAGCTTGGGTTGGGTGTTCAGTGAAGTAATTCACAACTGTAATTGGGCCTCCTGGCCTGTTGTTGTGCAAAAAAAAATATATATTTTTCTGATATTCTCGTATTGTGTCCATGTTTACTACATTTTTTTTCAAGTTTTAGTTCTTTGAACGCAAACAGGGGTTGTCGAAAATGCTCGCTTTCGTCTACTTGACATTCCATTTCAAAGGCCTGTCATCATAATCATCATTCCCTTCCCGCACCTAATGGTGCACAGGGATTTGCATTGTTTCACCAATTGCAGCATTGGTAATTTTTTTGTTACCTGAAGGTAAGATGATTAGTCTTGCGCTTCGCGTACCAGTACAGGGACTTTTGAATATTCTAGTGTAAAAACACCTTTTTAAATAAATATTTCATTTCAACCATGTCGAAAATCAATCTCGAGACCTCTTGCATGCTAAGCTAATGCGCTGACCTCTACACCACAGGCCGACGAAGGTTTGAAATCAATTCAAATAATACCGTCGTCCATCTTTTAAAAAGGCGTATATCAAATTTGTTAATTTATAAGATGAATTTTAAGAATTTGTTTCGAAAATTATCGCCTTAAAAACATTTTTTTTTTTAATCTACCTGTATTTTGCGGGGTTTTTAGAAATTATTTTAAGACTGTATGATGCCCATTTATTCCATAAATATAACTTAATTTTTATTAAAATATTCATACCCCAAGTACCCCAAGGACTTAGGACCTATTTTATTTTTAATTTATATAAATGATATTGTTGAAATTATCAGCGATGAAAAATATTTACTTTTTGGTGACGACCTTAATCTTTATAGAATTGTAAATAATACTGATGATTGCAATACCCTGCAGATGAATCTCAACAGAATTCACAAGTGGTGCAATAAAAATAATATTTTTCTCAATATAGATAAATGCTAGGTTATTTCCTTTTCTAAAATTAAGAACCTTTAATTTTTAACAATTGAAAGAGTTGATTTCATTAGGGATCTTAGCGTGATTTTTGATGATAAACTTACATTTATCAAACATATTGACAAGATTTCAAATGAGGCGCTTTTTGGGATTTATTTGTAGGGTTACTAATAAATTTGAAAGTATCGCACCAATCAAGTCACTTTATTGCTCCCTGGTTAGAAGCCATTTAGAATATATTTCTCCAGTCTGGTCGCTGGTCGCCCCATTATCGTGTACATTCTGATTCACTCGAGCGCGTCCAGAAGAAATTTCTAAAATATATTAATTTTAAACTTCATATTCCAGCTGCTTTATTTAATTATAATCAATTGTTGTCTTCAGCAAATCTTTTAAGACTTTCTGATAGAAGAATCCTAACTGACCTAATATTACTTTTTAAGGTGATCAATTCATTAATTGACTGTCCAGATTTGCTGGAGTTGGTGTGTTTCCGTGTACCTGGTCGACATACCCGCCACAGATCTCCCTTTTGTTCTGCAAGTTCTAGAACCAACTATCACATGCACTCGCCTATCCCTAGGCTCCATACATATGGCAATCAGTATGAGGACAAGGCTGATATATTCGGTTCTGGACTTGATAGTTATAAAACGAGTCTGATTTATTTTTTTCTCTCGCAATATTATTCTTAAACTTTTCTTTATATTTAAAAATGTTTTTCCTTTTTTTGATTTTTTGTTTTTTCATATTTATGTATTTATTTCGTTAATATTTTTGGTTGCTTATGTGTATTTACCTACTTGTTACTATGGTTATAGTTATGCAATTTTATAATTTTTTGTTATGTTTTTATGTATGTATTTTTTTTTCTTCATATTTATGTTCAATATATGTTAAAGGCAATTTATGCCGTTTATGTAAAATAAATAAATAAAGGAATAACTCAATATCGACAAAAACGAAAAACACCTTTTTAAAGATGGACCACGATACATTTCACGTAAAAACAATATCTTGTAGAAAAAAATATTTTCTTTCGAATTTTTGAAAAAAAGTTTTTTGTGATACTTTTGTTTTTCCTAATTAACAACATATCCAGAAGTGGGGAGAAACGGGCTGATCAGCAGGCGAAGAAAAAGTTGTATTGGAATTGCTAAAAGACGAACAAGATTATTTTTTTTTATGAACGAGTGAACCCTGCTTAAAAATAGGTAGAGGAAAACAATAGCCACACAGTAGCCATGCAAATCAGATCTCTAGTCGATCGAATCAATCAGCTAGAAGATCGCGTTTGACACATGACTTCCGCCGCATCCCAAATGTCAAGATGACGCCGCTGTGACGTCAACCCGTTCCCACACGCCTGACCAATCACGGTGCGTTGCTAGGCGAAATATTTATGTCTAATTTATATTCCTCTCAAGGTCGCCAGTTGAGCGGTTCGCTGCACGCCGATAGCGCGCCTTATCGACGCCACTGCACTAATAACAGTTGTTTATCTATATTATGTATCTACCAGCTGAGGTGCGTTATAGCCACATGATTAAATAGATCCTAGTTTGAGAACATTGCAGTGACATAACTGATGCCAATAATTAACGTATGCTAATTTTGCTGTCAGAACTGCCGCGCCGTTTGTTTTGCCCTCAGAGTAATAATCCGCGACCCGCTTAAAGATCCGCCCATACGAACAAAAAACATTCTAAAGTCTGTTCGTTATTACAAGAATTTCCAAACAAGAATAGCTTATTTCACACATATCATCTTAATCTAAACGGCACGGTAAAATTAAAGTGGACTGACTTTTACTGTCTTTTACTCTCAATATGTCACTTAACAATTTACTATTGAAAAATTTCACTGCATATTGAAACAAAATAAAACTAGCTAAACTATTTCTTGTAATTAAATTTATATAGTTTTATCGGCCTCGTGGAGTAATGGTCAGTGCATTTGTCTACCATGCAAAAGGTCTCGGGTTTGATTCCCGACGTGGTTAATATGAAATATCACTTAAAAGGGTGTTTTTAGACTAGAATATTTCATAGTCCCTAGACTGGTACTGGTATATATTTATTTAGGAATAATAATATAAAAGATTATAAAAAACACATTGATCAAAAACCTTCCACAGCATTCAAAATACAAAAATCACTGAAGTGAAAAACTACGCATAAAAAAAACATTAAAAAAATAATTAATCGGTATGCATTTGCATTCCGCTTCCTTAAAAAAATGTACTGTTTTTGTTAGATTTTTTTATTAAGAACTCATATTTTATTATTCATAATTATATTTCTTGTGTAAAGCACACAGCAGGCTTATACCCGTATGCAGAGACAAACCTTAAGGTGAGGAAAGTACATTCTATTGTCTTCACCTTCGGGTTATTCTCTGCATTTGAAATTAGAATGTACTTTCCTCACCTTAAGTTTTGTCTCTGCATACGGGTTTTAATCTGTCTCAATTTCGTTTCGTAAGTTTGTTCGATTGTCATATAACCATCACACTCTAATGCATTAAAAATAATATTGTGCTGTCGTTCCCTCTCATACGATACGAATTAGTTACAGAACAAGGCCACTGAATACGCGTCAATGTTCGGACCGAATCAGCTGTCAATAAATAAGTGCGTCACGCAGTTCGCGCGCCTTTTCTGCAAATTCTCTCATCAGTTTAAATTTCCTGGATTTTAAACGATTATTGGCCCACGCGAAGATAGCCACCATTAAAAAAAATAAAATATTCTTGTATTAATTGTAAATGTTATTTTAACACATGTACATTTATACATATAATATTCAAGCTTTACTTTCATCTTCTATACATTTTAATTTATCTCAATCACAATTTTTTGCATTTCTGCCTTTCGCCTTAACATAAGAGATTTTTTATTTGTCTTTAAGCTTACCAGTTCAAACAATAAATTTAGCGTTATGTTTTTTTTTCATTTACGTATTTGTTATATTGTACTGTGCCTTAAAAAAATTATAACGTTGTAAAAGGTTTATGATTCGTCAGTAAATAAGTAAGTTATATCAATAGTATACAATTATTGTACACATGCATTTTTGTTCCTTTAAAAAAATGTATTCATATATTCTCGTTTGTTCTGTTTTATAATTAAATTAAAAGAATTGCGTGTGATTATTATAAAAATGATTGATTGAGTCTGTAATGTACGGGTGTTTTGGTGTTTTACACGTATTTCACACGTACCACGCCAATCCACTCGGTCCGGTAAAATTAGGGTGGGTGGATACTTATTTATTATTTTTTATTTAGATTTATTTTTTAGTTTCTACTCGCGGGTGAAGTTTTTGCTAAAAGAAATCGAGTAGAGATTAGTCAGCCTAGTGTAATGATTTGTCTGTTTACAATGAAAAAAAAAAGATTAATAAGTTCGCTCTATGTTACTGTATGGTGTCGTGATATGTTAAACGATCGATCAAATTAGTTGAAAGGAATTTAAGTTCTATTGTTTTAGTAAATAGGACGCACTTTCGCCTGATAATATTCGTAATTTAAAGCTTACGCGGTTTAGCGCCGTCTAAACGCTGTATATGAGGGAGAAAAGAGTTTAAATTTCTTGCTTTCAACTTCAATAAAGTTCGTTGAAATGTCAAAACATTTAAAAAAAAAAAATATTTTGCTCCAATTTGTAATTACACCGCACTGTTAAAACGTCACATTGTAAAAGTTCAACCAAACAAAGAAAAAAAAAAAAAACACGAAATAAGGTTTTTTGATTTATTTAATTACACAATATACAAAACGTAATGTGTGTCAATTTTGAGGTTATAAATACATCATAACGGCGCGAATGTGTATCAATATAATTATTTTAAGGGGTAAGTAGGTTCTTTTTTTATTTCCATATTTTTTTATTATGAATTCTCTTAAATTTTACATTTATATTTTACATTTGAAATCGGTTGTTTTTTATTTACAGGAAGTATCCTTAATAATTTAATTGGACTTACTTATTAGATTTTCTTATACCAAGCTTGTACAAAGGAATAACTATTCCCGGTATAACTATTTATACTCGGGATTAAAAAAGGTTACTTATAAATATATTTAAAAACTAGAATAACTATACCTACTAAAATTATCATATTTTGCAACCATTCATCATTTTTTCGTACATCTATAAACAAGATGCGTGCGTATGTGAAGTTACAAATACTAACACGTTATTCGTATTAGTAACAAAACAAAACCAACTTTATAAATGTCAAGCGTCTAACGAAATCTTAGTCTATCAAAATCGATAATGACATTTATTTATTGATGTATTATTTGATTACTGCGGTGTTTTACACTCGGAGTTTGTAATAAAAGAACAAGCTGAAAATAAAAAAATGTATTCTGGGCGTCATTTTAAAAGATAATATTTCATGTAAAAAAAAATCAATTCTAGGAAATTACACTACTCACAAATTATTGAAATTAGCTTCGACGTTCATTGGTCATGAAAACAATAAATTACATACCTAAATAAGCCATTGATAAACATGTTTAGCCAATTGGATGAATGTGTAAATTTAAATACGTATTACAATTAACCTTTTATGTATGAATATGGAAAAACTTAACAAGGATCATTGTTAAAATATCTGCTAAATAAAATTTATCCTGATGAAATTAAAATTTTATGATCATTTATCCACTCATAAACGACATTTAATTAAAAATTTCTAGAAAAATAGCATTTTTCATAAACTGTTTGAATTTGAGATTAATACAATCCATTTTACAAAAGAAAAAATTGACAGATGATGGATCGCAGTTTTATTCCAGCGCTTTACCACGTTAAACCCAAGTAAAAGCGCATCACAGCTTTATATCGAGTATAACTTTATGCGAGGTTTAAGAATTTTTAATATACTATCCTTATTTAACCACTATGCCTAGGCATAATTTTATTCTTGAGCTATAAATAAGGCCCTACATATCTTTTATCATTAATTATAATTATGGATAACGTATATAGCGCCATTTTTGTAATGTAATCCATCAAGGGCGCTTTACAAAGTGATTCATAAAAATAACTTATACAGCGTATCCGAGATCCTAATTAGCCAAGGCTTTTGGAACGAATTCACTATAGCCCGAAGGGCTGATTATATGAGGCCCAATGAGCCAATTTAACTGGCATGTGATAATCAGCGATTGCTGACTGTTATTATTTCAAATTACAGTTTCTTCGCTGTTCAATGTTATCGCTTACCTAACCCAACTTTTTGTGTAGATATTGAATAAATTGTATCTGTAAATTTTTGACAAATTCTTCTTTATGACAATTAGATTGCGCTAAACAAAACAGAAATCGTGAGGCTCAAATGGGCGATATTTCAATACGATCAAGATCTTAACCAACTGAGGCCCGACGCCAATCAACTGAGGCCTGTAGGGCCGTAAAACGAAGCCCGGGTGGCCGACTATAAGAGGCATTTATTTTATAGAACAGATTTTTATTTTAATATTAAATAACAAATTGTTATTTATTCTCTGATTACCGAGTGTAAAAACAATATATTTAAATGTAAAACCCTTTTCCAAGTTGTATCAATTTAACTATCATTATGCCAGTAAGGGAGTAAAAACTCTTTAAATCAGTCAGAGACTTATGTTAGCGAAAATGCAATGTGAATGTTTTTATTAATATTTCCCATGGATCTAGTTAGTATATACAAAAAAAATGGATATGTAATATGTACTATGTTTCTTATACCACCATGCTTCAAAGCGTTAAAATAATATACCCGCCGTCATATGTATGTACATAAAATGTTAATGAATATAAAGTGACTAATAAATAAATAGTGTTTTATTTCAATTTAACAGTGGTTAGTTTTGTGTTAAATTTGAGTTATTCATACCTATCATTCATAATTTATATATGTAGGTAATGATTGATTATAAAGATCATAAAAAATTAATAATTAATGACTGTACCTTAGAGAATAAACCACGGGAGTCAAATATTCAGGAAATAAGATTTTGTGATTGTGTGATTTCCTGAACAACATAACTTTTGAACCAACTGAGATAATTTCAATATAAAAAAAAAATTTAAAAGAATAATTACTTTCATAATAAATAACATATTTTGAACATATTATTAAAATACCGTATCCAGAACTGATGTTTTTAGCATTAAAACAAAGTGGACTAATTTTTTAAAATTTTACTTCAAAAAGCATTTACATGAAGAAAATGGACTTCGGTGTTTTATTCACACATACAATAGCTAATAGCGATGATTCTGCCTTTTAAACTTCAAAACGGCAAAAAGTTGAGGTGCTGATAATATTATGTAAAAAGCAATTTAACTGCTTGGTGCCCATAAATTTAAAAGCTCGTTGTAAAAATACAATCAATGTGAATGAAGACGTACATATGAAATATCGTCCTGATCAGTGAAAACGTAAATTGCAGTCATTCATAATTAAGAGATTCAAAGCTATATTTATCACCGTGGTGGACCTAATAATTAACGTTGTGGTGCGTTCGGAGCATCTTGGTAGGGAATTCTCCCACAGTGATATCATCATTTGTATAATAAGCCTACAATAAATCAAATATGTTGATTTTCGTATCATGTTTACAGAGAATACTACTCCAAGGTCTAGTTTGTCAAACGCCGCTTTTAAAGGTTACAATAATAGCTAACGTCCGGTGAAACTATTTGTAAATAAATTGAGATCATGTTGATAAATAAACATTGTATCTATTCCAAGATAATTACAGTTATGAAAAATGTTTGTTGTAAAAATAAATATGAATGCATAATAATTCGACGCAATTGAAGTTGATTTTAATCGGTTACTCAGTGGTCTTTGCGTTGGTAATTTGAAATCATTGGGTGAAGGAAATAATTCAGTGCCTTAAAGGATAAAACACGAGAATCCGTTTTTTGTCGTTTTCAAGTTTAAAATGCAGAAATTATGGCAGAAAGCTATTTTATAATTGAATAAAACATTGAAGTCCATTCCCGTCAAAAAGTGTGCCTTTGCTTGCGAAATACTTAGTAGTCTTAAATATACGATTTTAATATCCACGTTTATTCCCAAAATAATCAATATTTTACAATGAAAGTTCTTTATAAATTGAAATGATCTCATTTGGTTAAATTGTTCGCACAATCACAAAATCTTGTTTCTTGAACATTTCGTTTAATATGACTCCGGTAGTGTATCCTTTACGAGTTTAATAAAAACTAGAAAAAAGTTCGTTGATTTTTTAAATGGAAAAAATGTACGGAAATTTATTATTCACTGAATAATAACAAAAAATGTAATACTAAAAGTCACACGGAAACGTTTTATGGATATAGCTTGTTGGGGTTATCTTTGCATTTACAGTTTGTTTTGAGTTGAACTTTAAAGATTTAATACACAAAACTATATTAGACCTTAAGTGTCGGATATGACAAAATACTGGTCAAAACAATTAACAATGTTTAGAGATACTTGCTTTCCTAATATGAATTTTACTTTATCTATCTTATTCTACAGGTGTATTTCCAAGTTGTCTTTTAAAATCTACCAATTTTAATGTACGAGGACTTTAATAGATTTTTTAAGATAACTTGGAAATACACCTGTAGAAAACAAAAGAGTAATTAAAGTTTGTATTAGAAAAGCAAGTATATCTGAACAGTATTGAACTATGTATTTTGACCGGTATTTTAAAATATTTGACATTTGAGGTCTTATATAGTTTTGTGTGTTTCATCTTTAGAGACCGGCTTAACAAACATAGAATAATTATTAAAATGTTTAGAATATGCCGAATTATGTTAGATTATATTATTTAGGGAGAGAGGGTATAAAGACATTGCTAAATTTGTCTGCTATAATTTTAGAATTTAACGTTAATTCACAATTTATTTATGGAATAAGTGGTGTCAGAGTTAGAATGTTTCTTCTTTCTTTCTGCTAATATTATCTTGAATTATTTACCAAGATATTTTAATTTTATTTTGAGCATCTTTGATCACCTGACTATTGTAGTTTCTTTTGGCCAATCGTTGGACTTTTGCTAGAATAAGTTTAAAATCATAATAGTGTTTTTTAACGAATAAACTGTCACTTTTTTTTTGTAAAATGTAAAGTGATCGTTTGTTTTCGACCAATTTCTGAATTCCTAGAATAGCTTAGTTTACCTTTATATGGAAAACACAGTTTTACACTATTAGTAATTTCATTGATAAACTAACTAATAGCTTTTATTTATATTTGTAAAGAAATTTAGCTGATTCCAGGGTATGTGTGAGGTATTTTTCTTATTTTTTTTTCATTTAAAGTTTGTTTATGATATGATCTGATATTGCCAGCTCAACGACTTCATAAGTATAGCATGTCTGCAATATTTTGGTGCATATATGATGTTTTATACTTATTTATGCCTTGTATTCTAGTTGGTTTAGTTATTATAATATGATTATTGTGAAATTATAATAAGCTTTTAAAAGACCCGGCTTTTTTGTTGGGTATATAAGAGGGGTTGTGGTAGTAAAGGGGGCGATTACGATAGGAAGATTCGGAAGCCATACTTTCACCATAACGGCGTTCTTATCTTTATTAATATAATATTGGTTAACATATTGGTAACACACATTTTAAATAAAAATAGTATTTGTATGACTTAATAAAAATAATTATAATTATTTATTAATATCGTATGTTTTTTTTTTCTTTAGTATAAATCATAAAATACTGGTACTCAATTGGGAACTGAAATAATATTTAAAAAAATAAAAAGCACATATTCAGAACAACAAAGAAATAAATCAAGTTTAACATGTTTATAACTAAATTTATCATAACAACGTATACGCCGAAAAACTTTTCTTACACAAATAAAATAAATTAATAAAAATGCTTTTAAGAATGCAGGAAGTGGTTAATCTAAGACTAAGGGAAATAAGATCGTCGACATCACACGCTACGCAGACGATGCAACCATAGTGGCAGAATCAGAACTTGATTTACAACGCATGTTACACAAGTTTCATCTAGCATCTCAGAAACATAACGTGGGCATTCTCTTTTTTTCTTCTTTACATTTCACGATATAAATAGTTACACGAGTAGTTCTAAGTACAAAGTATAATTCTTAATATATTATTTAATATAAGGGTTTCAAAATATCGAGCCACAGCGTCCTATACTCCGAAGTGAGGGAAGAAACAATCAAATCAATTTCTTACCAGTCTACGAATGGAAATAAAATTACACTAAAAAATAATTTTCTTTAATTTTTTCTCGATAACCCTTGACCTATATGTAAGTTAATGTTTAATAATATATTATAATTTTTTTTAAAAAGGTTTCCGAGATTTGACCATTTTTGTTTCAACTACGTTCAACTAAATGTATTTTTATCTGATAACCTTTAATTGTATCTATCCCAGAATGAGTTTGCTAACTCATGGGAATACAATTATATTTTGTGCATTATGTATTTTGAAATTAAAAAAAAAAAAAACCTTGGCAGCATCTGGGTTCCGATTACAATGGGAAGTAAACAGAGTTATCTTCGACTGTCTATAAAGAAAAACCGATATTTGTGTATGAAAATGAGTATATTTGCATGAAAATTTAAAATATCTTCGTCGGTTACCTATTATTGAACATGTTAAAAAAAAAATGTAGGCATATTCGGCTTTTCATACAGAAAACTTAATTTTCCTTAGTAGATAAAATTGAAGATAAATGTTAACTTCCCATTGTAATAGGGGCCCTGGGCCCCGATTATGAACGACTATCTTCATTGGTTTATTCTAAGGCGGTTTAAACTAATATCGATATTTATGTACGAAAAAGTGTGTTTGAAAAAAATACATGTTTAGAAAAAAAAAATGTTACTTGAAAATAGTTGAAAACTTAATTTACCTTTGTTGATAAAATTGAAGATAAATTTTAACTTCTCAACAAAATACGTACCCCAGATGCCTAAGACATATCGAATGGCACGATAAACACAATTTATGAATAATTTTTAACGCATATATAAAAAAATGTTATGTTTTATATGAGACTCGTATAAAATATTTATTTATCAAATTATTATGTGAATATACGAAGTAAATAAATGAATAATAAATAATTATGAATGATTAATCATCATTACTATTGGGCGTCAGTTAATTTTCTCTCTTAAAAGAAATATTTTTGATGAATGATAACAACTCGTTTCTGAAACAGAGAACTAAACAGACACACGCGCACACGCACAATATTTTCACACACAAAGACGTCCTAACAGCTAAAATTACCTGTGCCGCTGTGCCCCACCATTGATTAATGATTTGACAGACAAATCAATATATTACAATCTAGATGTATTATCAATTCGTCTGCCTGACTGTGATTTGTAGCTACACATTATGACATTTGGTGTACCTATTTTGTTGTGTAAAGCGAGGTTTTATTATGGAGAAATTTGTTTGAAAAACGGACCTAAGACACTTGCCAAAATAATAATATACGAGAATATTGGGTATGCAATTTGGTCGGTAGATAATAAAACATTTTGAGTTATTTTTGTAAGAACCAGAAAAACAATCATTTTGAGTCAGAGAGGATAGAACGCAACACAACTATGTATCACAGATCTCTACATCAATAAATATTATTATGAACACCGGCCGATTTATCCGACCTTTGACATGTCAATTTTAAAGTATATTAATCCATGTATCCAATTAATACGAATGATTTATCATGCCACGTATTTCTCGGTCTTTCTCGTTTTCTGCATTCGTCAAAATTCACATCGTAAATCTTTAAAGCGGTTCTTTCGCTGTTCATTTGCTCAACATGTCCAAACCAAAGTTTTTCGATTTAAACTGTTCTCGTGTGTTGTGTTGAGGTCTGGTCGGTCGTGATGGCGAGTTGGGAAAGGATCGCATTCTTGTGTCGTATTGTGGAGTGGTAAGGTGTGTTAAGGTCTCATCTGTCGTTTTTATCATTCATCGCGTTGGCATAGTTTGCTTAACGTGCGTGCGTAGCTGTGAACAATGACTCAATGGGACGTTTCTAGAAACATATTGTTGTGGTGTGTTGTGATGCGCTATTACCCCTTTAAAGATTCAGAGAACAGTTCTGTACCTTAAAACTGAAATGCTGGAAGTTACATTAGGTAAATTGTTCAGGAAAGCGGCTTGAAGTTGTAAAACTGTTTCGAATGTATCTCTCGAAAAAAAACACAATTCATTGATTTTTTTTAGATTTATAGGCTTTTGATAGGAATATTTAAGAAAAAAATATTTAAAGTATGGACTATCAAATAACTATGAGACGCGCCCTCATTCTTCCTCGCACTTTAGTTCAAAAAGTAATGTAGAATATTTAATAAAAAACAATGTATTTAAAAAAAATTCTTTAAGCAAAAACATTAAATTACGTGCCATTAATTAAAACATGAATTATTAATGAAAGTTTATTTGTTTATTTGACACTTTAAATACATATACAATATATATACATATAAGGGCGGGCATATTGCCTTAAGGCAATTTCTTCCTACCTACCCAAACCGTTCAGTTTGAGAAAATTATAAATACATGGACATATTGAATCTTACAATTTTATACAAAAAATTAAAGCAAAGATTAACAAAAATAAATATTTATAAAAAAAATTAACACTATACTATGAAGAAAGGAGAGGGGATGGGAAGGAAAGAAGAAGGATAAAGGAACGATTTAAATATTTAGATAGTGACATTTCAATCTTGACTTAAATGTAAATAAAGAAGGGGCGTAGATTATTCCACAATCGAGCGGCTACTACTGTGAAAGACTCCTCTTTGCCTTCTGCCTCCGCAAGAAAATTACAGCGATGACAGGGTATTAAAAAGGTTCTCTCCTTACTAGAACGAAGAGATAGTCCGTGTTGTGAAAGAGGTTGGATGAGCTCTCTCAGATAAACAGGCGAAGTGGGATTATTTAAAATATTCTGAAGAAGTGATATAATGTGAATGTTTCTTCTATGTCTGATACTGAACCAGTGTAGTTGCGTGCGATACTCGATTATGTGGTCAAATTTGTGAAGATTAAAGATATAACGAATACAAATATTCTGCAATCGTTATAAATTATCAAGCAATTCAGAGTTAGCATCTGGATAACATACATCCGCGTAGTCAAGGAGTGGAAGAAGTAAGCTCTGAACTAATGTTTGCTTAACATTAATTGGCGAGAAATTCTGTAATCTTTTAAGTGAGTGCAAACTGCTATAAAGTTTACGAGTAACTTCGTTAACCTGATCGTGCCACCCTAAATGCTTATGAATGATAATACCTAAGTTTTTGACTAAAGTCATGAATGGAATTTCTGTACCGTCTATTTTGAAAAAAGGAAGTGTCCAAAAATTTACTTTTAAATACATTTCTTTACTACCAACAAGTACAATTTGGGTTTTTGTTGGATTTATGAAAAGTTCATGTTTTTTTGTCCATGAAGAGATATGCTCGAGTGCAAGTGACATAACTCTACAAATAACAGGTAAATATAAATTTAATGACATAGTATTAATAGCAATAAAACAGTAATTAAAAGTTAACATTATATGAAAAAAAGCAAAGTAAAATAATTAAATTTACGGCAAAAGAAATGACATAATGGTTAGGTATGGGTAGTTATGACAATAAGACTGATTGATGATTGTGCTAAATCCCTCGCTGCGTCAGAGGTAGTTTGATAAAAATTGTGGAATTTATTCGGTATCCACTGCTTTAATAACAGCAAACCGCTGAATTGTTTATTTTTATTTATTGAACTTTTTGTACATAATGTTATTTGTACATTAGCGGGCTTATTGCCAGATGGCAATTTCTTCCAACCAACCAATAAAAAAAAATAAAAAAATACAATTCAAGTTACAGAACATATTCAATAGAAAATAAAGATTAAAAAGCTTAAGATATATAAAAATAGAAATAAACGTATTTTTTTAAAAATTACCTTAAATCAAAACTATTACTCAATGGGAAAAAGAAAAAAGAGGAAAAAGGAAAGGAGGAGAGATTAAGGAAGAGAAAGGAGATGTTTCTTCAGACGTGATTTAAACAGAGATAATGTAGTAATATCTTTGATGGTGGATGGGAGATGATTCCACAGTCGAGCCGCATGGACACTATATGAGTTAGAGAAGAAAGAGGAATTGTGAATGAGTATTGATAGAGTGAATTTTGTTGAAAGCTTGAGTATTATTACTTCACTACTGGTGTTTTAAAACAAACTATTTCAGTAGTGGGTTACCGGAGGACTCCAATGTTTTTAGCATTAATAGAATCTGAATATATGAACAGAATGACATTCATAACTCAATATTGATAAAAATGTGACTTCCATCCTTTCGGCTTTAAGGTACAGAGTTTAATTCTGACCATATAAAATACAAAGTGGTCATATGCGCCAGATAGCTCCTTAATGCACTTCTCCACAACGCGACGTAATAATGTAATCTTGCATTACATACTTCACGGATCATGACATTTGTGCATCTATCGTAGATAGCATTCCATTGCAATTGGGGTAGCAATGCATACTTTGATTAGTACTTTAAAAAAAGTTTTTTTTGGATAAACAAATTACTAGCAACACTTACAAAGACACTATTCAAAACAAAATATAACTGGACCTGTATTTTTTCAGAACTGTTCACGGCATGCGAGTTACAGAAATCACAAAGAATCGAAAAAATGAAGCATTTTTTTTATAAAACATAACTTTTGAAAAATAAACAAAAGACAGACAGGTACCTACAAAAGAGCAATAATTGCAAAACACTTCTCTTGAAAATGTTTAACGAGTCTCCGGAGATATGTTTCTCAAAGTGTATTTGTGTTACTTGTTATACTAACTACTCATGGGACGATGGAAGAGAGAGATAGTGGTCAACTGAAGTTTCGGTTTTGACCAGTTTTGGCCAATAAAACTAGTTTCGGCCAAAAATCTGCCAAAACCTACGGTCGGAATGTGTCGGATTACGTTCAGCTGTACTCGGGTGCAACTTATGACTCGTGACTCTAAGTTTTCGTGAGTTCTAAGATCATTCATATTCATATTTTTGCTATTCCTTTATCCCTAATAATAAAAAGTTACTATCGCGTACATTGAAGAACTGTTACATTTTACATTATAACGAACCATCAAATATATTATGTATTTTATTTAATTGCGTATTTGTTTTAACAGTACAAATGATATATCGTTTAATTCATATATGCAATCCTATTTATTGAACATCAGATAATTAGTTATTCAAACGACCGCCCGCAGATTTGGGCCGGCAGATTTGGACCGGCTTTTTAAATTAATAAAAAAATAAATATTTTATTTTAATTGTAGTTTATTTATTTTCATAATAAAAAAATTATGCGGATTTACGTTTCGAAAATAACATGACCAAGATCTTCTCCGTTTTGTTGCAAACACTCTTGCAATCGGGACCTCATATTAGCAAAAACTCGCTTGCGGAAATCTGGACTGAAAACTATAATCTCACGTCGGATATTTCCCTGGAGGACACTTATCGTTGAAAGGTAATTAGTATTTACGCGAGATTTAAAGTTGCATTGTTATAAAAAATGACGCGGTGCAAAAAATAAAAAAAAAGTGTCAAATTTTCGCAAAATATGGCATCAAGTGATCTCGGGAGCTAGTTTATGTCACCAAAGCGACTTGCGCAATGTCGTTTTGAAACCACTGTTTCACAATTTAAAAAAATGTCCTAATTACACGTCGGCCGGAAATGGCCCACCAAACAGCGATCTTCAAGCTACTAAGTGCTTTTTTATGAACTTTTTGTGGATTTTTCTCGCCTAAATAGTTTAAGCACTAGCCCTTTGACATAGTTTTCAATTTTAAAATTCACATAATTACTTAAAAAAATGTTCTTCAGACGTATCGGGGTAGGAAATCCTTTCAAAAACACTCTTACGTAGTTTTCGCTTCGTATGTGCTCATTTTCAGCCAATTTCTGGATGATTTGTAGCTTGGAAGAATAAAATTTCAATTTTTCTTTAAAATATTGTGTACCGATGTGATTTTAGTGCCAGTAGATGCTGGAAACTAAGGGTCAGATTTGCAGGGGGTTTCGCAAACTATCAAGTCGATTGGTCGCTTCATCGCAACGTAAAAGAAATTCAAACTAACAGGCAAATACCATTTTACATTTATAATGTTCGTGTGGATATTATGATTTGAACTTACATTTTAAAAAAATTGGTAAAATTCGTTACTGTTAAAAGGGGTGTTTCAGTAAAGTTTGTCTGTTTTGTGACATTGTTGCTTGGCAAATGGGGGGTCAATATTTATGGAGTTTGGGTTAATGTACCGTGCGTGTGCGTGTGCGTGTGCGCGTGTGCGTGTCCCAAAGATAAATAAAATATTGCCGTGCGTGTGTAGAGGCGTGTTTTACGTGGGTGAGTCAGTTTCGGGAGGAAATTATTTGCGATGACAAATGCGTGTAGGTACGGCGAATTTCATACGGTGTTCTTAAAAGCGTCCGAAAAGAAATAATAAAAACGAAACAAAAGAAAAGTATGTTTTTGGTGGAAATGCGGACACATTGCTAAATTACCTCTAATTCGAGTATAGTGAGTGTGGATGACCTTTATTTTTGAGGAAAATAATTACAATTATCATTATTTATTTATTAATGAGGAAGTTCAGTGGTTTTTTTAATTTTCAAAATTTGTTAGTAGACTATTAAAAAGCCGAAAAAAAAATTTTTCAATTTTTATATATCGTATTATCAGCGCTATAATTTTTCAAAGTTTTATATTTCTGAAATAACTCCGCGTGTAACGTCAGAGGTTCATTTCCGCTTATTCTCATTCAGTTCTTCCCATTCTCGGTCCAGAAGCGACAAGCAGACCGGAAATCTTCCATGGCTCTCAGATCATAGGTTGATTCATATGAACCAGTGACGTCATTAAAAGTAGTGCGTTTTTATTAAAATATTTTTTTTTCTTTACATTTTTAAGAAACTTTGCTGTACAATTAAATACTCTAATGTTTACAAACATTTTTTGTATCTTATTTTCCGTAAAGCTGAAATTCCTCATTGCAATACAACACAACATTGAATCATCGACCTCAAGAATTTTATTTTCTTATTTTATTTATTAAAAGATAAAAAAAGAAAATAAAATCTTGTTCATGTAATAGATGTTCGAAATACGCTTTATTTAGTGTTCCAATGCAGTGCCATATGCATCAAATAGGTGGAAAACGGGAAATTATAATGATCGTGAGTTACTTGCGTAACAAAATTGATTTTTAATCAAACATCTGGAAAAAATTAAAAATACAGTTTCGAGTGTGAAACACAACCAGTAAGTATCCTTGACGAATACATACTTTCGGCTCCTTGGGGCCCAAGGTTCGAATCCTTGCAGAGTCTTTAATTTATTGGAAATTTATTTTATTTTCATTATTTTATTATAAGATAAAAGCCATAGTAACAAAAAAATGCAATACTTACAAATAAACCAAAATTGTAGGCCAATTGTATTTACATAGTTTTTATATATTTTAATAAATACAATGCCAAAAATAAGAAAAAAAGCGTCCCTCCTGAAAAACAACTTCGTTTCATTCCACTAGTAAAAAATAAAATATTCAAATAATAATGATACAATTTTTCTTACAAAGAAAAAGGTTTTCAAAACTTGGTAATTTATCTAAAATATAACAGTTTTATAAAGTTTATATTTGAAGCGCTAACTTTGTGGTTATTCATTATAATAAAGTAAATAAAACAACTTTTTTTTTAACATTAATTTTTATAAGTTTCGTAAACCTTGACGAAAAAGCTTGTTTGCTTTGAAACCGGTCGGTAAAAAATAAAAATTAGTGGTTAAAAACAAAGTTGTTTTATTTATTTTATTTAGAGTTTTATTTGTTAATAATACATGAGACGCGTTTCGCCTTAGAACATTATCAAATCAGGACTTGTGAGTTTTGATAAGGTCCTAACAAGATTAAACGCGTAACAAATATTTTTAAAAAATAAAAATAATATTAAATTCAATTAAAGTGTTTTCTTTTAGGTACCTTACCAAATTCAAATATGGAATTCTATCAATTATCTGCATACAGAATACATTTTTTAAAAAGGTTTTTGTTTACTCGGTCTTCAATGGGTTGACTCGGAAAAGCTGTTGATGTCGTTCAAAGTAGTTAGTTTTTGTTTTATTTTTTAAATATGTTTTCAATAAACTTTGCCGGAGGTACAATTTGATGCTCAAATTTTAACAACTCGTAAGAAAACATTGTTTATATCCAATTTATCGAAGCACTGAACTTCCTCATCGGTGGGGTAGATTGAGTAGTGCATATATGTATTCATTTCTTAAGCGGGAAGAACTCTGAAGAAACTAATTTTGAAACACTTTTTCCAAAT
Source organism: Micrasema longulum (assembly GCF_059751315.1). Classification (NCBI taxonomy): domain Eukaryota; kingdom Metazoa; phylum Arthropoda; class Insecta; order Trichoptera; family Brachycentridae; genus Micrasema; species Micrasema longulum. Next base: position 641,477 of record NW_028277413.1, read on the forward strand.
TCTTTTCAAACTCCCGTTTCCTTTGGCAAAATATAAATGCGACGAAATTGATAAAATGAGGTTGATTTTAGTCACGAATTCATTTCAATTATTTAAGTCAGGAAAGTCTAAATGTTTTAACTATTATGCCATAAAAGCCAATATTTCCTTTGCCCTATCAAAAGTTCCCCAATCAAATTAAAATGGGTACTCAATATATAAAATTAAAATTAAAATCATATTATATTAGCATGAAATGGACTACTCTAAATATTAAATAAGAGAAAATCGGTAAAAATAAGAAAATAAATGGGCAGAAACAAATTAAAGCACATATGAAATAGGTGGAAGCATTGTGAACATTACTCTACTGTGCAGAGCCTAAACCTTCGCAATTCATATTTTCTCGTTTCCGAGTTATTTATTGATTCGTCATCAGCATTTAATTGGCTGAGTGAATCCATCTAATTTTGATTAAAAAAAAGTTTGTTTATGAAACCCACGCAGTAACATTAAGTTTTGCTCATCAATAATCAAAATATTAACTGAACTGCGATTGAAACATAAATTTTTTACTTAATTTGTTGCAACAGCGAAGGAAAACATTTTTGAAAAGAGAATATGGAAGTCTAGGTATTTACAGGGCTTAAGACCTGTCATTGGCTGGTTTAAGTGGCCACTTTACACACTGTGTAACATTCACCATTCTGCCTATGTTTTAACATCCATAGGCAGAATGGTGAATATTACACAGTGTAAAATGGCCATTCAAACCAGCCAATGTCAGGTCATAAGCCCTGTAAATGCCTAGACTTCCATATTCCCTTGTCAAAAATGTTTTCCCTGTTGCAACAAATTTAGATCTAAATAACTCCCTAGGGAGAAAATCGAGCCGGTCCGCAAACATTTGGACGTACTCAAAACATTGATGAATATTGTTATTCTTAAAAATAAACGCCATTTCATTTTTTAGTTTTTACTAATATAATTTGATCAATGAACTATTATTTTCTGCATTTTAGGCTGTAGCAATTACTAAATTTAACAAAAAGGAGCTTTTTATGTCAGCATCAAGTTTTAATATTAAATTTTAACTAGTTTTTGGCAACTTTTAGTCTGCAGCGACTGACGCAAATTAAAAAAAAAACAATTTTCTTCACTTTACGCAGTGAGTAATAAAAAAAATCCCTTCTCAAAAAAATTTTCCTTCTCTATTGCAATAAACATATCTCTCAACATTTTCCTAGGGAGTAAAATCCAGCCTTGTCTAAAAAAATTTTTACTACTTTTTAAATTTTTATTTATTAACTGTGACAGCCTTTTAAATATTTTGAACTTGTTAAAACTAACTGAGAGAAGAAGAATCGTAGATTTATTGAATTTATTAAAGATTGTCAACTTTATATGGGACTGCCCAAATCTATTAGCGCTCATTAAATTCAAGGTACCTGGACGAATGACTCGTCAAGTACCTCCGTTTAGTTGCAACAATTCGCGAACCGTATACTTGTATAATGCTATTCTGAATCAGCTTCATGTACTCGGCAATAACTATTCTGACGTTGCTGATATATTAAACATAAAGTTTAGTATTTATAAATCAACTCTTTTCAATTATTTCAAAGAAGGTAAACTTAACTTACATTTGTCAAGCTATAGTTTTGTACCTATATTATATTTTAAAATTTTGATTTGCTTTCTCTTTACTTTTAAAAAATATTTTTGTGAAAATATAAATGTCTTTTTATTCGTATTTTTAACTTAAAAAAAAAACATTTTTTCTCTTAAACTTAGTATAATTACATTTTGTATTTTTTTGTTCAATGTATTTATAATTAAAAATATACCTACCTGTCCTTTTTTTTAAATAAATTTTTCGTACTTTTTAATTTTTATATTCCTTTTGATGATTTGTTTTTTACGCAATATGTAAGCGTGTTCATTGAATGAAACCATTGTATTATAATATGTATATATAATTTTTTTATGCTTTTTTTCCTCGTTTATATACTGTATATTATTTGATGTGTTTATTTCTACACAACATGTATTTTACGTGCCGTGTATATTGATAAATAAATATATAAATACTCAAAATATTGTTTACAAAAACTTGACTTTACTATAGAACGGCACCTAAAGCTCGCAGCGAGCGTGGAACCGCGGGTGAGCAGTAACGAGCATGGCCGCTTTATGTCATGTCACTACACCACGTGACCAGTAAGCCTGCTGAAGATGAGAAGATAAGTAACCAAGCCGCAATCTGCAATCACGCGAACTTCACTACGCACGTACGGTCACGGCGCTCTTGCATACGATTGCAAGGTGAACCCGGCGCGTAATGCTAATTGTTCAAGCGCGGAATTCAAACCTCAACGCCCATAAAATTGTATTAAACTGCACAGCCTATGATTATTGTACAGTGCTGTTGGGTGAATCTACATAATAAGGGCATTACTCGTTTTTTTCATCATTCAACTAGGTCTTCTTCGAACTAATTAATTTTTTCGATTAATTATCTACTACATTCATGAAAAGAAATATCAAGGTTTCTAGATTTAAATTTATATGAAAATATAAGCAAATTGAGTTACATGATCGCCTTCTGGGAAACCGGTAACAAGACTGATATAACAAGGATAAAAATTAAATTTTCCAAATTTCTTTTATTTGCGGATGACCTTAAAATATTCAAAATTATAAAATCAATTGATGACAGTCATAAACTACAAAATGACCTTTATTAATTATTATCTTTGTGTCATGAAAACGACTTATCTTAAAACATAAATAAATGTAGATCTATTAAATATACAAAAAACCATCGTTTTCAATTATTCAATCGACAACTCAATTTTAATGAACGTCGAGACAATTCGAGATCTTGGTATACTTTTTGATAACAAATTTTAATTCAACCATCACATTGATCACATTTTCAAGAAAGCGTCCAAAATCTGTGGATTTATTTTGCGAATATCTAAGACATTCGAAAGCCCAAAAATTGCAATTACATTTTTAAAATAATTTGCTCGTAGCTTGCTTGAATTTAATTCTATAATATGGTCTCCTAATTATAATATTCATATAATGCGGATTGAATCGGTGCAACGTTAATTTTTAAAATCGTTAATATTTAGAATAGGATCAAATATTTTCATAATTTACTATTATGATCGCCTAGAGTACTTTCATATCTTCAGTTTACAATTCAGAAGGATTTTGGCTGGTTTGATATTCTTGCTCAAATTAATATCTAACTAAAATGCCCATGATATCCTTGCTCAGATTAACTTTGATGTACCGCACCGTAACTTGCGTACCAATACTGTCTTTGCTGTGGGAAATTATAAAACCAGCATCGGATTCATTTTTCCTCTGCCAAAGAACCTCAGAACAGTGAACAAAATCTCATTAAGCGGGACTGTCGATGTGTTCTTACAGCAAAGGCAAGCATTCAAGAAGCAAGCGGTGTTGTCACTCCTGACTCGCAACGACACACTTGATATGTCCGCCTAGATTATGCCATAATTATACCTTTGTAAATTTAAATAGATTTTAAGATTGTTTAGATTAAGTGTTATTATATAATATATACTCATTAATGCCAATCTGTTGGGGCTTTCATAAGCCTGCTGATTGCTTTAAAAAAAGATACAAAGACTACAAAAAATAATAATAATAATATTTAACTTGCCCTTCCTGACACGTCTGCACCGTCCAAAAAAAACACATCAGTTTGACATAAAATACTTGACAAAAATTGAGACTATAAAAAATGTTGAAAAATTGTACTGAGAACATACAAGCCGATGAATTAACATTAATTACAAGTGATGACGTGCACAAGTATTTTACCAGACAACAACAACACTAACACATTAAAAAAACTAAATACAAACATAGGACAGTCAAAAATACTATGCCATGGACTTAAACACTACAATGACTTACCTTATCACTTGAAAAATTACACTGGAGACATTTACAAAATGAACATGAAAAATCACATGATAACTATACTAATCAAAAGACATAATATGAATAAACTTTATATTGTTAAATGTTATTATTGTTTAAATGATCACTAGCCTCATAAAAACATATTTATCAAATGTACTTAAATTTTCTAATATTTGTGCGCTATTTCTAATTCATAAAATATATTTTTATTCATTATGGCCACTCATTACACATGTACTATACCCAGTGATATCTGTGAAATTCGCTAAAGACGAAGACTTACATGCAAATTTAAACAAAATTAATTGCGAATTGCTCATTATAATTAGCATTATTTAGAGAAACGTGTGAATTAGAAACTAATTATTACCGTACGCATATTTAGCTCTGCAGATGAACGCAAGTATGTCAGGAACGGTGAATGGTCCGACATTTTCTCACGGTCTCCGAAACCTTGCTACGCTACATACAACATGCCTATATAATCGTATGCAGCAGCAAATGAATCTATCTGATGCACTAAATATAGTCCCCAACGAAGACCCGGAAGCCTACATCCACCGGAGAACTAAACTAAACAGCCTTAGGAAAAGAGACAAATTATCAAGCCGCCTAAAAAAATCAGCTCCGTGAGAAGTCGGCCTTTTACTAAACTTGCTTCTGTCCCCACGAAGCGAGTTCGGTTTCCTGCATCATGATATAATGGCTAATTCTCACGAATGAGGATACGACTGGTAGGGAACCTCGTGCAAAAAAGGTGATATAACTAATGCTTCGTTTGATTTGGTAACGGGGACGGTCGGTCCCTTTTTGTTTGCAAGTTTGTATTGAATTAAATGATTATTAAGGGTAGATTATCTGGCAACTCTTGACATTTTCACACGCAAAAGTTTAAAAGGGACGTGTTAAGTTCCAATAAATAGATGTTCGCATCGTTCTTAGATAATCACGATTTGTTCTATGCGAAGTAGCTACGAGTATGTAGCCTAGCCGCAGCCATGCCAAGATATCTAATAATTAAATTTCCGCAAAAAATCATCTGTCTATGGCCCCAGTTACAAACGGAAGTTAACATTTATCTTTAATTTTGTCAATAAAGTAAATAAAAGTTTATTGTATGAAAAGCAGAACATGCCTACATTTTTTTCTTCTGAACATGTTCAATTATAGGTTACCGACGAAGATACTTTAAACGTTCATGAAGATAAAGTCATTTTCGTACACAAATACAAATATTGTTTTTTTTATAGACAGTCGAAGATAATTCCCATTGTAATCGGGGCCCATATCGTGGTATAGTTGCATATGAAAGATCCAGAGCAATTTTCCGTCTTAAATTTATAGTCCTTTAAAAAAGCATTTGAATCGCATGATCGCAGATTCGATTTCCAGAAGACGGATATAAAATACGTATTAATAAAGATATTTTCACTACACATATGTAGATTTATACTTTTTTTAATTTTTTTTTTACAATAAACATAATAATTAAACAGAGTATTAAAAAAAAAAAGCATAATTACATATCAATGAAATAGATATTAAAAGTAAAATAGTAAACAAAAAAATCCCACAAGGCATGGACTGTTCGTGGGTATACAAGAAAATGTTAATGAATTTTTGCTCCTGTAATAAATAGACAGTTATAATATTTTTGATAACATAAGAAATAAAAAATAAAATATTCTGTTAAAGATAATTCGGTATTTTTTTTATAGTATTAAAAAAAGGAAATAAAAAATATTAAAAAAAAAAAACACAAAAATATTCCTTATTATTAAAGGGCAACAAAATAAATCATAGAAAAAAAGAATTCATATCTTTAGTTTGAATCCAGGATAGTGCATGTTTTTTAAAAGAAGGAAAATTTTGAAAGTCTGGAATCAATGAAACATTATCAGTAAAAAAAGAATCAAAAAATTTTGGGCCTATAAAATATGCATGTCTCTGTGCGAGCCTCGTTTTACAATGTGGTATTTCTAACACACTTAGATTGGAATCTTAAGCAAAGACTAAATAGTTATAAAAAAAACAAACAACTGATTGATTCATCATCTAATTGACGAATGTCGAGATCCGCGCATTTTGTAATGCTGCGACAAGTATTATCTACAAAATTAAGAAAAGTTTGATGCGTTGATATCTCCAAAGTCTAAACCAGTGAATGTAAGTAAAAGATCGATTAAAAATAATTGCGACGCCAAAGGATGAATGATGTTATATCATGACAAAATCTAATAAAATGTTGACGATGGACATGTCAAAAGTAGGAATAATCGTTGTGCGTGCGTAAGATGTATTAATGTAGATATAGCAAGGTATGTATGTAAATACTTCCCACCCTTACGGGGAAACGGCGTAATCGTTCGTTAGTTTGTAATTGATTTTAAAAGAAAGCTTACCGTTCTTGTGATTTACGCAATGAATTACTATTGGGGCCATTTCCAACTATGTATATGTAAACACTTAACCTAGTGGCAGTCATGTTTACTAATGCAATGTCCTGTAAACCGTTAAATTTTATAAAGGCGAGTTAGAATGATTGGACTTTAACATACTAAATATTCAAAATTCTGCATAGTAATATAAATATATTGGAATAACTATAGAAAAGTATTTGAAGTAAGATGAACAAATTGAAACTATAACTGCAAAAATTAAGCGCTTGATACATTTTTTCATCCCACTATACGAAATTTAAAGTCGCGGACTTGAAACACCTATACCATGCACTGGCAAATTCTGTGTTGATTTACGGTCTAATTGGTTGGGGAGCTTGCACGAAAACCACCCTTGAACCTGTAGCAATTGCACAGAAATCTTTAATCCGAGTAATAAAAAAGAACATTTTGCTATCCAAGTGACTTGCTCTTCAATGAATTGAGAGTACTAAATATTATTCAACAGTGTATATTGAGAACGGTAGTGGTTACACACATAAATATAAACATTTACCCAAGCGTCAACCACAACCGTAATACAAGATACTACTAATAGGGATCTGATACTATGTGAAGGGGTTAACACTGTTCTGGCATTGAGACAACACTATTGCGTAGGAAAAAAGGTCCATAACCTTTTGCCAGAATCGTGAAAAGACGGGAGTGTTGTAAAGTTGCGGAAGGTGTTGACCTCGCTCTTTCATGACATTGGTAGTAGGGAGTCAGAAAAGTTGATGCATGCCATGGATTGGAGATTCTTACTGGATGTCGAAAATAAAGAATAATTTAAAAATATATATATGCAGATGGCAACCATGAAGTTTTGCATATAAACACATTTTCTATGGTTTATGAATGTATGTACGTGTATGCGCATGGGTGTATGTAGGTGTGTGTGTATGTACATGTGTGTATATATGTATATATATGTGTATATATGTGCATGTATGTACGTATATGTATCAAAATGTGTATTCGAGTAAGTTTATATTTTTTTAGTCTGTACTCTCTATTAATTTGTTAACTATTATCATATATTAGAATGTAATTGTCTAGCTTGGAACGGGGTATTTACCCTTGTTAGCTGGGCAAAGTGAACATCAAATTGTATTTTTGATAAAAGGTGTAAATAAATAAATAAATAGTCTTAAACACTAAGTACTGCAGTATTTTGCGAAGTATTTTTAAACATAGCGTCTTTAATTATCTCACTATTATTTTGTACGCAGGCGCAGGCGCGAATATAAAGTCATACAACTTGAGAGTCTTTTTATTAAGTACGAGTACACTTCCAGTTAAGTAATATGTTGCATGGCTATATTGGATGATTGTGTTGAGTCTAATCCTTTTATAACACGCATACGATTCGCGCGGATGACCTAAAACGCATACAAACATACGGAACACCCACACTAACTAATAATACATATTACGATGCATTACTTTTAGGGTTGCCAACCGAATTCATCAGAACTCGCTAATGATAAAAAAAGCATGTGTGTAATTGTGAACACGTAAATCAGCCAATGACCGATGATCAAAAGCCCTGTAAATGCGTACACGTATGTAAAGGGTGTTCTTTAAACCCTGTCACATCCGAAACCACAATGATCAATATGGGCAAGAAGACATTTTAGCATATTTAAAAATAATTTTAGAACAAAGAAAATTTTTACAAATAAAATATTTGAAAAAAAAATGGTTGCTTAATTCTGCAGGAGAGAGGTGAGGGGAGCGCGGCGCAGTATCAGATTCTCCCGTCTCCTTCTTCGTTTCTCCCGTCTCCCTCTTCGTTTCTCCCCTGCAGAAGTAAGGAACCATTTGCTTTTTATGATAGTTCATTTTTAAAAAAATTATTCGTTCTCAAAAAATATTTAAATGTGCCATTATGTCTTCTTGCTCATACTGATCATCATGGTTTCAAATGTGACAGGGTTTGATAAACACTCTGTATATACCCTTCTTAGAATGTTCTTCGTATTTATTTTAATGTACTTGCCTATGTAAGCTATACAAATTTCAGTTAAAACAATTTTGTAAAATTTCAAAGTATCTTAAAATAAATGTTATAATTTCAATATATAATTTTTCATTTTATGCCTTTCCAGGTTTATAGAATACGCACTAAAAACAATTAAAATATATCAAAATACGTATTGTAATCAAATGGTCAAAAGGCGGAATTGTTAATAGTTAAAAAAAAAAACACTTTAGCTCGTATGCTAATTCAGGCTCAATCATGTGTTATATGCCATGAAGGGATTAAAGGCAATGAAAAAGTAGATGATTTGGCAAAAAAAGGCATACAAAAATGGTTCCCCCACAATCTGGTTGTTTCTGAAATCGGATGTCATTTGTAATTTTAAAATCACAACAGATTGATCCTGGAAAATAATTGAGAAAAAACACCGTGGAGCCTACCATGCTAAACTCAAACTTAGATTCCGTTTCAAATTATAGTCCGGACACTTTCCCATAATAGATATACAATTTCGACCATTTGTCGTTTGAGATCTGGCCATTGTTTGCTCCTGGCCAATATTTTTTAAATAAAATGTCTTACCTCTCTATTTTGTAAATGTGTTCAAGATATTGGTGAATTAAATCATGTTTTTATCCAATGTCCACTCACAGAAGATAAAAACAAATTCTAGGAATGATGTAATTACTTAAATTAATGCATAAGCTATTAATTAAAAAATAATCGGTACACTTCCACTTATTTGTTTGACCAATTAGCTCTTTCACCTTCTAATGTAAAATAACTGTATATAAAAGCCCTGTTACTATACGCAAGTAAACATTATTTTTTACCTTCCGATACAAATACAAGAGTTACTACATACTCCACCCTGATGCTGCAAAAAAATAAATACAACCTTCGGTCAAAGAGGATTGGCCTACTACTCGGTTAAAGTGTACAATCTACTTCCATTATCCATAAGGACAATTAGTACGTTCTCACAATATAAAATTGAGGTGAGTTGCACACGGATCGATGAGTGGATCAAGCCAAATAGGTAAAATGTGTGTACTACTTATGAAATTTGTTCTATGTAAATTGGTTATGTTTTTTATGATTATTTTAGTTTATTATGTTAATGATAATTAGGGTAATTGGATTATTACGTTTTTTTTATTGTTATTATTATGTTAACTTTGTTAAATAGCTGATTTGAGGCATGTTTCACATTTTGTAAAATGTTTCCCTCGGCTCGGGACACTTCAGTGAGGGAACATTATTCTGTATAAAAAAAAGAAAACAAACAATGTAAAAGTATGAATTAAATGGGCATTTTCAGACTGGACTTTTGGAATATTAATCTAAATAAAAGTTCCATTGTCAACTCAAATATTTTTCCTTGTTTCTAATCCTAATCACTAAATTGTTTCAGATATTAAAAATAATTGTCAATTCATTGTTTTTAAATAAAAAAAGACCACTTTATTGTTTGTTATAATGGTATATATTTTGTAGTGGTGATAATTTGTTTATATGATACCTTTATAACTAAATATTCAACTGGACACTGGCAATAATATCCAGATAAAGTGAATGATTCCCATTTTAACAGTAAAAAAAATATACATAAAAACATTTGTATCTATTACGGCTTCTTCCTGTATGGTGTAACTATTTAAAATACATGTTTTTCGTTTAATTTTGTTAGAGTTGTTTTAGTTATTTTAATGTGTGAACATAATAACTTCGTACAATAAATTTTAAATATTAATAAAAATATTAAAAAAACAATCGGGCAATCAATTCCAGGTTATAATAAATCATAAAGTATTAAAATTACTCGTAATTTTTTGGCAACCCTAAGCAAGCGCACGTGTAAAAAAACATAATAAGTTAAATTACTTAAACCTCAACCCACTAGTAAAATAACAAGTGAAATGAAATTCATTAAAAAAACAATACCAACCCGCGGCATAATCATATTCGTAGATCATTTTTTTACCCCTTCTTACAATGTGGCCTTGTTTGATCGGCGTTGCAATTTTATGCTATTAATTTCCGACCGGATAAAACACGATTTGTCTAGTCACGATTTGTAATAACAGGGATGCAAATGGATGTAAGAATTACTATCCAACTTCTCAATAATTTTTACTTTACTGCGTACATTTTTAATTCGCTCAACAAGTTATTTTTGATTTCGCAAAACAGCAAAAGGCAAAATGGAATTGATAAAAGTCTACACATTTACAGTGCGTTCGAATGTTTGATGAGACTACTTAAGTTAGTGTCGATCGGTGAACCAAGAAAACAAACAATTTTTGCCAGTGTAAGCACGCAAATTTAAATGATTTACCTATAGGAAAACTTATTGTTACACATGCAGAAACCAAAGGTCATTTAAGATTTAAATCGACTGTACATAATGGTTGAATTTTAAATGTATTGTTACGATGTGGTGTCGTTAAAAATAACATACTTGTATAATTAAAATGTAAAAAAATAAATTAATTAATAAATAAAAACTAAATTAATAACATAAAATCAGTTAAATTGGTCGATTAATTCTGGTAAGTCATTATCATCATCACCCTTTCCGCACCAAAGTGGTGCATAGGTCACTCTTTTGGTAAACCAAATAAAACGTAATTAGATCATCTGTAATATGAAGGCAAGCTGATTCGTCTTACGCTTCGGGTGCTAGTCCAGAAACAATGAAGCATCCAAGTTCGAAAAAGCTTTTAAATCAATATTTCACTTCCACCCTGTCAGGAGTCGAACCCATTAGCCAAAAAATGGTAGGCAAACCTGTAAACTACTACACAACTAGGCGGACTTATCTCCATTCGATTATATTAGTCAGGATTTTCACCTGAGATCAGCCATTGAGTCAAAAGCAATCGTCCAGAGATTCTGGTTAGTGGTATGAACAGATATAATTTTAATAATTGAGATAGATAATATTTTTCAGAAAGTTGAATGGAAGTCTAGGCATTTACAGAGCCTACCATTGACCTGGCATTTACCAGTTTACGTGATCACTTAATTCATTGTGTAACATTCACCACGTCCTTAAGTGACTCAAACAATAAAATAAATAAGTTAATTTTTACAAAATACATCATGTTTTTCCTAATAGCATATTTTAAAGAAACTCTTATACCCATGAAAATAGTAGTGTCAATCACATAATAAAAATAACACGATACAAAAATATTTCCATTGTTCAGTGCATAAAAATGCATCATGCTGTTTATCAGCTAACTAAGGTATTTCTCGCTATAGTTTGCACTTAGATATATATAATTTTAGCATCTTCATGATGAACATTTTTTTTTTAATTTTAAGAGTCATAATGTACATTTATCAAAACTCAGCAAAAACCAGTCTACTGGTCTTTTAAATATCATTTTATCAGTGGCTTTAAATAGTTGATTTCGTCGCCGTTTAGGCAAAAGTTACTAACCCTGTTTTGAGTAGAATATGCCAGTAAAATTATGTTCTTCAAGACGAAAAAATTAACCAAGATTACTTAGTTACAAAAAATTCGTTAATCGAAATGATTTATCGTTAGTGAAAAACAGTCATTTAATATTTCAATAAAATCTTAACAAGCATAAATTACTAAAGGCAGATAGAATTAATTAATGGTTTAGACATATTTTAAAAGTTTTTTAAGTATTAGAGTTTTCTTCCTAAAAACAACATTTTGTTTGTGTTTTGGTATCTGTAAAATAAAGCATAAAGTAATAAATATCTTAAAAAGTATTTCTTTTTATAAAACGTATTTTCAACCACAAAATTCAATAAATATTTGTAATATTTTCTCCCGGTCACTAACTTTTTGGGTTGCATTGTCCAGATTATAAACAAACAAAAGTCACCTAACCAAATTTTTGTCAGCTTGCCTCATTAAAAATCTTACAGATATATGAAAAAAAAGACATGTTTAATCGGCTGTCTTCGGACGCACGGTATTAAAATAAGATAACTATTTTTGAAAAACGCAAGACCCACCGATACACAAAATTTTATTTCGGAACTCTGTCTAAAAAAAATTACATGATCGGTTCAGTTTTGAGGTGCGGAAAACGGGACAGCGAAATGTGCATTTTGTCAATTTTAATAAGGTGTAAAAGGTTCGATATGCGGTTGTATTTTTCGCATTGTATCAAGAAAGCATCTGCAAGAAAGTGACAAAAAAACAATATTTAAATACCTTTTTATTGAAATTCTCTGTCACCGTATTACAATAAAATTTTTCAATAATATTCTTGATAAATCCATCTGGTCCAGGTGTTACCTAGTATGTAGGTGAAATAATTCAACTAGATTAATCTCACTCGCATAAATAAAGGTTTCAGCTCTTTAACTTCATAAACATGAACAGATGAACGAATTGATGGAATATGGATGTTCAAATATGGGTAGAATGGTGAATGTTACACAGTGTGTAAAATGGCCACTTAAGCCAGCCAATGACAGGTCATAGGTCTTGAAGATGCCTGGACCTCTATATTACCTTTTTTAAAATGTTCTTTATCTCGTAAACCGAAACATAAAAATAATAATAATGTACATATATTAATTTAACGAAATACAACAATTCATATCAAACATTCGATTGCATTCATTTAATTTTAATACTACTAAATTGGTTCAATTTAGCAAAAGCAAAGCATTATGGGTTAAGCTCGTTATAATTTATTTTTTTTAAATCAGAGTTATTTTTTTTTCGGTATTTTATATCCAAAGTCTCCAAGATTAATGACTTTCTGTGAAATATGGAATAGCAGTTTGATTGATTGTGAGTGAAAGGAATAGTTAGTGTCAATGACTTATATAACAATCATAATCTAAATCCGGTATGGTTAAATTAGGGTGGATTTATATTAATAATATTTTTTCTGATTTATTTAAAATTTATTTAACAGGTACTAAGGTAAAAAAACTGCATAAGGAAAGAAGTGGAGTGGAATAAAAAAATACATACTGACTCACACTTTGTTATTTTTTTCGTGCCGTGATGCGGGGCAATGATATGATTTAAAATTATAAAAATGTGTTGCTAGCTTGGGCCTAGTTAAAAAAATAACACTCGGTTTTGTGTATATTCGTTCACCGACAAAAATAGGACGTTCTCGAAAGTAAAATTGTGCAAATTAAAATGACTAATATTTATTTATGTGGTGCGTTGCGAAGCGAATTTGGGATTCCCGATGCCATTAGGTTTAAAAAAAAGGTTATTTTCGCATTCCGCCTTATACGAGTACGTAAGGCAATGACTTTGATTTTAGCACATGCGTAGCAATGTACGGTATTTGATTCAACTAACGACGTATTTTGTCAAAATTACTGTGAAAAAAATGAACATGCAAAAAATATCATTAATGTTTTAAGTATATCGAAATGTTTATAGACAATCTAAATTTCCTTCCTAGGGAGCTATTTAATACATAGTGTCTAAAGTAGCCACTTAAACCACCCAACGACAGGCCATAGGCCCTGTCAATGCCTAGACTTGCATATTATCTCATTGAAAATATTTTATCTCTCTGTTGCAACAAATTAAGTTGTAAAAAATATTTTGAGGTATCAAAAGTAGCATTATTTTCCTTAAAATAATCATTTTTTGTATGAAATATCATAAAATTCAATATGTCAATGTATTTGTAATTTTTTCAAACTAAACGGTTTGAGTAGGTAGTAAAAAATGTCTTTAGGCAATATGCCCTCCCTCATATGTGTATAAATGTATTTATTTATTTATTCATCAACGGTTTAAAGAACCTTTTAGAAAAAAATATTTACAGAAATAATCTCAGAAGTGCACAATAATTATGTAGTACATAATACCAAATAATAAAATAATTAAAACTAAACAATTTAGTGAACATACAGGGTGTTCATTAAACTCTGTCATATCCAAAACCACGATGATCAGTATGAGCAAGAAGACATATTGGCACATTAAAATACTTTTTTAGAACGAATAAAATTTAAAAAAATAAAATATCAAAAAAAGCAAATGGTTGCTTACTTCTGCAGGAAAATAATGAGGAGGAGGAGAAGAGAGTCTGGTACACCACCGACTGAGCGGCCACGCCCCCTTCGCTTCTCCCCTGCAGAAGTAAGCAACCATTTGTTTTTTTAAATATTTTATTTAAAAAAATATATTTATTCTAAATATTTTTTTTATATGCTAATATGTCTTCTTGCTCATACTGATCATCGTGGTTTAGGATGTGACAGGATTTAAAGAACGCTCTGTATAATGCAGAAAACCAAAAAGTAAAAAAGAAACATAACATCTCTAAATAAAAGATAACAATAACCATAAGAAAATCTTATGTTCTAAATATAAATATAACACAGTAAAGTTGAAAATAACTAGATAATAATAATAATTTTGTAAAATAATTGTAAATGTATATAAACTATTAAAAACATAAATAAATAAATAAACGTATTCGGTTTCGATCAGAATCGGAAAATAAAATTCATTTCTGCCGCGGTTTCAGTTTCTGCAAAAAATTGTCTGAAACTTTGTTCAGCCAAAACGTGCCGGCGGGATGTGTCGGATTGCGTTTGGCTGTACTAGGGTGGAAAATTAGCACAATTAGAGATATTGAATTGTTGTCTGTTCAAATAAATAGTTATTTTTTGCCATTGTCTAACATACGAGTAAAACAAAACTACTATAAGGATTTAGTGATTTTTTTTACTGTAGTTAGTAGTTCTAATACCATTTATATTTACATTTTTGTAATAATGTTTGGATAATTTACATAGAGCCATTTTTGTTAAAATCACCTCAAGGGCGCTGTACAATAAATAAATATCCCAACACGTCTTGCTGCTACAGAGCGCATGGACGGTTGGGATTCTAGTTGATATATTACAATTATGATATATATGAGCTAGATAACAGAACGTCTTGCAGCTACAGAGAGCATAGACAATAAGAAATCTAGCCCCTATTTACATTTTTTTAAATTTTTTTTTATTTGACAATGAAGTTTAGAGTTTAAGTGATATTTTAAAAACGAAATAAAAAGATTATTTATAAAATTAGAATTTCGATGACAACAAGTCTTGCAGCTATGGACGAGCGCATGGACGGTTGAAATTCTAGACCCCATTTACTAAATTTAGATATTCGATAGTTGGTAACATTTACATAATATGATAAAAATAATATGATAGCTAACATCACAAAAAGTCTTGCAGCTTCAAAACGCATCGATAAATGGAATTTCAACAACGTAAGAATGATTTTAAAAAGTTAATAATAAAAATAATTTTAAGAAACGCAATAATAATGCATTGAGCAAAGAACTAGTAAGTAA